>NW_028225185.1:42333873-42377247 GCF_052327205.1 Somniosus microcephalus
CTCTCATCCAGTCTCTCTCTCCCAGTCCCCCCCCTCTCTCTCCCAGTCTCCTCTCTCCCTCAGTCTCTCTCTCTCTCTATCTCCCCCAGTCTCTCTCTCTCACCCAGTCTCTCTCTCTCTCTCTCCCCAGTCTCTCAGTTCAAATGCTTTATTGGCATGAAAGTTTACAGAGAAACCATATTGCCAAAGCTTACATTGCAAAAAGGTACAGTTTTCCAACATTCTGTAGGTGTCAATCGATTTGACATTTGTTGGGTATATACAATATTACTTTAAACAATATTAATTTTAAACAGTCTTTCTACTTCATTTGGTACGTTCAATATTAATTTTAAACAGTCTTACTTTTAAACAGTCCTCAGGTTGTGACATGTTGTTACATATTTAGCCCCAAGGTATGGTCTGTCTCCTTCTCCTGAGGACTAATCTCAATTTTGACAGATCATCCAATTCCTTGAAATCTGGGGTTGTTTGGCTTAGCTTGTTGAATAATATGTTTCTTGATGTGTTGAATTTTTCGCATTTTAGGAGGAAATGCATTTCTGTTTCAACCTCGCCAGCCAGACATTGATCGCATATTCTATCTCTCTAGGCTGCCAGGATTTCTTGTATCTGCCTTTTTCAATTTCCAGTTGGTGGTCGCTTAGTCTGTACCTGGTGAGGGTCTGTCTCTGTTTTGTGTCTCTGATGGTCGTGAGGTAGTCCTGCCAGTTTATATCTCTTTTTTAGGGCCCGGTAACATTCTAATCTGCTTTGGCTTTCGGTTATTTTGTTCCAATGTTCCAGGTAGGTTTCTTTGCATTTTTTAATGATTTGGTTCACTCGGATTGGTGTTTGGACGGCTGTGTTGGTCTGGGGCTGGTCAGGGTCCGGCTGAGTACTTAGTTTCAGTAGCAGCTGACTCAGGGGACTCTTTTCTGGGTTTAGCTCTTGGGTCTGAAAGGCTTTGAAATGAAGGGTGTCTGGTGGAGCTAGATTTGAGGTGATTTAGGAAGTTTAGTGCTCGTTTTTGGATGTTTATTATCAGTGGGTATCTGCCTAGTTCGCTCTCTCTCTCTCCCCCAGTCCCCCTCTCTCTCTCTCCCAGTCCTCTCTCTCTCTCTCCCAGGTCTCTCTCTCTCTCCCCCAGTCTCTCTCTCTCTCTCCCCCCCCAAGTCCCCCCTCTCTCCCGTCCCTCTCTCTCTCCCCCCCTCGCTCTCTCTCCAGTCCCTCTCTCTCACCAGTCCCCCTCTCTCTCACTCTCCCCAGTCTCTCTCTCCTCAGTCTCTCTCTCCCAGTCCCCCCTCTCTCTCTCCTCCAGTCCTCTCTCTCTCTCCCAGTCCCCCTCTCTCGCTCTCTCCCAGTCCCTCTCTCTCTCTCTCTCCCAGTCCCTCACCCCTCTCTCCCAGTCTCTCTCTCTCTCCCAGTCCCCCCTCTCTCTCTCTCTCCCAGTCCCTCTCTCTCTCTCCAGTCTCCTCTCTCTCTCTCCCCCAGTCTCTCTCTCTCTCCCCCCAGTCTCTCTCTCTCCCCCAGTCTCTCTCTCTCTCCCCCAGTCCCCCCTCTCTCCCTCCCCCAGGCTCTCTCTCTCTCTCCCCCAGTCCCCCTCTCTCTCACGCTCCCCCAGTCTCTCTCTCTCCTCTCATCCAGTCTCTCTCTCCCAGTCCCCCCTCTCTCTCTCCCAGTCTCTCTCTCTCCCTCAGTCTCTCTCTCTCTCTCCCCCAGTCTCTCTCTCTCACCCAGTCTCTCTCTCTCACCAGTCTCTCTCTCTCACCCAGTCTCTCTCTCTCTCTCCCCAGTCTCTCTCTCTCTCTCCCCCCCAGTCTCTCTCTCTCTCTCTCTCCAGTCTCTCTCTCTCCCAGTCCCTCTCTCTCTCTCCCCAGTCTCTCTCTCTCTCTCCCCCAGTCTCTCTCTCTCTCCTCAGTCTCTCTCCCTCTCTCTCCCAGTCTCTCTCTCTCTCTCTCCCAGTCAATTCAATTCAATTCAATTCAAATGCTTTATTGCATGAAAGTTTACAGAGAACCATATTGCCAAAGCTTACATTGCAAAAAGGTACAGTTTTCCAACATTCTGTAGGTGTCAATCGATTTGACATTTCTCTCCTCAGTCTCTCTCTCTCTCTCTCCCAGTCTCTCTCTCTCCCAGTCCCCCTCTCTCTCTCTCTCCCAGTCCCCTCTCACTCTCTCTCCCAGTCCCTCTCTCTCTCCCCAGTCCCTCTCTCGTCCCTCCCAGTCTCTCTCTCTCTCTCCCAGTCCCTCTCTCTCTCTCTCTCCCAGTCCCCCTCTCTCTCTTCCCAGTCCCCCTCTCTCTCTCTCCCCCTCTCTCTCTCTCCCCCAGTCTCTCTCTCCCCCAGTCTCTCTCTCTCTCCTCTCTCCCAGTCCCCCTTTCTCTCTCTCCCAGTCCCCCTCTCTCTCTCCCAGTCCCCCTCTCTCTCTCCCCAGTCTCTCTCTCTCTCTCCCCCAGTCCCCCTCTCTCTCTCTCTCCCAGTCCTCCTCTCTCTCTCTCTCCCCCAGTCTCTCTCTCTCCCCAGTCTCTCTCTCTCTCTCCCCGCTCTCTCTCTCTCCCCCAGTCTCTCTCTCTCTCCCAGTCCCCCTTTCTCTCTCTCCCAGTCTCCCCCTCTCTCTCTCCCCAGTCTCTCTCTCTCTCTCCCCCAGTCCCCCTCTCTCTCTCTCTCCCCCAGTCCCTCTCTCTCTCTCTCCCCCAGTCTCTCTCTCTCTCTCCCCGTCTCTCTCTCTCCCCCAGTCTCTCTCTCACTCTCCCCCAGTCTCTCTCTCTCTCCCAGTCCCCCCTCTCTCTCCCCCAGTCTCTCTCTCTCTCTCCCCCAGTCTCCCTCTCTCACCCAGTCTCTCTCTCTCTCTCCCCAGTCTCTCTCCCAGTCCCTCTCTCTCTCTCTCCCAGTCCCTCTCTCTCTCTCTTTCCCCCAGACTCTCTTTCTCTCTCCTCAGTCTCTCTCTCTCTCTCTCCCAGTCTCTCTCTCTCTCCCAGTCCCCCTCTCTCTCTCTCTCCCAGTCCCCCTCTCTCTCTCTCTCCCCCAGTCCCTCTTTCTCTCTCCCCAGTCTCTCTCCCTCTCTCTCCCAGTCCCTCTCTCTCTCTCCCAGTCCCTCTCTCTCTCTCTTTCCCCCAGTCTCTCTCTCTCTCTCTCTCCCAGTCTCTCTCTCTCTCTCCCAGTCCCCCTCTCTCTCTCTCTCCCAGTCCCCCTCTCTCTCTCTCCCCCAGTCCCCCTCTCTCTCTCTCTCCCAGTCCCCCTCTCTCTCTCTCCCAGTCTCTCTCTCTCTCTCAGTCTCTCTCTCTCTCTCCCAGTCCCCCTCTCTCTCTCTCTCCAGTCCCTCTCTCTCTCTCTCCCAGTCCCCCTCTCTCTCTCTCTCCCAGTCCCCCTCTCTCTCTCTCAGTCCCCCTCTCTCTCTCCCAGTCCCCCTCTCTCTCTCTCCCAGTCCCCCTCTCTCTCTCTCTCAGTCCCCCTCTCTCTCTCTCTCCCAGTCCCCCTCTCTCTCTCTCCAGTCCCTCTCTCTCTCTCTCTCTCCCAGTCTCTCTCTCTCTCTCTCTCTCCCAGTCTCTCTCTCTCTCTCCCAGTCTCTCTCTCTCCCAGTCCCTCTCTCTCCCAGTCCCCCTCTCTCTCTCTCTCCCAGTCCCCCTCTCTCTCTCTCCCAGTCCTCTCTCTCTCTCTCCCCAGTCCCCCTCTCTCTCTCTCTCCAGTCCCCCTCTCTCTCTCTCTCCCAGTCTCTCTCTCTCTCTCCCAGTCCCCCCCTCTCTCTCTCTCTCCCAGTCCCCCCTCTCTCTCTCTCCAGTCCCTCTCTCTCTCTCCCAGTCTCTCTCTCTCTCTCCAGTCCCCCTCTCTCTCTCTCTCTCCCAGTCCCCTCTCTCTCTCTCTCTCCCAGTCCCCCTCTCTCTCTCTCTCCCAGTCTCCCCTCTCTCTCGTCTCTCAGTCTCCCCCTCTCTCTCTCTCCCAGTCCTCTCTCTCTCCTCTCCCCAGTCCCCTCCTCTCTCTCTCCAGTCCCCTCTCTCTCTCTCTCCCAGTCCTCTCTCCTCTCTCTCTCCCAGTCCCCTCTCTCTCTCCCAGTCCCTCTCTCTCTCCAGTCCCTCTCTCTCTCCCAGTCCCTCTCGTCCCTCTCTCTCTCTCTCCCAGTCTCTCTCTCTCTCTCTCCCAGGTCCCCCTCTGTCTCTCCCCCAGTCTCTCTCCCTCTCTCTCTCTCCCAGTCCCCCTCTCTCTCCCCCAGTCCCCCTCTCTCTCCCCCAGTCTCTCTCTCTCTTTCCCCCAGTCTCTCTCTCTCTCCCCCAGTCTCTCTCCCTCTCTCTCTCTCCCCCGTCCCCCTCTCTCTCTCTCTCTGTCCCCCCTCTCTCTCCCCCCCAGTCTCTCTCTCTCTCTCTCTCCCCCAGTCTCTCTCTCTCTACCCCCCCAGTCTCTCTCTCTCTACCCCCAGTCTCTCTCTCTACCCCCAGTCTCTCTCCCCCAGTCTCTCTCTCTCCCAGTCTCTCTCTCTCTCTCTCCCCCAGTCTCTCGCTCTCCTCCCCCCAGTCTCTCTCTCTACCCCCCGTCTCTCTCTCTCTCTCCCCCAGTCTCTCTCTCTCTCTCACCCCCAGTCTCTCTCTCTTCTCCCCGTCTCTCTCTCTCTCTCCCCCAGTCTCTCTCTCTCTCTCTCACCCCCCAGTCTCTCGCTCTCTCTCCGTCTCTCTCTCTCTCTCCCAATTCCAATTCCAATTCCAATTCAAATGCTTTATTGGCATGAAAGTTTACAGAGAACCATATTGCCAAAGCTTACATAGCAAAAAGCTACAGTTTTCCCAACATTCTCTCTCTCCCCCAGTTTCTCAATTCAATTCAATTCAATTCAATTCAAATGCTTTATTGCATGAAAGTTTACAGAGAACCATATTGCCAAAGCTTACATAGCAAAAAGCTACAGTTTTCCAACATTCTCTCTCTCTCCCCCAGTCTCTCTCTCCCCCCAGTCTCTCTCTCTCTCCCCCCAGTCTCTCTCTCTCTCTCCCCCCAGTCTCTCTCTCTCCCCCCGTCTCTCTCTCTCTCTCCCCCAATCTCTCTCTCTCCCCCCCCAGTCTCTCTCTCTCTCCACCCCAGTCTCTCTCTCTCTCCCCCAGTCTCTCTCTCCCCCAGTCTCTCTCTCTCTCTCCCCCCAGTCTCTCTCTCTCCCCCCCAAGTCTCTCTCTCTCTCTCCCCCAGTCTCTCTCTCTCTCTCTCCCCCCAGTCTCTCTCTCCTCTCTCCCCCAGTCCCCCCTCTCTCTCTCTCCCCCAGTCTCTCTCTCTCCCCCAGTCTCTCTCTCTCCCCCAGTCTCTCTCTCTCCCCCAGTCTCCCTCTCTCTCTCCCCAGTCTCTCTCTCTCTCTCCCCCAGTCTCTCTCTCTCTCTCCCCAGTCCCCCTCTCTCTCTCCCCCAGTCCCCCTCTCTCTCTCTGCCCCAGTAATGACGTTCTCCACTCACCGCTTTACATTGTGTATCTTCTTGGCGTACGCGGCTGCGATGGCGAGGGTGTTGAAGATACAGTAAACTGTTCGCTGTGTCTTTGAGAGCATGGTGTCCTGGGGGCCTGAAAGCAACACAGTCTAGTGTTAGAGCAGCAAGCCAAAAAGAGTACAGATGCTCTGTCAGAGGGGTGGGAAAGCACCAGGCTCCCATCAGAGGTGGCAGGGTCCCTACTGGACAGGACTGGACTCCCATCAGAGGGAGCAGGGTCTCTACTGGGACAGGACTGGACTCCCATCAGAGGGAGCAGGGTCTCTACTGGGGACAGGACTGGACTCCCATCAGAGGAAGCAGGGTCTCTACTGGGACAGGACTGGACTCCCATCAGAGGGAGCAGGGTCTCTACTGGGACAGGACTGGACTCCCATCAGAGGGAGCAGGGTCTCTACTGGGACAGGACTGGACCCCCATCAGAGGGAGCAGGGTCCCTACTGGGACAGGACTGGACTCCCATCAGAGGGAGCAGGGTCCCTACTGGGACAGGACATGACTCCCACCAGAAGGAGCAGGGTCCCTACTGGGACAGGACTGGACTCCCATCAGAGGGAACAGGGTCCCTACTGGGACAGGACTGGACTATCATCAGAAGGAGCAGGATCCCTACTGGGACAGGACTGGACTCCCACCAGAGGGAACAGGGTCCCTACTGGGACAGGACTGGACTATCATCAGAAGGAGCAGGATCCCTACTGGGACAGGACTGGACTCCCACCAGAGGGAGCAGGGTCCCTACTGGACAGGACTGGAATCCCATCAGAGAGAGCAGGGTCCCGACTGGGCCAGGACTGGACTCCCACCAGAGGGAGCAGGGTCCCTACTGGGACAGGACTGGAATCCCATCAGAGAGAGCAGGGTCCCTACTGGGACAGGACTGGGACTCCCATCAGAGAGAGCAGGGTCCCTACTGGGACAGGACTGGACTCCCATCAGAGGGAACAGGGTCCCTACTGGGACAGGACTGGACTATCATCAGAAGGAGCAGGATCCCTACTGGGACAGGACTGGACTCCCACCAGAGGGAGCAGGGTCCCTACTGGGACAGGACTGGAATCCCATCAGAGAGAGCAGGGTCCCTACTGGGGCCAGGACTAGACTCCCATCAGAGGGAGCAGGATCCCTACTGGGACTGGACTGGACTCCCATCAGAAGGAGCAGGGTCCCTACTGGGACTGGACTGGACTCCCATCAGAAGGAGCAGGGTCCCTACTGTGCCAGGTTGAGACTCCCATCAGAGGGAGCAGGGTCCCTACTGGGACAGGACTGGACTGTCATCAGAGGGGGGTCCAATATTTGTCCCTCAGATGATCTGGTCATTTATCACATTGCTGTTTGTGGGAGCTTGCTGTGCGCAAATTGGCTGCCGCGTTTCCCACACTGCTACAGAAAGCACGAGAGTCGCCCTGGGAGTCTCGAGGATGCTTGAAGCCTTGGGAAGATGGGGGGGGGGGGGGGGTGCGAGGAGGAAAACCAAGGGAAAAGAAAAAGACACACACATACACGCAGCCCGCCACCTCAGAAAACAAACTCACCTGACCACAGCCATGCCATTCCTGATCTGCGACTCCATCAGCTGATCCACCAACTGCAGCACACAACCCACAGCCAGACAGCAGGCACTGTAGGACTTCTGAGAATGAGAGGCAACGGTGTGCAGTGACAGAGCGCATCACTCCCATTGTACACAATCCCAATGGACCCAACCCCTTCCATTCACTCCCATTGTACACAATCCCAATGGACCCAACCCCTTCCCATTCACTCCCACTGTACACAATCCCAATGGACGCAACCCCTTCCCATTCACTCCCACTGTACACAATCCCAATGGACCCAACCCCTTCCCATTCACTCCCATTGTACACAATCCCAATGGACCCAACCCCTTCCCATTCACTCCCATTGTACACAATCCCAACAGACCCAACCCCTTCCCATTCACTCCCACTGTACAGAATCCCAATGGACACAATCCCTTCCCATTCACTCCCCATTGTACACAATCCCAATGGACCCAACCCCTTCTCATTCACTCCCACTGTACACAATCCCAATGGACCCCAACCCCTTCCCATTCACTCCCATTGTACTCAATCCCAACGGACCCAATCCCTTCCCATTCACTCCCATTGTACACAATCCCAATGGACCCAACCCTTCCCATTCACTCCCATTGTACACAATCCCAATGGACCCAACCCCTTCCCATTCACCTCCCATTGTACACAACCCAATGGATCAACCCCTTCCCCATTCACTCCCATTGTACACAATCCCAATGGACCCAACCTCTTCCCATTCACTCCCATTGTACACAATCCCAATGGACCCAACACCTTCCCATTCACTCCCACTGTACACAATCCCAATGGACCCAACCCCTTCCCATTCACTCCCACTGTACACAATCCCAATGGACCCAACCCCTTCCCATTCCCATTCACTCCCATTGTACACAATCCCAACGGACCCAACCCCTTCCCATTCACTCCCACTGTACACAATCCCAATAGACCCAACCCCTTCCCATTCACTCCCATTGTACACAATCCCAGTGGACCCAACCCCTTCCCATTCACTCCATTGTACACAATCCCAATGGACCCAACCCCTTCCCATTCACTCCCACTGAACACAATCCCAATGGACCCAAACCCCTTCCCATTCACTCCCATTGTACACAACCCCAACGGACCCAACCCCTTCCCATTCACTCCCATTGTACACAATCCCATTCACTCCCACTGTACACAATCCCAATGGACCCAATCCCTTCCCATTCACTCCCATTGTACACAACCCCAATGGACCCAACCCCTTCCCATTCACTCCCATTGTACACAATCCAATGGACCCAACCCCTTCCCATTCACTCCCAATGTACACAATCCCAATGGACCCAACCCCTTCCCATTCACTCCCCCTGTACACAATCCCAATGGACCCAACCCCTTCCCATTCACTCCCACTGTACACAATCCCAATGGACCCAACCCCTTCCCATTCACTCCCCACTGTACACAATCCCAATGGACCCAAACCCCTTCCCATTCACTCCCACTGTACACAATCCCAATGGACCCAACCCCTTCCCATTCACTCCCATTGTACACAATCCCAATGGACCCAACCCCTTCCCATTCACTCCCACTGTTACACAATCCCAGATGGAACCCCCTTCCCATTCACTCCCATTGTACACAATCCCAAAGGACCCAACCCCTTCCTATTCACTCCCACTGTACACAATCCCAATGGACCCAACCCCTTCCCATTCACTCCCATTGTACACAATCCCAATGGACCCAACCCCTTCCCATTCACTCCCATTGTACACAATCCCAATGGACCCAACCCCTTCCTATTCACTCCCATTGTACACAATCCCAATGGACCCAACCCCTTCCCATTCACTCCCATTGTACACAATCCCAATGGACCCAAACCCCTTCCATTCACTCCCATTGTACACAACCCCAACGGACCCAACCTCTTCCCATTCACTCCCATTGTACACAATCCCAATGGACCCAACCCCTTCCCATTCACTCCCACTGTACACAATCCCAATGGACCCAATCCCTTCCCATTCACTCCCATTGTACACAACCCCAATGGACCCAACCCCTTCCCATTCACTCCCACTGTACACAATCCCAGTGGACCCAACCGCTTCCCATTCACTCCCATTGTACACAATCCCAATGGACCCAACCCCTTCCCATTCACTCCCATTGTACACAATCCCAATGGACCCAACCCCTTCCCATTCACTCCCACTGTACACAATCCCAATGGAACCAAACCCCTTCCCATTCACTCCCATTGTACACAATCCCAGTGGACCCAACCCCTTCCCATTCACTCCCATTGTACGCAATCCCATTCACTCCCACTGTACACAATCCCAATGGACCCAATCCCTTCCCATTCACTCCCATTGTACACAACCCCAATGGACCCAACCCCTTCCCATTCACTCCCATTGTACACAATCCCAATGGGCCCAACCCCTTCCCATTCACTCCCATTGTACACAATCCCAATGGACCCAATCCCTTCCCATTCACTCCCATTGTACACAACCCCAATGGACCCAACCCCTTCCCATTCACTCCCATTGTACAGAATCCCAATGGACCCAGCCCCTTCCCAATCACCCCCACTGTACACAATCCCAATGGACCCAACCCCTTCCCATTCACTCCCATTGCACAGAATCCCAATGGACCCAGCCCCTTCCCATTCACTCCCACTGTACAGAATCCCAGTGGACCCAACCCCTTCCCATTCACTCCCACTGTACACAATCCCAATGGACCCAACCCCTTCCCATTCACTCTCACTGTACACAATCCCAATGGACCCAAACCCCTTCCCATTCACTCCCACTGTACACAATCCCAATGGACCCAACCCCTTCCCATTCACTCCCACTGTACACAATCCCAATGGACCCAACCCCTTCCCATTCACTCCCATTGTACACAATCCCAACGGACCCAACCCCTTCCCATTCACTCCCACTGTACACAATCCCAATGGACCCAACCCCTTCCCATTCACTCCCATTGTACACAATCCCAATGGACCCAACCCCTTCCCATTCACTCCCACTGTACACAATCCCAATGGACCCAACCCCTTCCCATTCACTCCCATTGTACACAATCCCAATGGACCCAAACCCCTTCCCATTCACTCCCATTGTGCACAATCCCAATGGACCCAACCCCTTCCCATTCACTCCCATTGTACACAATCCCAATGGACCCAACCCCTTCCCATTCACTCCCATTGTACACAATCCCAATGGACCCAAACCCCTTCCATTCACTCCCATTGTACACAACCCCAACGGACCCAACCCCTTCCCATTCACTCCCATTGTACACAATCCCAATGGACCCAACCCCTTCCCATTCACTCCCACTGTACACAATCCCAATGGACCCAATCCCTTCCCATTCACTCCCATTGTACACAACCCCAATGGACCCAACCCCTTCCCATTCACTCCCACTGTACACAATCCCAATGGACCAACCCCTTCCCATTCACTCCCAATCTTGCAAAGGCCCATAAAGGCGTTTCATAACGTGGCGTAGAACACTCACGGGGTGGAAATAAACTAAATCGTACGAGTCGGACAGTGCCCGCAGTTCCTCTGTGCTCATCTTTTCTGTCGATCTGATAAGTTCTACAAAATCTGGGCTGAAATGAATAAGCAGAAGTGTCTCCACTGTTACACACATTCAATACAACCTGACCCTCTTTCCAGGCCTCTCAAAAACCAAAGAAATAGGAGCAGGAGTCGGCCATTCGGCCCCTCGAGCCTGCTCCGCAATTCAAAAGGATCCCGGGCGATCTTCAACCTCAACTCCACTTTCTCCCCCCCCGCACATATCCCTTGATTCCCCGAGAGTCCAAAAATCTCTCGATCTCGGCCTTGAATATACTCAACGACTGAGCCTCGACAGCCCTCTGGGGTAGAGAATTCCAAAGATTCACCGCCCTCTGAGTGAAGAGATTCCTCCTCATCTCAGTCCAAAATGGCCGACCCCTTATCCTGAGACTGTGACCCCTGGTTCTAGACTCTCCAGCCAGGGGGAAACAGCCTCTCAGCATCTACCCTGTCAATCCCCCTCAGAATCTTGTATGTTTCAATGAGATCACCTCTCATTCTTCTAAACCCCAGAGAGTATCGGTCCAATCTACACAATCTCTCCTCACAGGACAACCTCTTGTCCCAGGGATCAATCTAGTGAACCTTCGTTGCACTGCCGCTAAGGCAAGTATGTCCTTCCTCAGATAAGGAGACCAAAACTCTGCACAGTAGGCCAGTCCATCAGTCTTGAAGCCCAGTTGTGGTGGGTTAGATCGAAAGTCCTTCGACTCCCTTAGACCCGGTCAAACCCAGACCAATGATGGCGGTGACAGTGGGAAACATAGCAGATAGGAGCAGGAGTAGGCCATTCGGCCCCTCGCGCCTGCTCCGCCATTCAATGAGATCATGGCTGATCATTCAAATTCAGTACCCGGTCCCTGCGTTCTCCCCATATCCCTTGATCCCTTTAGCCTCAAGAAATATATCCAACTCCTTCTTGAATATATTTAATGACTTGGCCTCAACTGTGTTCTGTGGTAGAGAATTCCACAGGTTCACCACTCTCTGGGTGAAGAAATTCCTCCTCATCTCAGTCCTAACTGGGGCCTCACTTTTAGGAACAGGAGGAGGCCCGTTCAGCCCCTCGAGCCTGTTCTGCCATTCAATTAGATCATGGCCGATCTGTATCTTAACCCCCAGCCACCCGCCTCAGTTCTGTATCCCTTAATACCCTCCCCCGACCCAAACAACTTTGAGCATCTTAAACACGTCGATTAGATCGCCCTGGGGGAAAGAAAAGTCACATTTCTGTCAATGCTTAGGTTATTTACTGTACTGGCGGTTAAGGTCGGTTGCTGCGAGCTCACACTGCACGTCAAGTATGATTACACTCTGGCTAATATTCACACCTCACAGCGAGGCATCATTCAGGAAGGCGGGTTTGACGGCTGAGATCGGACTTGATGGGGAGAGCTGTCTGATGGGCCATTTGCAGTGTCTGGGCTCTATTGCCACCCCTCTCCCAAGCTGCGATCAGCTGGTATGCACGGAGGAACAGGCCGGTCAGCCCCTGCTGCCTGTCCTGCCGTCCAATCAGAACACTCGAGCGTAGACGAGGGAGCGAACCTGCTGCTTTGAGCTGAGTGTTGCTCAATCCTGGGGTGGGGGAGGGAGGAACCTGTAACATCTCCTGGCAACGGGCCCTGCACTCAACAGGACGGGGCAGAAGGAAAGGTTTGGGCAATTAGCGCCCCGTAAGTCGCGAGCGCCTCGTCACTCACCTGTGAACCAGTGTGATCTCCTCTTTCGTTGCAAATCTGGCCTTCAGAAAAAGCACAAGACGACAAAATGATTAGCAAACTGCTGATTGGTGTTGTCCGGGGTCAGTTCGAGTTTAGAAGAATGAGAGGGGATCTCATTGAAACTTATAAAATTCTGACAGGACTAGACAGACTAGATGCAGGAAGGATGTTCCCGATGACGGGGGAGTCCAGAACCAGGGGTCACAGTCTAAGGATAAGGGGTAAGCCATTTAGGACAGAGATGAGGAGGAATTTCTTCACCCAGAGAGTGGTGAACCTGTGGAATTCTCTACCACAGAAGGCAGTAGAGGCCAATTCATTAAACATATTCAAGAAGGAGTTAGATATATTTCTTAAGGCTAAAGGGATCAAGGGATATGGGGAGAAGGCAGGGACAGGGTACTGAATTTGGATGATCAGCCATGATCTCATTAAATGGCGGAGCAGGCTCGAGGGGCCGAATGGCCTACTCCTGCTCCTATCTTCTATGTTTCTATGAGACTCCCTCTATAAAAGGGGTCTGAAGGTCAGACTCCCTCTATAAAAGGGGTCCCTGATGGGGAGACTCCCTCTATAAAAGGGGTCCCTGATGTGCAGACTCCCTCTATAAAAGGGGTCTCTGATGGGGAGACTCCCTCTATAAAAGGGGTCTGATGGGGAGACTCTCTCTATAAAAGGGGTCCCTGATGGGGAGACACCCTCTATAAAAGGGGTCCCTGATGGGGAGACTCCCTCTATAAAAGGGGTCCCTGATAGGGAGACTCCCTCTATAAAAGGGATCACTGATGGGGAGACTCCCTCTATAAAAGGGGTCCCTGATGGGGAGACTCCCTCTATAAAAGGGGTCCCTGATGGGGAGACTCCCTCTATAAAAGGGGTCCCTGATGGGGAGACTCCCTCTATAAAAGGGGTCCCTGATAGGGAGACTCCCTCTATAAAAGGGATCACTGATGGGGAGACTCCCTCTATAAAAGGGGTCCCTGATGGGGAGACTCCCTCTATAAAAGGGGTCCCTGATAGGGAGACTCCCTCTATAAAAGGGATCACTGATGGGGAGACTCCCTCTATAAAAGGGGTCCCTGATGGGGAGACTCCCTCTATAAAAGGGGTCCCTGATGGGGAGACCCCCTCTATAAAAGGGGTCCCTGATGGGGAGACTCCCTCTATAAAAGGGGTCCCTGATGGAGAGACTCCCTCTATAAAAGGGGTCTCTGATGGGGAGACTCCCTCTATAAAAGGGGTCCCTGATGGGGAGACTCCTTCTATAAAAGGGGTCCCTGATGGGGAGAGTCCCTCTATAAAAGGGGTCCCTGATGGGGAGACTCCCTCTATAAAAGGGGTCCCTGATGGGGAGACTCCCTCTATAAAAGGGGTCCCTGATGGGGAGACTCCCTCTATAAAAGGGGTCCCTGATGGAGAGACTCCCTCTATAAAAGGGGTCTGATGGAGAGACTCCCTCTATAAAAGGGGTCCCTGATGGGGAGACTCCCTCTATAAAAGGGGTCCCTGATGGAGAGACTCCCTCTATAAAAGGGGTCCCTGACGGAGAGACTCCCTCTATAAAAGGGGTCTGATGGGGAGACTCCCTCTATAAAAGGGGTCCCTGATGGGGAGACTCCCTCTATAAAAGGGATCACTGATGGGGAGACTCCCTCTATAAAAGGGGTCCCTGATAGAGAGGCTCCCTCTATAAAAGGGATCCCTGATGGGGAGACTCCCTCTATAAAAGGGGTCCCTGATGGGGAGACTCCCTCTATAAAAGGGGTCCCTGATGGGGAGACTCCCTCTATAAAAGGGGTCCCTGATGGAGAGACTCCCTCTATAAAAGGGGTCCCTGATGGGGAGACTCCCTCTATAAAAGGGGTCCCTGATGGGGAGACTCCCTCTATAAAAGGGGTCCCTGATGGGGAAACTCCCTCTATAAAAGGGGTCCCTGATGGGGAGACTCCCTCTATAAAAGTGGTCCCTGATGGGGAGACTCCCTCTATAAAAGGGGTCTGATGGAGAGACGCCCTCTATAAAAGGGGTCCCTGATGGGGAGACTCCCTCTATAAAAGGGGTCCCTGATGGGGAGACTCGCTCTATAAAAGGGGTCCCTGATGGGGAGACTCCCTCTATAAAAGGGGTCCCTGATAGAGAGACTCCCTCTATAAAAGGGGTCCCTGATGGGGAGACTCTCTCTATAAAAGGGGTCCCTGATGGGGAGACTCTCTCTATAAAAGGGGTCCCTGATGGGGAGACTCCCTCTATAAAAGGGGTCTGATGGGGAGACTCCCTCTATAAAAGGGGTCCCTGATGGGGAAACTCCCTCTATAAAAGGGGTCCCTGATGGAGAGACTCCCTCTATAAAAGTGGTCCCTGATGGGGAGACTCCCTCTATAAAAGGGGTCTGATGGAGAGACTCCCTCTATAAAAGGGGTCCCTGATGGGGAGACTCCCTCTATAAAAGGGGTCTCTGATGGGGAGACTCCCTCTATAAAGGGGGTCCCTGATGGGGAGACTCCCTCTATAAAAGGGGTCCCTGATGGGGAGACTCCCTCTATAAAAGGGGTCTGATGGAGAGACTCCCTCTATAAAAGGGGTCTGATGGGGAGACTCCCTCTATAAAAGGGGTCTCTGATGGGGAGACTCCCTCTATAAAAGGGGTCCCTGATGGAGAGACTCCCTCTATAAAAGGGGTCCCTGATGGGGAGACTCCCTCTATAAAAGGGGTCCCTGATGGGGAGACTCCCTCTATAAAAGGGGTCTGATGGGGAGACTCCCTCTATAAAAGGGGTCCCTGATGGGGAAACTCCCTCTATAAAAGGGGTCCCTGATGGAGAGACTCCCTCTATAAAAGGGGTCTCTGATGGGGAGACTCCCTCTATAAAAGGGGTCCCTGATGGAGAGACTCCCTCTATAAAAGGGGTCCCTGATGGGGAGACTCCCTCTATAAAAGGGGTCCCTGATGGGGAGACTCCCTCTATAAAAGTGGTCCCTGATGGGGAGACTCCCTCTATAAAAGGGGTCTGATGGAGAGACTCCCTCTATAAAAGGGGTCCCTGATGGGGAGACTCCCTCTATAAAAGGGGTCTCTGATGGGGAGACTCCCTCTATAAAGGGGGTCCCTGATGGGGAGACTCCCTCTATAAAAGGGGTCCCTGATGGGGAGACTCCCTCTATAAAAGGGGTCCCTGATGGGGAGACTCCCTCTATAAAAGGGGTCCCTGATGGGGAGACCCCCTCTATAAAAGGGGTCTGATGGGGAGACTCCCTCTATAAAAGGGGTCCCTGATGGGGAGACTCCCTCTATAAAAGGGGTCTCTGATGGGGAGACTCCCTCTATAAAAGGGGTCTGATGGGGAGACTCCCTCTATAAAAGGGGTCCCTGATGGGGAGACTCCCTCTATAAAAGGGGTCTCTGATGGGGAGACTCCCTCTATAAAAGGGGTCTGATGGGGAGACTCCCTCTATAAAAAGGGTCCCTGATGGGGAGACTCCCTCTATAAAAGGGGTCTGATGGGGAGACTCCCTCTATAAAAGGGGTCCCTGATGGGGAGACTCCCTCTATAAAAGGGGTCCCTGATGGGGAGACACCCTCTATAAATGGGGTCTGATGGGGAGACTCCCTCTATAAAAGGGGTCTGATGGGGAGACTCCCTCTATAAAAGGGGTCCCTGATGGGGAGACTCCCTCTATAAAAGGGGTCCCTGATGGGGAGACTCCCTCTATAAAAGGGGTCCCTGATGGGGAGACTCCCTCTATAAAAGGGGTCCCTGATGGGGAGACTCCCTCTATAAAAGGGGTCCCTGATGGGGGAAATCAGCCACAATTCCAGATGGAAAGTGAATGTTTCTGAAAGGCTGGTTGGGTGAGGTCGGGGCGTGGACCATAGAATTACTCGGCACAGGAACAGGCCGACGTAAGAAAACTACCAGGCACTCGGTCTAAGCGTTAAACAAAGCTTTAATCAACTGTTTTACAACATGGACGTCTAGTTGTGTCCTTCACTAGTTCCTGTTAAAGAATGTCCTGCGCAAGCTGGGCCCGTGCCCGAGTATTTATACTCTCCCTGGACAGCGCCACCCGCAGGCAGCTCAGTATTATTTCATAAGTCTTTCTTTCAGGAATGACTGATTCATGTCAGTCACGACTCCTGCTCCTATCTTCTATGTTTCGATGTTAGTGAATCCAAGTTTTATATTAACACAAGAAAAAGATTTATAAGGATGACATCAGAACCTCAGGACGTCCCGAAGCGCTTCACAGCCAATGAAATACCTTTTTTTTTTGAAGTGTGGTCACTGTTGTAATGTAGGAAACCTCCTCCAGCCCCAACAACCCTCCCTATGTCTGTAACATTCTCCAGCCCCTACAACCCTCCCTATCTCTGTAACCTCCTCCAGCCCCAACAACCCTCCCTATGTCTGTAACATTCTCCAGCCCCTACAACCCTCCCTATCTCTGTAACCTCCTCCAGCCCCTACAACCCTCCCTATCTCTGTAACCTCCTCCAGCCCCTACAACCCTCCCTATCTCTGTAACCTCCTCCAGCCCCTACAACCCTCCCTATCTCTGTAACCTCCTCCACCCCAACAACCCTCCCTATGTCTGTAACATTCTCCAGCCCCTACAACCCTCCCTATCTCTGTAACCTCCTCCAGCCCCTACAACCCTCCCTATCTCTGTAACCTCCTCCAGCCCCACAACCCTCCCTATCTCTGTAACCTCCTCCAGCCCCTACAACCCTCCCTATCTCTGTAACCTCCTCCAGCCCCTACTACCCTCCCTATCTCTGTAACCTCCTCCAGCCCCTACAACCCTCCCTATCTCTGTAACCTCCTCCAGCCCCTACAACCCTCCCTATCTCTGTAACCTCCTCCAGCCCCTACAACCCTCCCTATCTCTGTAACCTCCTCCAGCCCCTACAACCCTCCCTATCTCTGTATCCTCCTCCAGCCCCTACAACCCTCCCTATCTCTGTAACCTCCTCCAGCCCCTACAACCCTCCCTATCTCTGTAACCTCCTCCAGCCCCTACAACCCTCCCTATCTCTGTAACCTCCTCCAGCCCCTACAACCCTCCCTATCTCTGTAACCTCCTCCAGCCCCTACAACCCTCCCTATCTCTGTAACCTTCTCCAGCCCCTACAACCCTCCCTATCTCTGTAACCTCCTCCAGCCCCTACAACCCTCCCTATCTCTGTAACCTCCTCCTGCCCCTACAACCCACCCTATCTCTGTAACCTCCTCCAGCCCCCTACAACCCTCCCTATCTCTGTAACCTTCTCCAGCCCCCTACAACCCTCCCTATCTCTGTAATCTCCTACAGCCCTACAACCCTCCCTATCTCTGTAACCTCCTCCAGCCCCTACAACCCCCCCTGTCTCTGTCACCTCCTCCAGCCCCTACAACCCTCCCTATCTCTGTAACCTCCTCCAGCCCCCTACAACCCTCCCTATCTCTGTAACCTCCTCCAGCCCCTACAACCCTCCCTATCTCTGTAATCTCCTACAGCCCTACAACCCTCCCTATCTCTGTAACCTCCTCCAGCCCCTACAACCCTCCCTATCTCTGTAACCTCCTCCAGCCCCTACAACCCTCCCAATCTCTGTAACCTCCTCCTGCCCCTACAACCCTCCCTATCTCTGTAACGTCCTCCAGCCCCCTACAACCCTCCCTATCTCTGTAACCCCCTCCAGCTCTTACAACCCTCCCTATCTCTGTAACCTCCTCCAGCCCCTATCACCCTCCCTATCTCTGTAACCTCCTCCAGCCCCCTACAACCCTCCCTATCTCTGTAACCTCCTCCTGCCCCTACAACCCTCCCTATCTCTGTAACCTCCTCCAGCCCCCTACAACCCTCCCTATCTCTGTAACCTCCTCCAGCCCCTACAACCCTCCCTATCTCTGTAATCTCCTACAGCCCTACAACCCTCCCTATCTCTGTAACCTCCTCCAGCCCCCTACAACCCTCCCTATCTCTGTAACCTCCTCCAGCCCCTACAACCCTCCCTATCTCTGTAATCTCCTCCAGCTCTTACAACCCTCCCTATCTCTGTAACCTCCTCCAGCCCCTACAACCCTCCCTATCTCTGTAACCTCCTCCAGCCCCTACAACCCTCCCTATCTCTGTAACCTCCTCCTGCCCCTACAACCCTCCCTATCTCTGTAACCTCCTCCAGCCCCCTACAACCCTCCCTATCTCTGTAACCTTCTCCAGCCCCCTACAACCCTCCCTATCTCTGTAATCTCCTACAGCCCTACAACCCTCCCTATCTCTGTAACCTCCTCCAGCCCCTACAACCCTCCCTATCTCTGTAACCTCCTCCAGCCCCTACAGCCCTCCCTATCTCTGTAACCTCCTCCAGCTCCTACAACCCTCCCTATCTCTGTAACCTCCTCCAGCCCCTACAACCCTCCCTATCTCTGTAACCTCCTCCAGCCCCTACAACCCTCCCTATCTCTGTAACCTCCTCCTGCCCCTACAACCCTCCCTATCTCTGTAACCTCCTCCAGCCCCCTACAACCCTCCCTATCTCTGTAACCTTCTCCAGCCCCTACAACCCTCCCTGTCTCTGTAACCTTCTCCAGCCCCCTACAACCCTCCCCATCTCTGTAATCTCCTACAGCCCTACAACCCTCCCTATCTCTGTAACCTCCTCCAGCCCCTACAACCCTCCCAGATCTCTGTGCTCCTCCAATTCTGGCCTCTTGCGCGCCCCTCTGATTTCCATCGCTCCAGAATTGGCGACCGCGCCAGGGCCCCGAGCTCTGGAATTCCCTCCCTAAACCTCTCCGCCTCTCTCTCCTCCTTTAAGACGCTCCTTAAAACCGACCTCTTTGACCCAGCTTTTGGTCGCCTGTCCCAATATCTCCTTATGTGGCTCGGGGTCAAATTCTGTCCGATTTACGCTCCTGTGAAGCGCCTTGGGACGTTTTGTTCCGTTAAAGGCGCTGGATAAATGCGAGTTGTTGGGAGAGAATCAAGTGGAGAGACAAAAAGGAGTCCAGGCTACAGAGTAGGGAGAAAGACAGATAAGGAGCAGAGACAGATGCAGAGAAATATGGCAAGATACAGAGCATGGAGAGAGGCAGGAACAAGAAGGAGCCAAGAGAGAAGATGGACCTGAAAAAGCAGGTGAGCAGGGAGCGAGCGGCACTGCAGGGGGCAATCATTGGGGGTTAGGGTTAAAGCACAATGTCACAGTCGAATAGGAGAGTTTTACTCTGTATCTAACCCGTGCTGTACCTGCCCTGGGAGTGTTTGATGGGGACAGTGTAGAGGGAGCTTTACTCTGTATCTAACCCCGTGCTGTACCTGCCCTGGGAGTGTTTGATGGGACAGTGTAGAGGGAGCTTTACTCTGTATCTAACCCGTGCTGTACCTGCCCTGGGAGTGTTTGATGGGGACAGTGTAGAGGGAGCTTTACTCTGTATCTAACCCGTGCTGTACCTGCCCTGGGAGTGTTTGATGGGGACAGTGTAGAGGGAGCTTTACTCTGTATCTAACCCGTGCTTTACCTGCCCTGGGAGTGTTTGATGGGGACAGTGTAGAGGGAGCTTTACTCTGTATCTAACCCGTGCTGTACCTGCCCTGGGAGTGTTTGATGGGGACAGTGTAGAGGGAGCTTTACTCTGTATCTAACCCGTGCTGTACCTGCCCTTGGAGTGTTTGATGGGACAGTGTAGATGGAGCTTTACTCTGTATCTAACCCGTGCTGTACCTGCCCTGGGAGTGTTTGATGGGACAGTGTAGATGGAGCTTTACTCTGTATCTAACCCGTGCTGTACCTGCCCTGGGAGTGTTTGATGGGACAGTGTAGAGGGAGCTTTACTCTGTATCTAAACCGTGCTGTGCCTGCCCTGGGAGTGTTTGATGGGACAGTGTAGAGGGAGCTTTACTCTGTAACTAACCCGTGCTGTGCCTGCCCTGGGAGTGTTTGATGGGGACACTGTAGAGGGAGCTTTACTCTGTATCTAACCCGTGCTGTACCTGCCCTGGAAGTGTTTGATGGGACAGTGTAGAGGGAGCTTTACTCTGTATCTAACCCGTGCTGTACCTGCCCTGGGAGTGTTTGATGGGATAGTGTAGAGGGAGCTTTACCCTGTATCTAACCCCGTGCTGTACCTGCCCTGGGAGTGTTTGATGGGGACAGTGTCGAGGGAGCTTTACTCTTTTTCTAACCCCGTGCTGCACCTGCCCTGGGAGTGTTTGATGGGACAGTGCAGAGGGAGCTTAACTCTGTATCGAACCCGTGCTGTACCTGCCCTGGGAGTGTTGGATGGGACAGTGTAGAGGGGGCTTCACTCTGTATCTAACCCGTGCTATACCTGCCCTGGGAGTGTTTGATGGGGACAGTGTAGAGGGAGCTTTACTCTGTATCTAACCCGTGCTGTACCTGCCCTGGGAGTGTTTGATGGGACAGTGTAGAGGGAGCTTTACTCTGTATCTAACCCCGTGCTGTACCTGCCCTGAGGGTGTTTGATGGGGACAGTGTAGAGGGAGCTTTACTCTGTATTTAACCCCGTGCTGTACCTGCCCTGGGAGTGTTTGATGGGGACAGTGTCGAGGGAGCTTTACTCTGTATCTAACCCCGTGCTGTACCTGCCCTGGGAGTGTTTGATGGGACAGTGTAGAGGGAGCTTAACTCTGTATCTAACCCGTGCTGTACCTGCCCTGGGAGTGTTTGATGGGACAGTGTAGAGGGGGCTTCACTCTGTATCTAACCCGTGCTATACCTGCCCTGGGAGTGTTTGATGGGGACAGTGTAGAGGGAGCTTTACTCTGTATCTAACCCCGTGCTGTACCTGCCCTGAGGGTGTTTGATGGGACAGTGTAGAGGGAGCTTTACTCTGTATCTAACCCCGTGCTGTACCTGCCCTGGGAGTGTTTGATGGGACAGTGTAGACGGAGCTTTACTCTGTATCTAACCCCGTGCTGTACCTGCCCTGGGAGTGTTTGATGGGACAGTGTAGAGGGAGCTTTACTCTGTATCTAACCCGTGCTGTACCTGCCCTGGGAGTGTTTGATGGGACAGTGTAGAGGGAGCTTTACTCTGTATCTAACCCCTGCTGTACCTGCCCTGGGAGTGTCTGATGGGACAGTGTAGAGGGAACTTTACCCTGTATCTAACCCCGTGCTGAACCTGCCCTGGGAGTGTTTGATGGGGACACTGTAGAGGGAGCTTTACTCTGTATCTAACCCGTGCTGTACCTGCCCTGGGAGTGTTTGATGGGACAGTGTAGAGGGAGCTTTACCCTGTATCTAACCCCGTGCTGTACCTGCCCTGGGAGTGTTTGATGGGGACAGTGTAGAGGGAGCTTTACTCTGTATCTAACCCGTGCTGTACCTGCCCTGGGAGTGGCTGATGGGACAGTGTAGAGGGAGCTTTACTCTGTATCTAACCCGTGCTGTACCTAGCCTGGGAGTGTTTGATGGGACAGTGTAGAGGGAGCTTTACTCTGTATCTAACCCGTGCTGTGCCTGCCCTGGGAGTGTTTGATGGGACAGTGTAGAGGGAGCTTTATTCTGTATCTAACCAATGCTGTACCTGCCCTGGGAGTGTTTGATGGGACAGTGTTGAGGGAGCCTTTCTCTGTATCTAACCCGTGCTGTGCCTGCCCTGGGAGTGTTTGATGGGGACAGTGTAGAGGGAGCTTTACTCTGTATCTAACCCGTGCTGTACCTGCCCTGGGAGTGTTTGATGGGGACAGTGTAGAGGGAGCTTCACTCGGTATCTAACCCCATGCTGTACCTGCCCTGGGAGTGTTTGATGGGACAGTGCAGAGGGAGCTTTACTCTGTATCTAACCCGTGCTGTACCTGCCCTGGGAGTGTTTGATGGGGACAGTGTAGAGGGAGATTTACGCTGTATTTAACCCCGTGCTGTACCTGCCCTGGGAGTGTTTGATGGGGACAGTGTAGAGGGAGCTTTACTCTGTATCTAACCCGTGCTGTACCTGCCCTGGGAGTGTTTGATGGGACAGTGTAGAGGGAGCTTCACTCTGTATCTAACCCGTGCTATACCTGCCCTGGGAGTGCTTGATGGGGACAGTGTAGAGGGGGCTTTACTCTGTATCTAACCCGTGCTGTACCTGCCCTGGGAGTGTTTGATGGGACAGTGTAGAGGGAGCTTTACTCTGTATCTAACCCATGCTGTACCTGCCCTGGGAGTGTTTGATGGGACAGTGTAGACGGAGCTTTGCTCTGTATCTAACCCCGTGCTGTACCTGCCCTGGGAGTCCCTGATGGGACAGTGTAGAGGGAGCTTTACTCTGTATCTAACCCGTGCTGTACCTGCCCTGGGAGTGTTTGATGGGACCGTGTAGAGGGAGCTTTACTCTGTATCTAACCCGTGCTGTACCTGCCCTGGGAGTGTTTGATGGGGCAGTGCAGAGGGAGCTTTACTCTGAATCTAACCAGTGCTGTACCTGCCCTGGGAGTGTTTGATGGGACAGTGTAGAGGGAGCTTTACTCTGTATCTAACCCGTGCTGTAACTGCCCTGGGAGTGTTTGATGGGACAGTGCAGACGGAGCTTTACTCTGTATCTAACCTGTGCTGTACCTGCCCTGGGAGTGTTTGATGGGGACAGTGGAGAGGGAGCTTTACTCTGTATCTAACCCGTACTGTACCTGCCCTGGGAGTGTTTGATGGGGCAGTGTAGAGGGAGCTTTACACTGTATCTTACCGGCGCTGTACCTGCCCTGGGAGTGTTTGATGGGACATTGTAGAGGGAGCTTGACACTGTATCTTACCGGCGCTGTACCTGCCCTGGGAGTGTTTGATGGGATATTGTAGAGGGAGCTTTACACTGTATCTAACCCGTGCTGTACCTGCCCTGGGAGTGTTTGATGGGGCAGTGTAGAGGGAGCTTTACTCTGTATCTAACCCTGTGCTGTACCTGCCCTGGGAGTGTTTGATGGAGACAGTGCAGAGGGAGCTTTACTCTGTATCTAACCTGTGCTGGAGGTGCCGTGGTAGTGTTTGATGGGACAGTGTAGGCGGGGCTTTACTCTGTATCTAACCCCGTGCTGTACCTGCCCTGGGAGTGTTTGATGGGACAGTGCAGAGGGAGCTTTACTCTGTATCTAACCCCGTGCTGTCCCTGCCCTGGGAGTGTTTGATGGGACAGTGTAGAGGGAGCTTTACTCTTTATCTAACCCGTGCTTTACCTGCCCTGGGAGTGTATGATGGGACAGTGTAGAGGGAGCATTACTCTGTGTCTAACCCGTGCTGTACCTGCCCTGGGAGTGTTTCATGGGACAGTGTAGAGGGAGCTTTACTCTGTATCTAACCCGTGCTGTACCTGCCCTGGGAGTGTTTGATGGGACAGTGTAGAGGGAGCTTTACTCTGTATCTAACACCGTGCTGTACCTGTCCTGGGAGTGTTTGATGGGGACAGTGTAGAAGGAGCGTTACTCTGTATCTGACCCGTGCTGTACCTGGCCTGGGAGTGTTTGATGGGGACAGTGTCGAGGGAGCTTTACTCTTTTTCTAACCCCGTGCTGCACCTGCCCTGGGAGTGTTTGATGGGACAGTGTAGAGGGAGCTTTACTCTGTATCTAACCCGTGCTGTACCTGCCCTGGGAGTGTTTGATGGGGACAGTGTAGAGGGAGATTTACGCTGTATTTAACCCCGTGCTGTACCTGCCCTGGGAGTGTTTGATGGGGACAGTGTCGAGGGAGCTTTACTCTTTTTCTAACCCCGTGCTGCACCTGCCCTGGGAGTGTTTGATGGGACAGTGCAGAGGGAGCTTAACTCTGTATCGAACCCGTGCTGTACCTGCCCTGGGAGTGTTGGATGGGACAGTGTAGAGGGGGCTTCACTCTGTATCTAACCCGTGCTATACCTGCCCTGGGAGTGTTTGATGGGACAGTGTAGAGGGAGCTTTACTCTGTATCTAACCCCGTGCTGTACCTGCCCTGAGGGTGTTTGATGGGGACAGTGTAGAGGGAGCTTTACTCTGTATTTAACCCCGTGCTGTACCTGCCCTGGGAGTGTTTGATGGGGACAGTGTCGAGGGAGCTTTACTCTGTATCTAACCCTGTGCTGTACCTGTCCTGGGAGTGCTTGATGGGGACAGTGTAGAGGGAGCTTTACTCTGTATCTAACCCGTGCTGTACCTGCCCTGGGAGTGTTTGATGGCACAGTGCAGAGGGAGCTTTACTCTGTATCTAACCCGTGCTGTACCTGCCCTGGGAGTGTTTGATGGGACGGTGCAGAGGGAGCTTTACTCTGTATCTAACCCGTGCTGTACCTGCCCTGCGAATGTTTGATGGGGACAGTGTAGAGGGAGCTTTACTCTGTATCTAACCCGTGCTGTACCTGCCCTGGGAGTGTTTGATGGGACAGTGCAGAGGGTGCTTTACTCTCTATCTCACCCGTGCTGTACCTGCCCTGGGAGTGTTTGATGGGACAGTGTAGAGGGAGCTTTACTCTGTATCTAACCCGTGCTGTACCTGCCCTGGGAGTGTTTGATGGGACAGTGTGGAGGGAGCTTTACTCTGTATCTAACCCGTGCTGTACCTGCCCAGGGAGTGTTTGATGGGACAGTGTAGAGGGAGATTTTCTCTGTATCTAACCCCGTGCTGTACCTGCCCTGGGACTGTTTGATGGGACAGTGTAGAGGGAGCTTTACTCTGTATCTAACCTGTGCTGTACCTGCCCTGGGAGTGTTTGATGGGACAATGTAGAGGGGGCTTTACTCTGTATCTAACCCCGTGCTGTACCTGCCGTGGTAGTGTTTGATGGGACAGTGTAGCGGGGGGCTTTACTCTGTATCTAACCCTATGCTGTACCTGCCCTGGGAGTGTTTGATGGGGACAGTGTAGAGGGAGCTTTACTCTGTATCTAACTCGTGCTGTACCTGCCCTGGGAGTGTTTGATGGGACAGTGTAGAGGGAGCTTTACTCTGTATCTAACCCGTGCTGTACCTGCCCTGGGAGTGTTTGATGGGACAGTGTAGAGGGAGCTTTACTCTGTATCTAACCCGTGCTGTACCTGCCCTGGGAGTGTTTGATGGGACAGTGAAGAGGGAGCTTTACTCTGTATCTAACCCGTGCTGTACCTGCCCTGGGAGTGTTTGTTGGGACTGTGTAGAGGGAGCTTTACTCTGTATCTAACCCGTGCTGTACCTGCCCTGGGAGTGTTTGTTGGGACTGTGTAGAGGGAGCTTTACTCTGTACCTAACCAGTGCTGTACCTGCCCTTGGAGTGCTACCTCCGGCCACTGGTGCCTGTAAGATGTTGTTCTGTGTGCTCTTACCTCTAACAGTTTACATCGCTGCAGGAGTCCGTATTCTTTGATTTTGTCCATTACAGCTGTCACTCTCTCTGGACACTCTGGAGAGGTGCTACAGAGGCACAAATAGATGTTGGTGGGTTTCCAATGTTTTTCCTGTAAATACTGACACACTCCCAGGGACCCCCTGTAAATAGTGACACACTCCCGGGGACCCCCTGTAAATACTGACACACTCCCAGGGACCCCCTGTAAATACTGACACACTCCCGGGGACCCCCTGTAAATACTGACACACTCCCGGGGACCCTCTGTTAATACTGACACACTCCCGGGGACCCCCTGTAAATACTGACACACTCCCCGGGACCCCCTGTAAATACTGACACACTCCCGGGGACCCCCTGTAAATACTGACACACTCCCGGGGACCCCCTGTAAATACTGACACACTCCCGGGGACCCTCTGTTAATACTGACACACTCCCGGGGACCCCCTGTAAATACTGACACACTCCCCGGGACCCCCTGTAAATACGGACACACTCCCGGGGACCCCCTGTAAATACTGACACACTCCTGGGGACCCCCTGTAAATACTGACACACTCCCGGGGACCCCTTGTAAATACTGACACACTCCTGGGGACCCCCTGTAAATACTGACACACTCCCGGGGACCCCTTGTAAATACTGACACACTCCCGGGGACTCCCTGTAAATACTGACACACTCCCGGGGACCCCCTGTAAATACTGACACACTCCCGGGGACCCCCTGTAAATACTGACACACTCCCGGGGGACCCCCTGTAAATACTGACCCACTCCCGGGGACCCCCTGTAAATACTGACACACTCCCGGGGACCCCCTGTAAATACTGACACACTCCCGGGGGACCCCCTGTAAATACTGACACACTCCCGGGACCCCCCTGTAAATACTGACACACTCCCCGGGGACCCCTGTAAATACTGACACACTCCCAGGGACCCCCTGTAAATACTGACACACTCCCGGGGACCCTCTGTAAATACTGACACACTCCCGGGGACCCTCTGTAAATACTGACACACTCCTGGGGACCCCCTGTAAATACTGACACACTCCCAGGGACCCCCTGTAAATACTGACACACTCCTGGGGACCCTCTGTAAATACTGACACACTCCCGGGGACCCCCTGTAAATACTGACACACTCCCCGGGGACCCCCTGTAAATACAGACACACTCCCGGGGACCCCCTGTAAATACTGACACACTCCCGGGGACACTCCCTGTAAATACTGACACACTCCCGGGGACCCCCTGTAAATAAGGACACACTCCCGGGGACCCGCTGTAAATACTGACACGCTCCCGGGGACCCCTTGTAAATACTGACACACTCCCGGGGACCCCCTGTAAATACTGACACACTCCCGGGGACCCCCTGTAAATACTGACACACTCCCAGGGACCCCTTGTAAATACTGACACACTCCCGGAGACTCCCTGTAAATACTGACACACTCCCGGGGACCCCCTGTAAATACTGACACACTCCCCGGCAACCCCCGGTAAATACTGACACACTCCCCGGGACCCCCTGTAAATACTGACACACTCCTGGGGACCCCCTGTAAATACTGACACACTCCTGGGGACCCCCTGTAAATACTGACACACTCCCCGGGACCCCCTGTAAATACTGACACACTCCTGGGGACCCTCTGTAAATACTGACACACTCCCGGGGACCCCCTGTAAATACTGACACACTCCCGGGGATTCCCTGTAAATACTGACACACTCCCGGGGACCCCCTGTAAATAATGACACACTCCTGGGGACCCCCTGTAACTACTGACACACTCCCGGGGACCCCCTGTAAATACTGACACACTCCCGGGGATTCCCTGTAAATACTGACACACTCCCGGGGACCCCCTGTAAATACTGACACACTCCCGGGGACCCCCTGTAAATACTGACACACTCCCAGAGACCCCCTGTAAATACTGACACCCTCCCGGGGACCCCCTGTAAATACTGACACACTCCCGGGGACCCCTGTAAATATTGACACACTCCCGGGGACCCCCGTAAATACAGACACACTCCCGGGGACCCCCTGTAAATATTGACACATTCCCAGGGACCCCCGTAAATACAGACACACTCTCGGGGACCCCCTGTAAATACTGACACATTCCCAGGGACCCCCTGTAAATACTGACACACTCCCGGGGACCCCCGTGAATACAGACACACTCCCAGGGACCCCCTGTAAATACTGACACATTCCCAGGGACATCCTGTAAATACTGACACACTCCCGGGGATCCCCTGTAAATACTGACACACTCCCGGGGACCCCCTGTAAATACTGACACACTCCCAGGGACCCCCTGTAAATACTGACACACTCCTGCGGACCCCCTGTATATACTGACACACTCCCGGGGACCCCCTGTAAATACTGACACACTCCCGGGGACACCCTGTAAATACTGACACACTCCCGGGGACCCCCTGTAAATACTGACACACTCCCCGGGACCCCCTGTAAATACTGACACACTCCCGGGGACCCCCTGTAAATACTGACACACTCCCGGGGACCCCCTGTAAATACTGACACACTCCCGGGGACTCCCTGTAAATACTGACACATTCCTGGGGACCCCCCCTGTAAATACTGACACACTCCCAGCTGTGAAAGTGTCACTTAGTTCCCTATAGTTCAGTAACACTTACCTGTCCCACAAGCATCGCGGCTCCGTCAGTTGTTCGTGGTAGACCAGCGCCGTTACCGTGAGAACTGGATCTCTGCCCAGGTGCTGCGTGGGTCCAAGAGGCAGAAGCGTCAACAGATGGAACAGAACGGGGACCTAAAATACTCTCGCGCTGAGCCCGAGCGTAGGGAGTTAACCCTTCCACCCATACTGCCCAGGAAAGGGAGCCCGGGTTCCGACAACGGCCGATGGTTGCCCTTCACCTCTGCCACTGAGATGGCGCCCCCTCTGGGTGACAGACATGGGGGGGGGGCTGCCAGTGGGAATTTACCCCAGAAATATGTGGCAATCCAGCGCCCCTAACCTCCCCCACAAACCTGTTCCAGCCCCTCGACTGCCCACCTGGAGACACGTCTCTACAATCCACCCGAACCCGCGACATAAATACTGTGGCAACAAGAGCAGGTCAGAGGCTGGGTATTCTGCGGCGAGGGTCTCACCTCCTGACTCCCCAAAGCCTTTCCACCATCTACAAGGCACAAGTCAGGAGTGTGATGGAATACTCTCCACTTGCCTGGATGAGTTGCAGCTCCAACAACACTCGAGAAGCTCGACACCATCCAGGACAAAGCAGCCCGCTTGATCGGCACCTCATCCACCACCTTAAACATTCACTCCCTCCACCACCGGCGCACCGTGGCTGCAGTGTGGACCATCTACAAGATGCACTGCAGCAACTCGCCAAGGCTTCTTCGGCAGCACCTCCCAAACCCGCCACCTCTTCCCCTCTTCCACCTAGAAGGACAAGGGCAGCAGGCGCATGGGAACACCGCCACCTCCAAGTTCCCCTCCAAGTCACACACACCATCCTGACTGGGAAATATGTCGGCCGATCCTTCATCGTCGCTGGGTCAAAATCCAGGAACTCCCTCCCTAACAGCGCTGTGGGAGCACCTTCACCACACGGACTGCAGCGGTTCAAGGCGGCGGCTCACCACCACCTTCTCAAGGGGCGATTCGGGATGGGCAATAAATGCTGGGCCTCGCCAGCGACGCCCACATCCCAGGAATGAATATAAGAAAAAAAGCCACCCATTCTCCAGATGTACAGAGATTTTGCCTCTGTCTTGTTTCCCTCCCTGTAGCCAACGCCTCGGGCGTCTGAGAGACTGTGCGGGGCACGGCAACAGAGCCTCGAGCATACTGGGTCCGTCACATCAAATCTCTAAACCGCCAATCTTTACGCCTCTCTCTCTCACTCTTTTTCTACACGTCTCTCGCTCGCTCTCTCGGTCTCTCAGTCTCGCTACGTGTGTCTATCTCTCTCTCTCTCGCTATGTGTGTGTCTCTCTCTCTCGCTATGCGTGTGTCTCTCTCTCTCTCTCACTATGTGTGTATCTCTCTCTCTCTCGCTATGTCTCTCTCTCTCTCTCGCTACGTGTGTCTATCTCTCTCTCTCTCGCTATGTGTGTGTGTGTCTCTCTCTCGCTATGTGTGTGTGTGTCTCTCTCTCGCTATGCGTGTGTCTCTCTCTCTCTCTGTTTCTCTCCCCCTCCTGTCGCTCCGCGCTGGGCACCTACCAGGTCGGTGAGCTGTGAGATGATCTCGTCCGCTTTGAGGTTCTGCTGGAGCCTCACTTTCTTCTTGGTCTCCGGCTGGCCGAGGTTCTGCTTCGACAGCATATCGTTCTTTGGCTAAAGAAAGCAAGACCCAGAAGTCAGGGTGGATTTTTGTCAGATCCGGTTGTAGCACAGTCCAGCATTCAGAGTCAAAGTTCACCTCGTCGGTGAAGGGCCCAGCTGTGCCTCCGAGGCACCGAGAGCCTCTTGGGTGATTGACCGGCTCGGCAACCAGGCGACGCGACCCTCAATGTCCTTACCCACCTACCCGTCCACTGAACCAATCCACCCAACCAATCCAACCGTCCGACCCACCCACCCAACCAATCCAACCGTCCGACCCACCCACCCAACCAATCCGACCGTCCGACCCACCCACCCAACCAATCCGACCGTCCGACCCACCCACCCAACCAATCCGACCGTCCGACCCACCCACCCAACCAATCCAACCGTCCGACCCACCCACCCAACCAATCCGACCGTCCGACCCACCCACCCAACCAATCCGACCGTCCCACCCACCCAACCAATCCGACCGTCCGACCCACCCACCCAACCAATCCGACCGTCCGACCCACCCACCCAACCAATCCGACCGTCCGACCCACCCACCCGACCAATCCGACCGTCCGACCCACCCACCCGACCAATCCGACCGTCCGACCCACCCACCCGACCAATCCGACCGTCCGACCCACCCACCCGACCAATCCAACCGTCCGACCCACCCACCCGACCAATCCAACCGTCCAACCCACCTCGCCAAGACCCCCCTCCAGGGGCTAAAAGGGTTAACTTCCGAGGACAGGTTGCACAGACTGGGCTTGTGTTCCCTCGAGTGTAGAAGATTAAGGGGATGATCTGATCGAGGTGTTTGAGATGATTAAAGGATTCGATCGGGTCAATCGAGAGAGAAACTATTTCCTCTGGTGGGGGGAGTCCAGAACAAGGGGGCAGAACCTTCAAATTAGAGCCAGGCCGTTCAGGGGTGATGTCAGGAAGCACTTCTTCACACAAAGGCTGGTGGGAATCTGGGACTCTCTCCCCCAAAGAGCTGTCGAGGCTGGGGGGCAATTGGAGCTTTCAAGACTGAGATTGATAGATTTTTGTTGGGTAAGGGGATTGAGGGATACGGAACCAAGGCGGGTAAATGGAGTTAAAATACAGATCAGCCGTGATCTCACTGAATGGCGGAACAGGCTCGAGGGGCTGAACGGCCTCCTCCTGTTCCTAATGTCACAGGCTCGAGGGGGCTGAATGGCCTCCTCCTGTTCCTAATGTAACAGGCTCGAGGGGCTGAATGGTCTCCTCCTGTTCCTAATGTAACAGGCTCAAGGGGCTGAATGGTCTCCTCCTGTTCCTAATGTAACAGGTTCGAGGGGGCTGAACGGCCTCCTCCTGTTCCTAATGTAACAGGCTCGAGGGGGCTGAATGGCCTCCTCCTGTTCCGAATGTAACACGCTCGAGGGGCTGAACGGCCTCCTCCTGTTCCTAATGTAACAGGCCCGAGGGGTCTGAACGGCCTCCTCCTGTTCCTAATGTAACAGGTTCAAGGGGGCTGAACGGCCTCCTCCTGTTCCTAATGCAACAAGCTCGAGGGGGCTGAATGGCCTCCTCCTGTTCCTAATGTAACACGCTCGAGGGGCTGAATGGCCTCCCCCTGTTCCTAATGTAACAGGCCCGAGGGGGCTGAACGGTCTCCTCCTGTTCCTAATGTAACAGGCTCGAGGGGCTGAACGGCCTCCTCCTGTTCCTAATGTAACAGGCCCGAGGGGGCTGAATGGCCTCCTCCTGTTCCTAATGTAACAGGCTCGAGGGGCTGAACGGCCTCCACCTGTTCCTAATGTAACAGACTCGAGGGGCTGAATGGCCTCCTCCTGGTCCTAATTTAACAGGCTCGAGGGGTTGAACGGCCTCCTGTTCCTAATGTAACAGGCTCGAGGGGCTGAATGGTCTCCTCCTGTTCCTAATGTAACAGGCTCGAGGGGGCTGAACGGCCTCCTCCTGTTCCTACTGTAACAGGTTCGAGGGGGCTGAATGGCCTCCTCCTGTTCCTAATGTAACAGGCTCGAGGGGCTGCACGGCCTCCTCCTGTTCCTAATGTAACAGGCCCGAGGGGGCTGAACGGTCTCCTCCTGTTCCTAATGTAACAGGCTCGAGGGGCTGAACGGCCTCCTCCTGTTCCTAATGTAACAGACTCGAGGGGCTGAATGGCCTCCTCCTGTTCCTAATTTAACAGGCTCGAGGGGCTGAACGGCCTCCTCCTGTTCCTAATGTAACAGGCTCGAGGGGCTGAATGGTCTCCTCCTGTTCCTAATGTAACAGGCTCGAGGGGCTGAATGGCCTCCTCCTGTTCCTAATGTAACAGGCTCGAGGTGGGCTGAACGGCCTCCTCCTGTTCCTAATGTAACAGGCTCGAGGGGCTGCACGGCCTCCTCCTGTTCCTAATGTAACAGGCTCGAGGGGGCTGAATGGCCTCCTCCTGTTCCTAATGTAACAGGCCCGAGGGGGCTGAACGGCCTCCTCCTGTTCCTAATGTAACAGGCCCAAGGGGGCTGAACGGCCTCCTCCTGTTCCTAATGTAACAGGCTCGAGGTGGGTTGAACGGCCTCCTCCTGTTCCTAATGTAACAGGCCCGAGGTGGGTTGAACGGCCTCCTCCTGTTCCTATTGTAACAGGCTCGAGGGGGCTGAACGGCCTCCTCCTGTTCCTAATGTAACAGGCCCGAGGGGGCTGAACGGCCTCCTCCTGTTCCTAATGTAACAGGCCCAAGGGGGCTGAACGGCCTCCTCCTGTTCCTAATGTAACAGGCTCGAGGTGGGTTGAACGGCCTCCTCCTGTTCCTGTTCGAAAGGTCAGCGACCCATTTGCAAAGAGGGGAACCTCCTCTCATCTAGTCTCGCTCTAGACTTAGGGAGCTGGTGCGCTCGTACTTTCTAAAGCCGGACTGTTTCTGATCGACCGCCCCCCTGTTCCACCCTCGTTACCCCGCCCCACCTCCACTGATAGCTATGCCCTCGTTCCCAAGCTCACTGTATGAGAAAAGGGGCCACAGAGCCTCACAAGGTAGTTTAAGGGCCTCGCGACCCTACCTCTCGGCACCGATATCTAACAATCCTTTCCCTGGCAATCGGTTGCAGGTCCGGTGCGGACGAGTATCACTGAGGGAACTCAACGTATCACTCAAAGAATGACTGAATAAACACCGTGTACTGTGAACGCCAGCCAGCCAATCAGGAAAGGGAGTTCGGGAGGTGTTGTTTCAGATTTATTTTCTGCCACAGCGCGCTGGAAGATTCAGTAAAGATTTACTCAGTTGAAAGAGATTCCCTCTTAATTGCAAAACCCAGGTGAAGGTCCAAGACGCAAATTGACGGTACCAACGAGTGTGCAAAAGAGTGCAGAGTCAGCAGGTTTGAGTCAGAAGGTCGTGGGTTCGCGCCCTCGCTCCAGAGACTCGAGCCCCGTAATCCAGGCCCAACACTCCCCCGGTGCCAGTACCGAGGGAGCGCCGCACTGTCGGAGGGGCAGTGCTGAGGGAGCGCCGCACTGTCGGAGGGGCAGTGCTGAGGGAGCGCCGCACTGTCGGAGGGGCAGTACTGAGGGAGCGCCGCACTGTCGGAGGGTCAGTGCTGAGGGAGCGCCACACTGTCGGAGGGGCAGTACTGAGGGAGCACCGCACTGTCGGAGGGGCAGTACTGAGGGAGCGCCGCACTGTCGGAGGGGCAGTACTGAGGGAGCGCCGCACTGTCGGAGGGGGCAGTACTGAGGGAGCTCCGCACTGTCGGAGGGGCGGTACTGAGGGAGCGCCGCACTGTCGGAGGGGCGGTACTGAGGGAGCGCCGCACTGTCGGAGGGGCAGTCCTGAGGGAGTGCCGCACTGTCAGAGGGGCAGCACTGAGGGAGCGCCGCACTGTCGGAGGGGCAGCACTGAGGGAGCGCCGCACTGTCTCACTCTTGCCTCTTTTGGGATCCTGTGCTAAACCCGAGGGAGGGGAGAGACTAGTGAGGGAGGGAGGGAGATGGGGAGGGAGGGGGAGAGATGGGGAGGGAGGGGGAGAGAAGGAGAGGGAGGGGGAGAGAAGGAGAGGGAAGGGGAGCGACGGGGACAAGAGTGAGATGGGAGCAAAGTATGACAGTGCGAATGTCAGAGTGAGGAGGGAGGGATGGAGAGAGAGAGAGAGAGAGAAATGCAAACTTCGAAGGCGGAGAGCAGCAGCGTAAGACAGCAGGGAGTGGGGAGATGAGCAGGAGGAGGATGGGGAAGGGGAAGAGTAGAAGGGGTCCGGGCCGGGGGAAGGGGGAAAAGAAACCCACAGCCTCGTTCCGACTGCAGCAGCCAAATCCCCCCGGGGCGAGGGGGTGTTTTTAACTGAAACGTTTTAAAACGCAGGAGGAGTAGGCTGCCCGAGGGACAGGCCGGACTTGAGTAGGAAATGAGTCAGTGACTCACTGTGTTGGATCGCACGTCACTGCCACGCTCAGCTCGGTCCCTCCGACTGGCCGGCGGTTAGATGTATCTCCAATCTTGCTCATTCCGGTCCGCTGCCTCTGCCTCCCACAGTCCCATCTCACTCGGCTCCTCTGACACAACGCTCCGCCACACGTGTGAACCAGTCCCGCGTCCTTGCTGGCCGAACTGGGCCGTCGCCCAGAGTCCTTCAGCTGAGGAAACGACTCCCCATTTCCGGGCCGCCTTTCCCCACCTCGGGAAGCGCTTCACAGCCATGGAGGCACTTTTGAGGTGGGATCACCACTTATTAATGTAGGAGGCCGATTTGCGCACAGCAAGCTCCCGCAAACAGCAATGTGATTAAACGGCCAGACCGCCGCCTCGGATTCCCCAGCCTCCCAACGCCATTCAAAGGATGGCAGGAGGGCGTCCCATGGGATCCTGCTGTGCGCGCCGCGGCCGCTTCCAACGCCGAACAAACGCTGGTTCATTTGTCCACACCCGCCCCTCACTCTCCTCACCGTGCGAAGACCGCGTCTCCCAGCCCCCCTTTCGCAGGAGCCACTCTTCTTCCCGTTTGTCACGCCTGCGTGGGGCCTTGCAAGAGCAACCAGCACCTCCTCCCCGCGACCCCCCACCGCCCATTCTCTGATAGTTCCTCCAGGACTGGAGGATGGTAGACAGTGGTGTTCCCCAAGGGTCAGTGCTGGGGCCACTGCTTTTTTTGATAACAACAGTGAGGATGATACCAATCGACTGCGACAGGACATAGAAAGACTAGCAGTATGGGCAGACAAGTGGCAGATGCAATTTAATAGCGAGAAGTGTGAGGAGATGCATTTTGGCAGAAGGAACAGGGAGAGGCAATATACACTTAATGGCACAGTTTTAAAGAGTGTGCAGGGACAGAGGGACCTGGGAGTTAATGTGCATAGATCCCTGAAGGTGGCAGGACATATTGAGAGAGTGGTTAACAAAGCATATGGGATCTTGGGCTTCATAAATAGAGGTATTGAGTACAAAAGTAGAGAAGTTATGCTGAACCTTTATAAAGCGCTGGTTAGGCCACAACTGGAGTATTGCGTCCAGTTCTGGTCACCACACTTTAGGAAGGATGTGAAGGCCCTCGAGAGGGTGCGGAGGAGATTTACCAGAATGGTTCCGGGGATGGAGGATCTTAGCTACAAGGACAGGTTGGAGAAGCTGGATTTGTTTTCATTAGAGCAAAGGAGGTTGAGGGGTGATTTGATCGAGGTGTACAAGATTATGACGGGTTTGGATAGGCTAGACGGGGAAAGGCTGTTCCCACTAGTTGATGGTACAAGGACTAGGGGACACAGATTTAAGGTTTTGGGCAAGAGATACAGGGGGGACGTGAGGAAAAACCTTTATACACAGCGAGTGGTGAGGACCTGGAACTCGCTGCCGACGGAAGTGGAAGCGGAGACACTCAATGGGCTGGATTTTCATTGAGGAGGCGGGTAGGAGGCGGGACTACAACTTTCGGGGTTGTAGTCCCGCCTCCATCGAGTTGTGGCCAACCCACGCAGTTTTCCCTTGATTGACCTTGTTGGGCCCGCCCAGCAGGCCAATTACGGGCCACCCGGCAACAGGTGACATCACAGATTGACATTTCATCTGTCAAGAACTTTTGACAGATGAAATATCAGCGTTTGACAGCTCTTTGAAGCTGTCAAACACTGACAATCTGTATTCTAAGTTAATTCCTTCCTCTCAGGATGATTTAGAGATCTCTCCAGAACAGAAAGCTGAATGCTGCAACTTTTGACAGCTGGCGGCCATTCTGCTTTCTGTGCCGGTGAGATGAGGGACTCCCGAGGCCTGAAGGAAGGAAGGCTGTAAAGGTAAGTAAAACATATTTAAACATTTTACACACACCAAACACACTAACCTCTGCACTCATGCACCCATCACTCACCTGAACACCGGACATCTCGACCCCGCCAAGCCCTTCATCCTGACGGCCCGCCTCGCTAACTTGGCGTGGTTTGGAGCCGTCGGGAATCCCACACGACACCCGTCAAAATAGGGATTAGGCTAAAAACTGCCTGTTAACTACCTGTTAACAGGCAGTTAATTGGCACTAATCCCCTTCCCGCCTCGGGGAGGCGGCTCCCAGCACAGGTCGGGTATCCGCCTTCTTTGAAACTGGCATGGAGGCGGGTTGGGGGCGGGATGGGTTCGTGCCCCCCCCGATTTCGAGATTTTAACACCCCCCCCCCCCCAACACGCCTCCAATCTTGCCTCCACGGCCCAATGTTTTCAAGGGGAGACTGGATAGGCGCTTGAGGGAAATAAACTTGCAGGGCTACGGGGATAGAGTGGGGGAATGGGACTGACTGGATTGTTCTACAGAGAGCCGGCACGGACTCGATGGGCCGAATGGCCTCCTTCTGTGCCGTTACGACGCTATGACTCCAACGTACAATTTCAAAATTTGCGGCCCACACCAAATTGGGGGTGTGTGTAGTTAATACAGAGGACAAAATAGAGGAAGACATTAATAAACTTGCAGAGTGGGTGTGTGATTGGCAAACGAACTTCATTATATACTTGCGTTGGAGGCAGTTCAGAGAAGGTTCACGAGGTTGATTCCGGAGATGAGGGGGTTGACTTATGAGGAAAGGTTGAGCAAGTTGGGCCGATACTCATTGGAGTTTAGAAGAATGAAAGGGGATCTTACTAAAACATATAAGATTCTGAAGGGGCTCGACAGGGTAGATGCAGAGAGGGTGTTTCCCCTCGTGGGGGAATCTAGAACTAGGGGGCATAGTTTCAGAATAAGGGGGCGCCCTTTTAGATCGGAAATGAGGAGGAATTTCTTCTCTCAGAGGGTCGAGAATCTTTGGAATTCTCTTCCCCAGAGAGCTGTGGAGGCTGGGTCACTGAAGGTGGAGATAAGACAGATTGTTGAACGGTAAGGGAGTCGAGGGTTATGGGGAGCGGGCAGGGAAGTGGAGTGGAGGTCAAGATCAGATCAGCCATGATCTTATCGAATGGCGGAGCAGGCTCGAGGGGCCGAATGGCCGACTCCTGCTCCTACGTCTTATGGTCGTAGTCTAGGTCAGTGCGAGGTGGTGCATTTTGGTAGGAAGGATAAGGAGGCCACCTGCTCCCTGGAAAATAAGTACGTAAATGGGATTGAGGAGCAGAGGGATCTGGGGTACAGATACACAAATCACTCAAAGTAGCGACGCAACAACAACAACTTATATATTTATATAGCGCCTTTAATGTAGTAAAACATCCCAAGGCGCTTCACAGGAGCGGTTAAAAGACAATTTGACCCCGAGCCACATAAGGAGATATTAGGGACCAGTGACCAAATGCTGGGTCAAAGAGGTCGGTTTTAAGGAGCGTCTTAAAGGAGGAGAGAGAGAGGCGGAGCGGTTTAGGGAGGGAATTCCAGAGCTCGGGGGCCCTGGCGCGGTCGCCAATGGCGGAGCGATGGAAATCGGGGGGGGGGGACGCGCGAGAGGCCGGAATTGGAGGAGCGCGGAGATCTCGGAGGGTTGGAGGAGGTTACTGAGATAGGGAGGGGAGGGGGGCGAGTGAGGAGGCCATGGAGGGATTTGAAAACGAGGATGAGGATTTTGAAATCGAGGCGTTGCTTAAGCGGGAGCCAGTGTAGGTCAGCGCGCAGGTTAATCAGGACATAAACCAAGCACGGGGGTTTATTTCTGGAGGGACAGATTTGAAAAACAGAGAAGTTATGCTGAACTTGTACAGAAACTGGGCACAGTTCTGGCATGGAGGCACTTGGGAAGGTGCGAAACAGATTTACTAGAATACCAGACCTGAGAGATTAAACCTATCAGGAAAGATTGAACAGGCTGGGGCTCCTGTCTCTAGAAAAGAGAAGGCTGAGGGGTGACCTGATAGAGGTCCTTAAGATTATGAAGGGGTTTCGATAGGGTAGACGTAGAGAAGATGTCTCCACTTGTGGGGGAGACCAGAACCAGGGGCCGTCAATATAAGAGAGTCACTAATAAATCCAATTGGGAATTCAGGAGAAACTTCTTTCCCCAGAGAGTGGGGAGAATGTGGAACTCGCTCCCACAGGGAGTGGTCGAGGCGAATAGCGTCGATGCGTTTAAGGGGGAAGCTGGAGAAACACATGAGGGAGAAAGGAATAGAAGGATATGGTGATGGGGTGAAATGGAGAGGGGGCGGGAGGAGGCTGGTGTGGAGCAGGAACACCGGCACGGAGCAGAGGGGCCGAACCGCCTGTTTCTGGGCTGTAACTTCTCTGCAATCAGCTCCTCTTCACCTGTTAACTTTCACTATCCCCAGCGTTTCCCGATCTCCTCACTCGCCGAATGTTCAAGAACCTTGTCCCAAATTCCTCGACCCCCACGCCGACCTCAACAACACCAATTTTTCCCCGGTCCACCGACACCTCGAATTGACAATTCTCCATCCTCGTCTTCAGATCACTCCGTGGCATCCTCGCCCCCCCCCTCCATATCTCTGTAACCTCCTCCAGCCTCTACAACCCTCCGAGATCTCTGCGCTCCCCCAATTCTGGCCTCTCGCGCATCCCCCCGATTTCAATCGCTCCGCCATTGGCGACCGCGCCAGGGCCTCCGAGCTCTGGAATTCCCTCCCTAAACCTCTCCGCCTCTCTCCTCCTCCTTTAAGACACTCCTTAAAACCGAACTCTGTGACCCAGCTTTTGCTCACCTGTCCCCAATATCTCCTTATGTGGCTCGGGGTCAAATTGTGTCTGATTTACGCTCCTGTGAAGCACCTTGGGACGTTTCACTACGTTAAAGGTGCTGGATAAATGGGAGCTGTTCTTGTTCCACGCGCATGCCTTACCGCGGTCAAGGTGGCTGCTATTTGGCAGGGGGGTGGTGATCTCCGTCTCTCACGCAATTGGTCCGGTGTCGAATCCATGACAGCAGACTCCGCCTCTCTCTCTCCAGCCAATCAACAACCTGCGAAGAGGAAGAATCACAACACTCTGATATACCTCATACCCGTCACTGTAACACTGATATACCCCACACCCCTCACTGTATCACTCTGATATACCCCACATCCCTCACTGTAACACTGATATACCCCACACCCCTCACTGTAACACTCTGATATACCCCACACCCCTCACTGTAACACTGATATACCTCACACCCGTCACTGTAACACTGATATACCCCACACCCCTCACTGTATCACTCTGATATACCCCACATCCCTCACTGTAACACTGATATACCCCACACCCGTCACTGTAACACTGATATACCCCACACCCCTCACTGTATCACTCTGATATACCCCACACCCCTCACTGTAACACTGATATACCCCACACCCGTCACTGTAACACTGATATACCCCACACCCCTCACTGTATCACTCTGATATACCCCACACCCCTCACTGTAACACTGATATACCCCACACCCCTCACTGTAACACTCTGATATACCCCACACCCCTCACTGTAACACTGATATACCCCACACCCGTCACTGTAACACTGATATACCCCACACCCCTCACTGTATCACTCTGATATACCCCACACCCCTCACTGTAACACTGATATACCCCACACCCCTCACTGTAACACTGATATACCCCACACCCCTCACTGTAACACTGATATACCTCATACCCGTCACTGTAACACTGATATACCCCACACCCCTCACTGTATCACTCTGATATACCCCACACCCCTCACTGTAACACTCTGATATACCCCACACCGCTCACTGTAACACTCTGATATACCCCACACACCTCACTGTAACACTCTGATATACCCCACACCCCTCACTGTAACACTCTGATATACCCCACACCCCTCACTGTAACACTCTGATATACCGCACACCCCTCACTGTAACACTCTGATATACCCCACACCCCTCACTGTAACACTGATATACCCCACACCCCTCAGTGTAACACTCTGATATACCCCACACCCCTCACTGTAACACACTGATATACCGCACACCCCTCACTGTAACACTCTGATATACCCCACACCCCTCAGTGTAACACTCTGATATACCCCACACCCCTCACTGTAACACTCTGATATACCGCACACCCCTCACTGTAACACTCTGATATACCCCACACCCCTCACTGTAACACTGATATACCCCACACCCCTCAGTGTAACACTCTGATATACCCCACACCCCTCACTGTAACACACTGATATACCGCACACCCCTCACTGTAACACTCTGATATACCCCACACCCCTCACTGTAACACTCTGATATACCCCACACCCCTCACTGTAACACTCTGATATACCCCACACCCCTCACTGTAACACTGATATACCCCACACCCCTCACTGTAACACACTGATATACCCCACACCCCTCACTGTAACACTCTGATATACCCCACACCCCTCACTGTAACACTCTGATATACCCCACACACCTCACTGTAACACTCTGATATACCCCACACTCCTCACTGTAACACTCTGATATACCCCACACCCCTCACTGTAACACTCTGATATACCCCACACCCCTCACTGTAACACTCTGATATACCCCACACCCCTCACTGTAACACTCTGATATACCCCACACACCTCACTGTAACACTCTGATATACCCCACACCCCTCACTGTAACACTCTGATATACCCCACACTCCTCACTGTAACACTCTGATATACCCCACACCCCTCACTGTAACACTCTGATATACCCCACACCCCTCACTGTAACACTCTGATATACCCCACACCCCTCACTGTAACACTCTGATATACCCCACACCCCTCACTGTAACACACTGATATACCCCACACCCCTCACTGTAACACTCTGATATACCCCACACCCCTCACTGTAACACTGATATACCCCACACCCCTCACTATAACACTGATATACCCCACACCCCTCACTGTAACACTGATATACCCCACACCCCTCACTGTAACACTGATATACCCGACACCCCTCACTGTAACACTGATATACCCCACACCCCTCACTGTAACACTCTGATATACCCCACACCCCTCACTGTAACACACTGATATACCCCACACCCCTCACTGTAACACTCTGATATACCCCACACCCCTCACTGTAACACTGATATACCCGACACCCCTCACTGTAACACTCTGATATACCCCACACCCCTCACTGTAACACTCTGATTTACCCCACACCCCTCACTGTAACACTGATACACCCCACACCCCTCACTGTAACACTCTGATATACCCCACACCCCTCACTGTAACACTGATATACCCCACACCCCTCACTGTAACACTGATACACCCCACACACCTCACTGTAACACTCTGATATACCCCACACCCCTCACTGTAACACTGATATACCCCACACCCCTCACTGTAACACTGATATACCCCACACCCCTCACTGTAACACTGATATACCCCACACCCCTCACTGTAACACTGATATACCCCACACCCCTCACTGTAACACTGATATACCCCACACCCCTCACTGTAACACTGATATACCCCACACACCTCACTGTAACACTGATATACCCACACCCCTCACTGTAACACTCTGATATACCCCACACCCCTCACTATAACACTGATATACCCCACACCCCTCACTGTAACACTGATATACCCACACCCCTCACTGCCACCCTCTGATATACCCCACACCCCTCACTATAACACTGATATACCCCACACCCCTCACTGTAACACACTGATATACCCCACACCCCTCACTGTAACACACTGATATACCCCACACCCCTCACTGTAACACTCTGATATACCCCACACCCCTCACTGTAACACTCTGATATACCTCACACCACTCACTGTAACACTCTGATATACCCCACACCCCTCACTGTAACACTCTGATATACCCCACACCGCTCACTGTAACACTCTGATATACCCCACACCCCTCACTGTAACACTCTGATATACCCCACACCCCTCACTGTAACACTGATATACCCCACACCCCTCACTGTAACACTCTGATATACCCCACACCCCTCACTGTAACACTGATATACCCCACACCCCTCACTGTAACACTCTGATATACCCCACACCCCTCACTGTAACACACTGATATACCCCACACCCCTCACTGTAACACTCTGATATACCCCACACCCCTCACTGTAACACTGATATACCCGACACCCCTCACTGTAACACTGATATACCCCACACACCTCACTGTAACACTGATATACCCCACACCCCTCACTGTAACACTGATATACCCCACACCCCTCACTATAACACTCTGATATACCCCACACCCCTCACTGTAACACTCTGATATACCCCACACCCCTCACTGTAACACTCTGATATACCCCACACCCCTCACTGTAACACTCTGATATACCCCACACTCCTCACTGTAACACTCTGCTATACCCCACACCCCTCACTGTAACACTCTGATATACCCCACACCCCTCACTGTAACACTGATATGCCCCACACCCCTCACTGTAACACTCTGATATACCCCACACCCCTCACTGTAACACTCTGATATACCCCACACCCCTCACTGTAACACTGATATACCCCACACCCCTCACTGTAACACTCTGATATACCCCACACCCCTCACTGTAACACTCTGATATACCCCACACCCCTCACTGCAACACCCTGATATACCCCACACCCCTCACTGTAACACTCTGATATACCCCACACCCCCCACTGTAACACTCTGATATACCCCACACCCCTCACTGTAACACCCTGATATACCCCACACCCCTCACTGTAACACTCTGATATACCCCACACCCCTTACTGTAACACCCTGATATACCCCACACCCCTCACTGTAACACCCTGATATACCCCACACCCCTCACCGTAACACTCTGATATACCCCACACCCCTCACTGTCACACTGATATACCCCACACCCCTCACTGTAACACTGATATACCCCACACCCCTCACTGTAACACTCTGATATACCGCACAC
>NW_028225185.1:42377747-42487747 GCF_052327205.1 Somniosus microcephalus
ATCCCACTCTCCCCCTCACTCCCCGTACCCTTTAATATCCCACCCAGCCTAATCCCACTCTCCCCCTCACTCCCCGCGCCCTTTAATATCCCACCCAGTCTAATCCCACTCTCCCCCTCACTCCCCGCACCCTTTAATATCCCACCCAGTCGTATCCCACTCTCCCCCTCACTCCCCGCACCCTTTAATATCCCCCCCAGTCTAATCCCACTCTCCCCCTCACTCAATTCAATTCAATTCAATTCAAATCGCTTTATTGGCATGATAAGGTACATCTTATGTTGCCAAAGCATCAAAATACATTTATGGTTGAACACATAAACGCAGATCTATTCATACAGTGTATAAACAGATATATCCCCGAGTGTATAAATATACATTCGCATAATTTATATACACTCTTTTCTTAGGTTTGCTGGTTGTCCCTCTGTTTATGGCAAGCTGTAACATAGTGTGCCGCTAGTGTTGCACAGTTTCTCTCTTTCCCCTAGTAGGTATGGGAGTTTTTGGTCGTCATTCAAATTTCTGAATTCCGGGCATATTTGTGAGAATTTTTGGTAGAAATTCTCCCTGATGCCCTGATATTTTCCACAGGCTGTGAGGAAGTGCATCTCTGTCTCCACCACTCCCTGACTGCAGTGAGAGCATATCCTGTCCTCTCTTGGCAGCCTGGTCTGCCTGTGTCTGCCTTTTTCGATCGCCAGGCTATGTTCACTAAGTCTGTACCTTGTCAAGGTTTTTCTCAGTTTGTTATCCTTTACCATGGTCAGGTACTCAGCCATGTTGTATTGTCTGTTTAGGGCCAAGTAGCAATTGAGTTTGCTTTGGGTTTTTGTTGTTTCTGCCCAATATGACAGGTATTTTTCCTTTTGCTGAGTGACAATTGTGTTGGGTCGAATTCTCTGTGCTACGATGTCACTGTCCTGGGGCTGGTTATTGTTAGTGGTTGCTTCACTGAGTCCCAGGACGAGTTGACTGAGGGTGTTCTTCTTTATGGTCCTCTCTTGGCATTTCAAGGCTTCGTAATGATAGCAGTGGGGGTTGCTCATTTTTAGGTGTTTCCAAAATTTGGTGGGTCTTTTTAATATCCCACCCAGTCTAATCCCACTCTCCCCGTACCCTTTAATACCCCACCCAGTCTAATCCCACTCTCCCCCTCACTCCCCGCACCCTTTAATATCCCACCCAGTCTAATCCCACTCTCCCCCTCACTCCCCGCACCCTTTAATACCCCACCCAGTCTAATCCCACTCTCCCCCTCACTCCCCGTACCCTTTAATATCCCACCCAGTCTAATCCCACTCTCCCCCTCACTCCCCGCACCCTTTAATATCCCACCCAGTCTAATCCCACTCTCCCCCTCACTCCCCGCACCCTTTAATATCCCACCCAGTCTAATCCCACCCTCCCCCTCACTCCCCGCACCCTTTAATATCCCACCCAGTCTAATCCCACTCTCCCCCTCACTCCCCGTACCCTTTAATATCCCACCCAGTCTAATCCCACTCTCCCCCTCACTCCCCGCACCCTTTAATATCCCACCCAGTCTAATCCCACTCTCCCCCTCACTCCCCGCACCCTTTAATATCCCACCCAGTCTAATCCCACTCTCCCCCTCACTCCCCGCACCCTTTAATATCCCACCCAGTCTAATCCCACTCTCCCCCTCACTCCCCGTACCCTTTAATATCCCACCCAGTCTAAACCCACTCTCCCCCTCACTCCCCGCACCCTTTAATATCCCACTCAGTCTAACCCACTCTCCCCCTCACTCCCCGCACCCTTTAATATCCCACCCAGTCTAATCCCACCCTCCCCCTCACTCCCCGCACCCTTTAATATCCCACCCAGTCTAATCCCACTCTCCCCCTCACTCCCCGTACCCTTTAATATCCCACCCAGTCTAATCCCACTCTCCCCCTCACTCCCCGCACCCTTTAATATCCCACCCAGTCTAATCCCACTCTCCCCCTCACTCCCCGCACCCTTTAATATCCCACCCAGTCTAATCCCACTCTCCCCCTCACTCCCCGTACCCTTTAATATCCCACCTAGTCTAAACCCACTCTCCCCCTCACTCCCCGCACCCTTTAATATCCCACCCAGTCTAATCCCACTCTCCCCCTCACTCCCCGCACCCTTTAATATCCCACCCAGTCTAATCCCACTCCCCCCCTCACTCCCCGCACCCTTTAATATCCCACCCAGTCTAATCCCACTCTCCCCGTACCCTTTAATATCCCACCCAGTCTAATCCCACTCTCCCCCTCACTCCCCACACCCTTTAATATCACACCCAGTCTAATCCCACTCTCCCCCTCACTCCCCGCACCCTTTACTATCCCACCCAGTCTAATCCCACTCTCCCCTCACTCCCCGCACCCTTTAATATCCCACCCAGTCTAATCCCACTCTCCCCCTCACTCCCCGCACTCTTTAATATCCCACCCAGTCTAATCCCACTCTCCCCCTCACGCCCCGCATCCTTTAATATCCCACCCAGTCTAATCTCACTCTCCCGCTCACTCCCCGCACCCTTTAATATCCCACCCAGTCTAATCCCACCCTCCCCCTCACTCCCCGCACCCTTTAATATCCCACCCAGTCTAATCCCACTCTCCCCCTCGCTCCCCGCACCCTTTAATATCCCACCCAGTCTAATCCCACTCTCCCCCTCACTCCCCGCACCCTTTAATATCCCACCCAGTCTAATCCCACTCTCCCCCTCACTCCCCGCACCCTTTAATATCCCACCCAGTCTAATCCCACTCTCCCCCTCACTCCCCGCACCCTTTAATATCCCACTCAGTCTAATCCCACTCTCCCCCTCACTCCCCGTACCCTTTAATATCCCACCCAGTCTAATCCCACTCTCCCTCTCACTCCCCGCACTCTTTAATATCCCACCCAGTCTAATCCCACTCTCCCCTCACTCCCCGTACCCTTTAATATCTCACCCAGTCTAATCCCACTCTCCCCCTCACTCCCCACACCCTTTAATATCCCACCCAGTCTAATCCCACTCTCCCCCTCACTCCCCGCACCCTTTAATATCCCACCCAGTCTGATCCCACTCTCCCTCTCACTCCCCGTACCCTTTAATATCCCACCCAGTCTAATCCCACTCTCCCCCTCACTCCCCGTACCCTTTAATATCCCACCCAGTCTAATCCCACTCTCCCCCTCACTCCCCGCACCCTTTAATATCCCACCCAGTCTAATCCCACTTTCCCCCTCACTCCCTGCACCCTTTAATATCCCACCCAGTCTAATCCCACTCTCCCCCTCACTCCCCGCACCCTTTAATATCCCACCCAGTCTAATCCCACTCTCCCCCTCACTCCCCGCACTCTTTAATATCCCACCCAGTCTAATCCCACTCTCCCCCTCACGCCCCGCATCCTTTAATATCCCACCCAGTCTAATCTCACTCTCCCGCTCACTCCCCGCACCCTTTAATATCCCACCCACTCTAATCCCACCCTCCCCCTCACTCCCCACACCCTTTAATATCCCACCCAGTCTAATCCCACTCTCCCGCTCACTCCCCGTACCCTTTAATATCCCACCCAGTCTAATCCCACTCTCCCCTCACTCCCCGTACCCTTTAATATCCCACCCAGTCTAATCCCACTCTCCCCCCTCACTCCCCGCACCCTTTAATATCCCACCCAGTCTAATCCCACTCTCCCCTCACTCCCCGTACCCTTTAATATCCCACCCAGTTTAATCCCACTCTCCCTCACTCCCCGTACCCTTTAATATCCCACCCAGTCTAATCCCACCCTCCCCCTCACTCCCCGCACCCTTTAATATCCCACCCAGTCTAATCCCACTCTCCTGCTCACTCCCCGCACCCTTTAATGTCCCACCCAGTCTAATCCCACTCTCCCCCTCACTCCCCGCACCCTTTAATATCCCACACAGTCTAATCCCACTCTCCCCCTCACTCCCCGCACCCTTTAATATCCCACCCAGTCTAATCCCACTCTCCCCCTCACTCCCCGTACCCTTTAATATCCCACCCAGTCTAATCCCACTCTCCCCCTCACTCCCCGTACCCTTTAATATCCCACCCAGTCTAATCCCACTCTCCCCCTCACTCCCCGCACCCTTTAATATCCCACCCAGTCTAATCCCACTCTCCCCCTCACTCCCCGCACCCTTTAATATCCCACCCAGTCTAATCCCACTCTCCCCCTCACTCCCCGCACCCTTTAATATCCCACCCAGTCTAATCCCACTCTCCCCCTCACTCCCCGCACCCTTTAATATCCCACCCAGTCTAATCCCACTCTCCCCCTCACTCCCCGTACCCTTTAATATCCCACCCAGTCTAATCCCACTCTCCCCCTCACTCCCCGTACCCTTTAATATCCCACCCAGTCTAATCCCACTCTCCCCCTCACTCCCCGTACCCTTTAATATCCCACCCAGTCTAACCCCACTCTCCCCCTCACTCCCCGCACCCTTTAATATCCCACTCAGTCTAATCCCACTCTCCCCCTCACTCCCCGCACCCTTTAATATCCCACCCAGTCTAATCCCACTCTCCCCCTCACTCCCCGCACCCTTTAATCTCCCACCCAGTCTAATCCCACTCTCCCCCTCACTCCCCGCACCCTTTAATATCCCACCCAGTCTAATCCCACTCTCCCCCTCACTCCCCGTACCCTTTAATATCCCACCCAGTCTAATCCCACTCTCCCCCTCACTCCCCGCGCCCTTAAATATCCCACCCAGTCTAATCCCACTCTCCCCCTCACTCCCCGTACCCTTTAATATCCCACCCAGCCTAATCCCACTCTCCCCCTCACTCCCCGCGCCCTTTAATATCCCACCCAGTCTAATCCCACTCTCCCCCTCACTCCCCGCACCCTTTAATATCCCACCCAGTCGTATCCCACTCTCCCCCTCACTCCCCGCACCCTTTAATATCCCCCCCAGTCTAATCCCACTCTCCCCCTCACTCAATTCAATTCAATTCAATTCAAATCGCTTTATTGGCATGATAAGGTACATCTTATGTTGCCAAAGCATCAAAATACATTTATGGTTGAACACATAAACGCAGATCTATTCATACAGTGTATAAACAGATATATCCCCGAGTGTATAAATATACATTCGCATAATTTATATACACTCTTTTCTTAGGTTTGCTGGTTGTCCCTCTGTTTATGGCAAGCTGTAACATAGTGTGCCGCTAGTGTTGCACAGTTTCTCTCTTTCCCCTAGTAGGTATGGGAGTTTTTGGTCGTCATTCAAATTTCTGAATTCCGGGCATATTTGTGAGAATTTTTGGTAGAAATTCTCCCTGATGCCCTGATATTTTCCACAGGCTGTGAGGAAGTGCATCTCTGTCTCCACCACTCCCTGACTGCAGTGAGAGCATATCCTGTCCTCTCTTGGCAGCCTGGTCTGCCTGTGTCTGCCTTTTTCGATCGCCAGGCTATGTTCACTAAGTCTGTACCTTGTCAAGGTTTTTCTCAGTTTGTTATCCTTTACCATGGTCAGGTACTCAGCCATGTTGTATTGTCTGTTTAGGGCCAAGTAGCAATTGAGTTTGCTTTGGGTTTTTGTTGTTTCTGCCCAATATGACAGGTATTTTTCCTTTTGCTGAGTGACAATTGTGTTGGGTCGAATTCTCTGTGCTACGATGTCACTGTCCTGGGGCTGGTTATTGTTAGTGGTTGCTTCACTGAGTCCCAGGACGAGTTGACTGAGGGTGTTCTTCTTTATGGTCCTCTCTTGGCATTTCAAGGCTTCGTAATGATAGCAGTGGGGGTTGCTCATTTTTAGGTGTTTCCAAAATTTGGTGGGTCTTTTTAATATCCCACCCAGTCTAATCCCACTCTCCCCGTACCCTTTAATACCCCACCCAGTCTAATCCCACTCTCCCCCTCACTCCCCGCACCCTTTAATATCCCACCCAGTCTAATCCCACTCTCCCCCTCACTCCCCGCACCCTTTAATACCCCACCCAGTCTAATCCCACTCTCCCCCTCACTCCCCGTACCCTTTAATATCCCACCCAGTCTAATCCCACTCTCCCCCTCACTCCCCGCACCCTTTAATATCCCACCCAGTCTAATCCCACTCTCCCCCTCACTCCCCGCACCCTTTAATATCCCATCCAGTCTAATCCCACCCTCCCCCTCACTCCCCGCACCCTTTAATATCCCACCCAGTCTAATCCCACTCTCCCCCTCACTCCCCGTACCCTTTAATATCCCACCCAGTCTAATCCCACTCTCCCCCTCACTCCCCGCACCCTTTAATATCCCACCCAGTCTAATCCCACTCTCCCCCTCACTCCCCGCACCCTTTAATATCCCACCCAGTCTAATCCCACTCTCCCCCTCACTCCCCGCACCCTTTAATATCCCACCCAGTCTAATCCCACTCTCCCCCTCACTCCCCGTACCCTTTAATATCCCACCCAGTCTAAACCCACTCTCCCCCTCACTCCCCGCACCCTTTAATATCCCACTCAGTCTAACCCACTCTCCCCCTCACTCCCCGCACCCTTTAATATCCCACCCAGTCTAATCCCACCCTCCCCCTCACTCCCCGCACCCTTTAATATCCCACCCAGTCTAATCCCACTCTCCCCCTCACTCCCCGTACCCTTTAATATCCCACCCAGTCTAATCCCACTCTCCCCCTCACTCCCCGCACCCTTTAATATCCCACCCAGTCTAATCCCACTCTCCCCCTCACTCCCCGCACCCTTTAATATCCCACCCAGTCTAATCCCACTCTCCCCCTCACTCCCCGTACCCTTTAATATCCCACCTAGTCTAAACCCACTCTCCCCCTCACTCCCCGCACCCTTTAATATCCCACCCAGTCTAATCCCACTCTCCCCCTCACTCCCCGCACCCTTTAATATCCCACCCAGTCTAATCCCACTCCCCCCCTCACTCCCCGCACCCTTTAATATCCCACCCAGTCTAATCCCACTCTCCCCGTACCCTTTAATATCCCACCCAGTCTAATCCCACTCTCCCCCTCACTCCCCACACCCTTTAATATCACACCCAGTCTAATCCCACTCTCCCCCTCACTCCCCGCACCCTTTACTATCCCACCCAGTCTAATCCCACTCTCCCCTCACTCCCCGCACCCTTTAATATCCCACCCAGTCTAATCCCACTCTCCCCCTCACTCCCCGCACCCTTTAATATCCCACCCAGTCTAATCCCACTCTCCCCCTCACTCCCCGTACCCTTTAATATCCCACCCAGTCTAATCCCACTCTCCCGCTCACTCCCCGCACCCTTTAATATCCCACCCAGTCTAATCCCACTCTCCCCCTCACTCCCCGTACCCTTTAATATCCCACCCAGTCTAATCCCACTCTCCCCCTCACTCCCCGTACCCTTTAATATCCCACCCAGTCTAATCCCACTCTCCCCCTCACTCCCCGTACCCTTTAATATCCCACCCAGTCTAATCCCACTCTCCCCCTCACTCCCCGTACCGTTTAATATCCCACCCAGTCTAATCCCACTCTCCCCCTCACTCCCCGCACCCTTTAATATCCCACCCAGTCTAGTCCCACTCTCCCCCTCACTCCCCGTACCCTTTAATATCCCACCCAGTCTAATCCCACTCTCCCCCTCACTCCCCGCACCCTTTAATATCCCACCCAGTCTAATCCCACTCTCCCCCTCACTCCCCGCACCCTTTAATATCCCACCCAGTCTAATCCCACTCTCCCCCTCACTCCCCGTACCCTTTGATATCCCACCCAGTCTAATCCCACTCTCCCCCTCACTCCCCGCACCCTTTAATATCCCACCCAGTCTAATCCCACCCTCCCCCTCACTCCCCGCACCCTTTAATATCCCACCCAGTCTAATCCCACTCTCCCCCTCACTCCCCGTACCCTTTAATATCCCACCCAGTCTAATCCCACTCTCCCCCTCACTCCCCGCACCCTTTAATATCCCACCCAGTCTAATCCCACTCTCCCCCTCACTCCCCGCACCCTTTAATATCCCACCCAGTCTAATCCCACTCTCCCCCTCACTCCCCGTACCCTTTAATATCCCACCTAGTCTAAACCCACTCTCCCCCTCACTCCCCGCACCCTTTAATATCCCACCCAGTCTAATCCCACTCTCCCCCTCACTCCCCGTACCCTTTAATATCCCACCTAGTCTAAACCCACTCTCCCCCTCACTCCCCGCACCCTTTAATATCCCACCCAGTCTAATCCCACTCTCCCCCTCACTCCCCGTACCCTTTAATATCCCACCCAGTCTAATCCCACTATCCCCCTCACTCCCCGCACCCTTTAATATCCCACCCAGTCTAATCCCACTCTCCCCCTCATTCCCCACACCCTTTAATATCCCACCCAGTCTAATCCCACTCTCCCCCTCACTCCCCGCACCCTTTAATATCCCACCCAGTCTAATCCCACTCTCCCCCTCACTCCCCGCACCCTTTAATATCCCACCCAGTCTAATCCCACTCTCCCCCTCACTCCCCGCACCCTTTAATATCCCACCCAGTCTGATCCCACTCTCCCCCTCACTCCCCGTACCCTTTCATATCCCACCCAGTCTAATCCCACTCTCCCCCTCACTCCCCGCACCCTTTAACATCCCACCCAGTCTAATCCCACTCTCCCCCTCACTCCCCGCACCCTTTAATATCCCACCCAGTCTAATCCCACTCTCCCCCTCACTCTCCGCACCCTTTAATATCCCACCCAGTCTAATCCCACTCTCCCCCTCACTCCCCGTACCCTTTAATATCCCACCCAGTCTAATCCCTCTCTCCCCCTCACTCCCCGCACCCTTTAATATCCCACCCAGTCTAATCCCACTCTCCCCCTCACTCCCCGTACCCTTTAATATCCCACCCAGTCTAATCCCACTCTCCCGCTCACTCCCCGCTCCCTTTAATATCCCACCCAGTCTAATCCCACTCTCCCCCTCACTCCACGTACCCTTTAATATCCCACCCAGTCTAATCCAACTCTCCCCCTCACTCCCCGTACCGTTTAATATCCCACCCAGTCTAATCCCACTCTCCCCCTCACTCCCCGCACCCTTTAATATCCCACCCAGTCTAGTCCCACTCTCCCCCTCACTCCCCGTACCCTTTAATATCCCACCCAGTCTAATCCCACTCTCCCCCTCGCTCCCCGCACCCTTTAATATCCCACCCAGTCTAATCCCACTCTCCCCCTCGCTCCCCGCACCCTTTAATATCCCACCCAGTCTAATCCCACTCTCCCCCTCACTCCCCGCACCCTTTAATATCCCACCCAGTCTGATCCCACTCTCCCCCTCACTCCCCGTACCATTTAATATCCCACCCAGTCTAATCCCACTCTCCCCCTCACTCCCCGTACCCTTTAATATCCCACCCAGTCTAATCCCACTCTCCCCCTCACTCCCCGCACCCTTTAATATCCCACCCAGTCTAATCCCACTCTCCCTCTCACTCCCTGCACCCTTTAATATCCCACCCAGTCTAATCCCACTCTCCCCCTCACTCCCCGCACCCTTTAATATCCCACCCAGTCTAATCCCACTCTCCCCCTCACTCCCCGCACTCTTTAATATCCCACCCAGTCTAATCCCCCTCACGCCCCGCATCCTTTAATATCCCACCCAGTCTAATCTCACTCTCCCGCTCACTCCCCGCACCCTTTAATATCCCACCCAGTCTAATCCCACCCTCCCCCTCACTCCCCGCACCCTTTAATATCCCACCCAGTCTAATCCCACTCTCCCCCTCGCTCCCCGCACCCTTTAATATCCCACCCAGTCTAATCCCACTCTCCCTCTCACTCCCTGCACCCTTTAATATCCCACCCAGTCTAATCCCACTCTCCCCCTCACTCCCCGCACCCTTTAATATCCCACCCAGTCTAATCCCACTCTCCCCCTCACTCCCCGCACTCTTTAATATCCCACCCAGTCTAATCCCACTCTCCCCCTCACGCCCCGCATCCTTTAATATCCCACCCAGTCTAATCTCACTCTCCCGCTCACTCCCCGCACCCTTTAATATCCCACCCAGTCTAATCCCACCCTCCCCCTCACTCCCCGCACCCTTTAATATCCCACCCAGTCTAATCCCACTCTCCCCCTCGCTCCCCGCACCCTTTAATATCCCACCCAGTCTAATCCCACTCTCCCCCTCACTCCCCGCACCCTTTAATATCCCACCCAGTCTAATCCCACTCTCCCCCTCACTCCCCGCACCCTTTAATATCCCACCCAGTCTAATCCCACTCTCCCCCTCACTCCCCGCACCCTTTAATATCCCACTCAGTCTAATCCCACTCTCCCCCTCACTCCCCGTACCCTTTAATATCCCACCCAGTCTAATCCCACTCTCCCTCTCACTCCCCGCACTCTTTAATATCCCACCCAGTCTAATCCCACTCTCCCCTCACTCCCCGTACCCTTTAATATCTCACCCAGTCTAATCCCACTCTCCCCCTCACTCCCCACACCCTTTAATATCCCACCCAGTCTAATCCCACTCTCCCCCTCACTCCCCGCACCCTTTAATATCCCACCCAGTCTGATCCCACTCTCCCTCTCACTCCCCGTACCCTTTAATATCCCACCCAGTCTAATCCCACTCTCCCCCTCACTCCCCGTACCCTTTAATATCCCACCCAGTCTAATCCCACTCTCCCCCTCACTCCCCGCACCCTTTAATATCCCACCCAGTCTAATCCCACTTTCCCCCTCACTCCCTGCACCCTTTAATATCCCACCCAGTCTAATCCCACTCTCCCCCTCACTCCCCGCACCCTTTAATATCCCACCCAGTCTAATCCCACTCTCCCCCTCACTCCCCGCACTCTTTAATATCCCACCCAGTCTAATCCCACTCTCCCCCTCACGCCCCGCATCCTTTAATATCCCACCCAGTCTAATCTCACTCTCCCGCTCACTCCCCGCACCCTTTAATATCCCACCCACTCTAATCCCACCCTCCCCCTCACTCCCCACACCCTTTAATATCCCACCCAGTCTAATCCCACTCTCCCGCTCACTCCCCGTACCCTTTAATATCCCACCCAGTCTAATCCCACTCTCCCCTCACTCCCCGTACCCTTTAATATCCCACCCAGTCTAATCCCACTCTCCCCCCTCACTCCCCGCACCCTTTAATATCCCACCCAGTCTAATCCCACTCTCCCCTCACTCCCCGTACCCTTTAATATCCCACCCAGTTTAATCCCACTCTCCCTCACTCCCCGTACCCTTTAATATCCCACCCAGTCTAATCCCACCCTCCCCCTCACTCCCCGCACCCTTTAATATCCCACCCAGTCTAATCCCACTCTCCTGCTCACTCCCCGCACCCTTTAATGTCCCACCCAGTCTAATCCCACTCTCCCCCTCACTCCCCGCACCCTTTAATATCCCACACAGTCTAATCCCACTCTCCCCCTCACTCCCCGCACCCTTTAATATCCCACCCAGTCTAATCCCACTCTCCCCCTCACTCCCCGTACCCTTTAATATCCCACCCAGTCTAATCCCACTCTCCCCCTCACTCCCCGTACCCTTTAATATCCCACCCAGTCTAATCCCACTCTCCCCCTCACTCCCCGCACCCTTTAATATCCCACCCAGTCTTATCCCACTCTCCCCCTCACTCCCCGTACCCTTTAATATCCCACCCAGTCTAATCCCACTCTCCCCCTCACTCCCCGCGCCCTTTAATATCCCACCCAGTCTAATCCCACTCTCCCCCTCACTCCCCGCACCCTTTAATATCCCACCCAGTCGTATCCCACTCTCCCCCTCACTCCCCGCACCCTTTAATATCCCCCCCAGTCTAATCCCACTCTCCCCCTCACTCAATTCAATTCAATTCAATTCAAATCGCTTTATTGGCATGATAAGGTACATCTTATGTTGCCAAAGCATCAAAATACATTTATGGTTGAACACATAAACGCAGATCTATTCATACAGTGTATAAACAGATATATCCCCGAGTGTATAAATATACATTCGCATAATTTATATACACTCTTTTCTTAGGTTTGCTGGTTGTCCCTCTGTTTATGGCAAGCTGTAACATAGTGTGCCGCTAGTGTTGCACAGTTTCTCTCTTTCCCCTAGTAGGTATGTGAGTTTTTGGTCGTCATTCAAATTTCTGAATTCCGGGCATATTTGTGAGAATTTTTGGTAGAAATTCTCCCTGATGCCCTGATATTTTCCACAGGCTGTGAGGAAGTGCATCTCTGTCTCCACCACTCCCTGACTGCAGTGAGAGCATATCCTGTCCTCTCTTGGCAGCCTGGTCTGCCTGTGTCTGCCTTTTTCGATCGCCAGGCTATGTTCACTAAGTCTGTACCTTGTCAAGGTTTTTCTCAGTTTGTTATCCTTTACCATGGTCAGGTACTCAGCCATGTTGTATTGTCTGTTTAGGGCCAAGTAGCAATTGAGTTTGCTTTGGGTTTTTGTTGTTTCTGCCCAATATGACAGGTATTTTTCCTTTTGCTGAGTGACAATTGTGTTGGGTCGAATTCTCTGTGCTACGATGTCACTGTCCTGGGGCTGGTTATTGTTAGTGGTTGCTTCACTGAGTCCCAGGACGAGTTGACTGAGGGTGTTCTTCTTTATGGTCCTCTCTTGGCATTTCAAGGCTTCGTAATGATAGCAGTGGGGGTTGCTCATTTTTAGGTGTTTCCAAAATTTGGTGGGTCTTTTTAATATCCCACCCAGTCTAATCCCACTCTCCCCGTACCCTTTAATACCCCACCCAGTCTAATCCCACTCTCCCCCTCACTCCCCGCACCCTTTAATATCCCACCCAGTCTAATCCCACTCTCCCCCTCACTCCCCGCACCCTTTAATACCCCACCCAGTCTAATCCCACTCTCCCCCTCACTCCCCGTACCCTTTAATATCCCACCCAGTCTAATCCCACTCTCCCCCTCACTCCCCGCACCCTTTAATATCCCACCCAGTCTAATCCCACTCTCCCCCTCACTCCCCGCACCCTTTAATATCCCACCCAGTCTAATCCCACTCTCCCCCTCACTCCCTGCACCCTTTAATATCCCACACAGTCTAATCCCACCCTCCCGCTCACTCCCCGCACCCTTTAATATCCCACCCAGTCTAATCCCACTCTCCCCCTCACTCCCCGTACCCTTTAATATCCCACCCAGTCTAATCCCACTCTCCCCCTCACTCCCCGCACCCTTTAATATCCCACCCAGTCTAATCCCACCCTCCCCCTCACTCCCCGCACCCTTTAATATCCCACCCAGTCTAATCCCACTCTCCCCCTCACTCCCCGTACCCTTTAATATCCCACCCAGTCTAATCCCACTCTCCCCCTCACTCCCCGCACCCTTTAATATCCCACCCAGTCTAATCCCACTCTCCCCCTCACTCCCCGCACCCTTTAATATCCCACCCAGTCTAATCCCACTCTCCCCCTCACTCCCCGCACCCTTTAATATCCCACCCAGTCTAATCCCACTCTCCCCCTCACTCCCCGTACCCTTTAATATCCCACCCAGTCTAAACCCACTCTCCCCCTCACTCCCCGCACCCTTTAATATCCCACTCAGTCTAACCCACTCTCCCCCTCACTCCCCGCACCCTTTAATATCCCACCCAGTCTAATCCCACCCTCCCCCTCACTCCCCGCACCCTTTAATATCCCACCCAGTCTAATCCCACTCTCCCCCTCACTCCCCGTACCCTTTAATATCCCACCCAGTCTAATCCCACTCTCCCCCTCACTCCCCGCACCCTTTAATATCCCACCCAGTCTAATCCCACTCTCCCCCTCACTCCCCGCACCCTTTAATATCCCACCCAGTCTAATCCCACTCTCCCCCTCACTCCCCGTACCCTTTAATATCCCACCTAGTCTAAACCCACTCTCCCCCTCACTCCCCGCACCCTTTAATATCCCACCCAGTCTAATCCCACTCTCCCCCTCACTCCCCGCACCCTTTAATATCCCACCCAGTCTAATCCCACTCCCCCCCTCACTCCCCGCACCCTTTAATATCCCACCCAGTCTAATCCCACTCTCCCCGTACCCTTTAATATCCCACCCAGTCTAATCCCACTCTCCCCCTCACTCCCCACACCCTTTAATATCACACCCAGTCTAATCCCACTCTCCCCCTCACTCCCCGCACCCTTTACTATCCCACCCAGTCTAATCCCACTCTCCCCTCACTCCCCGCACCCTTTAATATCCCACCCAGTCTAATCCCACTCTCCCCCTCACTCCCCGCACCCTTTAATATCCCACCCAGTCTAATCCCACTCTCCCCCTCACTCCCCGTACCCTTTAATATCCCACCCAGTCTAATCCCACTCTCCCGCTCACTCCCCGCACCCTTTAATATCCCACCCAGTCTAATCCCACTCTCCCCCTCACTCCCCGTACCCTTTAATATCCCACCCAGTCTAATCCCACTCTCCCCCTCACTCCCCGTACCCTTTAATATCCCACCCAGTCTAATCCCACTCTCCCCCTCACTCCCCGTACCCTTTAATATCCCACCCAGTCTAATCCCACTCTCCCCCTCACTCCCCGTACCGTTTAATATCCCACCCAGTCTAATCCCACTCTCCCCCTCACTCCCCGCACCCTTTAATATCCCACCCAGTCTAGTCCCACTCTCCCCCTCACTCCCCGTACCCTTTAATATCCCACCCAGTCTAATCCCACTCTCCCCCTCACTCCCCGCACCCTTTAATATCCCACCCAGTCTAATCCCACTCTCCCCCTCACTCCCCGCACCCTTTAATATCCCACCCAGTCTAATCCCACTCTCCCCCTCACTCCCCGTACCCTTTGATATCCCACCCAGTCTAATCCCACTCTCCCCCTCACTCCCCGCACCCTTTAATATCCCACCCAGTCTAATCCCACCCTCCCCCTCACTCCCCGCACCCTTTAATATCCCACCCAGTCTAATCCCACTCTCCCCCTCACTCCCCGTACCCTTTAATATCCCACCCAGTCTAATCCCACTCTCCCCCTCACTCCCCGCACCCTTTAATATCCCACCCAGTCTAATCCCACTCTCCCCCTCACTCCCCGCACCCTTTAATATCCCACCCAGTCTAATCCCACTCTCCCCCTCACTCCCCGTACCCTTTAATATCCCACCTAGTCTAAACCCACTCTCCCCCTCACTCCCCGCACCCTTTAATATCCCACCCAGTCTAATCCCACTCTCCCCCTCACTCCCCGCACCCTTTAATATCCCACCCAGTCTAATCCCACTCCCCCCCTCACTCCCCGCACCCTTTAATATCCCACCCAGTCTAATCCCACTCTCCCCCCTCACTCCCCGTACCCTTTAATATCCCACCCAGTCTAATCCCACTCTCCCCCTCACTCCCCACACCCTTTAATATCACACCCAGTCTAATCCCACTCTCCCCCTCACTCCCCGCACCCTTTACTATCCCACCCAGTCTAATCCCACTCTCCCCTCACTCCCCGCACCCTTTAATATCCCACCCAGTCTAATCCCACTCTCCCCCTCACTCCCCGCACCCTTTAATATCCCACCCAGTCTAATCCCACTCTCCCCCTCACTCCCCGCACCCTTTAATATCCCACCCAGTCTAATCCCACTCTCCCCTCACTCCCCGCACCCTTTAATATCCCACCCAGTCTAATCCCACTCTCCCCCTCACTCCCTGTACCCTTTAATACCCCACCCAGTCTAATCCCACTCTCCCCTCACTCCCCACACCCTTTAATATCCCACCCAGTCTAATCCCACTCTCCCCCTCACTCCCCGCACCCTTTAATATCCCACCCAGTCTAATCCCACTCTCCCCCTCCCCTTTAATATCCCACCCAGTCTAATCCCACTCTCCCCCTCACTCCCCGCACCCTTTAATATCCCACCCAGTCTAATCCCACTCTCCCCCTCACTCCCCGCACCCTTTAATATCCCAGCCAGTCTAATCCCACTCTCCCCCTCACTCCCCGTACCCTTTAATATCCCACCCAGTCTAATCCCACACTCCCCCTCACTCCCCGTACCCTTTAATATCCCACCCAGTCTAATCCCACTCTCCCCCTCACTCCCCGTACCCTTTAATATCCCACCCAGTCTAATCCCACTCTCCCCCTCACTCACCGCACCCTTTAATATCCCACCCAGTCTAATCCCACTCTCCCCCACACTCCCCGTACCCTTTAATATCCCACCCAGTCTAATCCCACTCTCCCCCTCACTCCCCGTACCCTTTAATATCCCACCCAGTCTAATCCCACTCTCCCCCTCACTCCCCGTACCCTTTAATATCCCACCCAGTCTAATCCCACTCTCCCCCTCACTCCCCGCACCCTTTAATATCCCACCCAGTCTAATCCCACTCTCCCCCTCACTCCCCGCACCCTTTAATATCCCACCCAGTCTAATCCCACTCTCCCCCTCACTCCCCGCACCCTTTAATATCTCACCCAGTCTAATCCCACTCTCCCCTCACTCCCCATACCCTTTAATATCCCACCCAGTCTAATCCCACTCTCCCCCTCACTCCCCGCACCCTTTAAGATCCCACCCAGTCTAATCCCACTCTCCCCCTCACTCCCCGTACCCTTTAATATCCCACCCAGTCTAATCCCATTCTCCCCCTCCCCTTTAATATCCCACCCAGTCTAATCCCACTCTCCCCCTCACTCCCCGCACCCTTTAATATACCACCCAGTCTAATCCCACTCTCCCCCTCACTCCCCGCACCCTTTAATATCTCACCCAGTCTAATCCCACTCTCCCGCTCACTCCCCGCACCCTTTAATATCACACCCAGTCTAATCCCACCCTCCCGCTCACTCCCCGCACCCTTTAATATCCCACCCAGTCTAATCCCACTCTCCCCCTCACTCCCCGTACCCTTTAATATCCCACCCAGTCTGATCCCACTCTCCCCCTCACTCCCCGCACCCTTTAATATCCCACCCAGTCTAATCCCACTCTCCCCCTCACTCCCCGCACCCTTTAATATCCCACCCAGTCTAATCCCACTCTCCCCCTCACTCCCCGCACCCTTTAATATCCCACCCAGCCTAATCCCACTCTGCCCCTCACTCCCCGCACCCTTTAATATCCCACCCAGTCTAATCCCACTCTCCCCCTCACTCCCCGCACCCTTTAATATCCCACCCAGTCTAATCCCACTCTCCCCCTCACTCCCCGTACCCTTTAATATCCCACTCAGTCTAATCCCACTCTCCCCCTCACTCCCCGCACCCTTTAATATCCCACCCAGTCTAATCCCACTCTCCCCTCACTCCCCGTACCCTTTAATATCCCACCCAGTCTAATCCCACTCTCCCCCTCACTCCCCGTACCCTTTAATATCCCACCCAGTCTAATCCCACTCTCCCCCTCACTCCCCGTACCCTTTAATATCCCACCCAGTCTAATCCCACTCTCCCCCTCACTCCCCGCACCCTTTAATATCCCACCCAGTCTAATCCCACTCTCCCCCTCACTCCCCGCACCCTTTAATATCCCACCCAGTCTAATCCCACTCTCCCCTCACTCCCCGCACCCTTTAATATCCCACCCAGTCTAATCCCACTCTCCCCCTCACTCCCCGCACCCTTTAATATCCCAACCAGTCTAATCCCACTCTCCCCCTCACTCCCCGCACCCTTTAATATCCCACCCAGTCTAATCCCACTCTCCCCCTCACTCCCCGCACCCTTTTTTTATATCTCACTTCCTTGCTCGCTCCTGGTGTCCTTTAAAATTCTGGGGTCCCACACTGGGTTAGGCCATTACCCACTGAACGCTGGTGGAAGCACCTCCACCTTGAAACACTCGGTATCTGTGGAGAGAGCGGCTTGGCGCCGAGTGTGTGTGTGTGTGTCTGTGTGTGTGTCTGTGTCTGTCTGTCTGTCTGTCTGTCTGTGCGTGTGCGCTCGCTGTCAGAACTTAACCGGTCCCCCGGCCTGGTCCTTGCCGCCTTCGGTCTCTGTCGCGGAGCCTCGCCTTTCAGTCTCTGTCCCCTTCTTTCCAGGGACTTGAACACATAAAAGCTCGGCTGACACTCCAGTGCAGTGCTGAGGGAGCGCCGCACTGTCGGAGGTGCCGTCTTTCGGATGAGACGTTAAACCGAGGCCCCGTCTGCTCTCTCAAGTGGACGTAAAAGATCCCACGGCCACTATTTCGAAGAACATACATGAAAACATAAGAGGTAGGAGCAGGAGTCGGCCATTCGGCCCCTCGAGCCTGCTCCGCCATTCAATAAGATCATGGCTGACCTGATCTTGGCCTCAGCTCCACTTCCCTGCCCGCTCCCCGTAACCCTCGACTCCCTTATCGTTCAACAATCTGTCTATCTCCACCTTCAGTGACCCAGCCTCCACAGCTCCCTGGGGAAGAGAATTCCAAAGATTCTCGACCCTCTGAGAGAAGAAATTCCTCCTCATTTCCAATTTAAATGGGTGCCCCCTTATTCTGAAACTATGCCCCTAGTTCTAGATTCCCCCACGAGGGGAAACATCCTCTCTGCATCTACCCTGTCGAGCCCCTTCAGAATCTTATATGTTTCAATAAGATCGCCTCTCATTCTTCTAAACTCCAATGAGTATCGGTCCAACCTGCTCAACCTTTCCTCATAAGAAAACCCCTTCATCTCTGGAATTAACCTCGTGAACCTTCTCTGAACTGCCTCCAATGCAAGTATATCCCTCCTTAAATAAGGAGACCAAAACTGTACACTGTACTCCAGGTGTGGTCTCGCCAACGCCCTGTACAGTTGTAGCAGGACTTCCCTACTTTTATACTCCATCCCCTTTGCAATAAAGGCCAACATTCCATTAGCCTTCCTAATTACTTGCTGTACCAGCATGCTAACTTTTTGCGATTCATGTACAAGGACCCCCAGGTCCCTCTGTACCTCAACATTTTGTAATCTCTCCCCATTTAAATAATAACTTGCTTTATTACTTTTCCGACCAAAGTAGATAACCTCGCATTTTCCCACTTTATACTCCATCTACCAGATATTTGCTCACTCACTTAGCCTATCTATATAACTTTATAGACGAAGAGCAGGGGGGAGTTCTCCCCGGTGTCCTGGTGCCAATATTTATCCCTCAATCAACATAACAAAAACAGATGATCTGGTCATTTATCACATTGCTGTGTGTGGGAGCTTGCTGTGCGCAAATGGCTGCTGCGTTTCCCACATTACAACAGTGACCACACTTCAAAAAAAGTCCTTCATTGGCAGTGAAGCACTTTGGGACGTCCTGAGGTGGTGAAAGGCGCTAGATAAATGCAATTCTTTTCTTTCTCTCTCTGCTCCCCCCCCGCCCCCCACCTCCCCACCACAGGGTCCTGTTATTCTCTATCCATCGCTATGAGCACGGTGACTTCTGGCCAAACCTGGCGGAGTCGGACTGCACCGCCGACGGAACGGGCCGCGGGAGAGGGTACAACATCAACGTCCCCTGGAATAAGGTGCGTGCCGTGACTTTGGCGGGGCGGGGTGGGCAGGGCCATTGCCCTCGACGTCCCCGGGTTGAATTGGCCCCCCCTCGGCCGATTGAGATGTTTGAGTGCGGGCGGTTAGGGCGAGGAGAAGGCTCGGCCGCGATGGTTTCTGTGGTCGAAGAGCCGGTCGACCCATCGCGCCGAGGCTCGCAGGCGGAGATTGTGCCGCTTGGGAGGGGCACCGGGCGTGGCGGGAGGGTGGGGGGCGATGAAACAACATGAAGAACCTCGGGAGGGGGTGTGGGGGGGAGCAAGATGTGACGAGGTGACTCCACACTGGCCCCCAATGGGCTGTCGCGTTAATGAAGTGGTTGATGTCGGATTGAGCTGAGTTTTTTTTCCAATTAATTCTTGGGATGTGGGCAAGGCCCAGCATTTATTCCCCATCCCTAATCACTCTTGAGAAGGTGGTGGTGAGCTGCCTTCTTGAACCGCTGCAGTCCGTGTGGTGAAGGTGCTCCCACAGCACTGTTAGGGAGGGAGTTCCAGGATTTTGACCCAGCGACGATGAAGGAACGGCCGATATATTTCCTAGTCAGGATGGTGTGTGTGACTTGGAGGGGAACTTGGAGGTGGTGGTGTTCCCATGCGCCTGCTGCCCTTGTCCTTCTAGGTGGAAGAGGTCGCGGGTTTGGGAGGTGCTGCCGAAGAAGCCTTGGCGAGGTGCTGCAGTGCATCTTGTAGATGGTGACGAAATAAAACTCACTACGCACTTGGTTCGAGCATAAAGCAAGGCTTTAATCAACTTGTTTCAGAACATGGAGATCTAGTTGTACTTCACTAGTTCCTTGTCTTACAAAATGTCCATGTGCAAGCTGGGCCCAGGCCCGAGTATTTATACTCCTTGGACGGCGCCACCAGCTGGCCGTCCAGTGTTATTTCATAAGTAGTTTCTTGATGATGATGTGATTTATAACAGATGGTACACACTGCAGCCATGGTGCGCCGGCGGTGGAGGGAGTGAAGGTTTAAGGTAACATTGTCCATGAAGGAACACGATCGATCCCTGGTCCGAGCTGACTTCAGTCAGGGTAACAGTCGGAGCCTCGGTGACCACTCATGGGTGGGGGGCCGGGGGCTGGGGTTATCAGCCTGGGTTCCTGCTCACCAGCCCGACACGAATGAAATTGGATTCAAGCAACCGCTGAGAATCTTGACAAGCTTCGAAGTATCGCGTCAAAGACGTTTCCCCTTTCACGCCAAGCGTTGTGAGAGATGGGCGGGTGCTGCCGATGTCGTTCTCTAACGGATTGCTTCAGGAGTGTCCGGGAATGGCAGCTTGGCTCAATAGGGGCTCCCTCTCTACCCCCTCTAAGTTAGAAGGTTGTGGGTTGGAGCCCCCACTCCAGAGACTCGAGTCCCATAATCCAGGCCCGACAATCCCCCCCCCGGTGTCAGTACTGGGGGAGCGCCGCACTGTCGGAGGGGCAGTACTGAGGGAGCGCCGCACTGTCAGAGGGGCGGTACTGAGGGAGCGCCGCACTGTCGGAGGGGCGGTACTGAGGGAGCGTCGCACTGTCGGCGGGACGGTACTGAGGGAGCGCCGCACTGTCGGAGGGGCGGTACTGAGGGAGTGCCGCACGGTCAGAGGGGCGGTACTGAGGGAGCGCCGCACTGTGGGAGGGGCAGTACTGAGGGAGCGCCGCACTGTCGGAGGGGCGGTACTGAGGGAGCGCCGCACGGTCAGAGGGGCAGTACTGAGGGAGCGCCGCACTGTCGGAGGGGCGGTACTGAGGGAGCGCCGCACTGTCGGAGGGGCGGTACTGAGGGAGCGCCGCACTGTCGGAGAGGCGGTACTGTGGGAGTGCCGCACTGTCGGAGGGGCGGTACTGAGGGAGCGCCGCACTGTCGGAGGGGCGGTACTGAGGGAGCGCCGCACCGTCGGAGAGGCGGTACTGAGGGAGCGCCACACTGTCGGAGGTGCCGTCTTTCGGGAGGAGACGTTAAACCCGAGGCCCCGTCTGCCCTCTCAGGTGAATGTAAAAGATCCCACGGCCACTATTGGAAGAAGCGCGGGGCGGGCGGGGCGGGAGTTCTCACCGGTGTCCGGGGGGCCATTATTTATCCCTCAACCAACATCACTAAAAAAAAAACACAGATGAACTGCGTTTTCATCGCATGGCTGTTGGTGGGATCTTGCTGTGCGCCTATAATGTGGCTGCACTCCAGCGATGAGGCACCAGAGAAGCGCGGGCATTATGTCATTGGAGTATTCAAGCGTGGTCTGGTTTCCCTCCCACAGACCTGGCAGCTCAGCCGAGATAGGGAACTCGCCGGCTCAGTGGGCGGCGCGCGGTTGATGGGGGTCTTCAGCAGCCTCTATGCCCCACTCCCAGCCCTGTGAGTTCACCCCCCACGTCTCTTGCTCCTTTACAGACAATGATGTCGGACGCAGATTACATCGCCGTCTTCCACAAACTCCTGCTTCCCATCGCGCACGAGGTGAGTCGGGGAGGGGTGGGGTGAGGGAGGGGAGAGAGTGAGGCCGGGGAGGGACAGGTAAGGGAGGGGAGGGGCGGGCAGACGAGGAGACAGGAAGGAAGTGAGGAGAGAGAAATGGAGGGGAGGGCAGAGGGACAGGTAAGGGAGGGGAGGGGTGGGCAGATGAGACGGGAAGGGACAGGTAAGGGAGGGGAGGGGCGGGCAGACGAGGAGACGGGAAGGGACAGGTAAGGGAGGGGAGGGGCGGGCAGACGAGGAGACGGGAAGGGACAGGTAAGGGAGGGGAGGGGCGGGCAGACGAGGAGACGGGAAGGGACAGGTAAGGGAGGGGAGGGGCGGGCAGACGAGGAGACGGGAAGGGACAGGTAAGGGAGGGGAGGGGCGGGCAGACGAGGCGGGAAGGGACAGGTAAGGGAGGGGAGGGGCGGGCAGATGAGGAGACGGGAAGGGACAGGTAAGGGAGGGGAGGGGCGGGCAGACGAGGAGACGGGAAGGGACAGGTAAGGGAGGGGAGGGGCGGACAGACGAGGCGGGAAGGGACAGGTAAGGGAGGGGAGGGGCGGGCAGACGAGGAGACGGGAAGGGACAGGTAAGGGAGGGGAGGGGCGGGCAGACGAGGAGACGGGAAGGGACAGGTAAGGGAGGGGAGGGGCGGACAGACGAGGCGGGAAGGGACAGGTAAGGGAGGGGAGGGGCGGGCAGATGAGGAGACGGTAAGGGAGGGGAGGGGCGGGCAGACGAGGAGACGGGAAGGGACAGGTAAGGGAGGGGAGGGGCAGGCAGATGAGACGGGAAGGAACAGGGAGGGGAGGGGCGGGCAGACGAGGAGACAGGAAGGGAGCGAGGGGAAGTGAGGAGAGAGAAATGGAAGGGAGGGGAAGGGATGGAGGGGATAGAAAACATAGAAAAATAGGAGCAGGAGTCGGCCATTCGGCCCTTCGAGCCTGCTCCACCATTCAATATGATCAGGGCTGATCCTCTATCTCAATACCATATTCCCGCTCTCTCCCCATACCCCTTGATGCCTTTTGTGTCTAGAAATCTATCTATCTCCTTCTTAAATAGATTCAGTGACTTGGCCTCCACAGCCTTCTGTGGTAGAGAATTCCACAGGTTCACCGTCCTCTGAATGAAGAAATTTCTCCTCATCTCAGTCCTAAATGTCCTACCCCGTGTTCCGAGACTGTGACCCCTCGTTCTAGACACCCCAGCCAGGGGAAACATCCTCCCTGCATCCAGTCTGTCTAGCCCGGTCAGAATTTTATACGTTTCAATGAGAACCCCTCTCATTCTTCTAAACTCTAGTGAATACAGGCCTAGTCGACCCAATCTCTCCTCATACGGACAGTCCTGCCATCCCAGGAATCAGTCTGGTGAACCTTCGCTGCTCTCCCTCTATGGCAAGTATATCCTTTCTTAGGTAAGGAGACCAAAACCGCACACAGTACTCCAGGTGTGGTCTCACCAAGGCCCTGTATAACTGTAGTAAGACAGGGCTGGGAGGTGAGTGAGGATGGGGAAGGACAGATAAGTGAGGGAAGGGAGAGGAGGAGATGGGCGGGGAGGGAGGGAGAAGAAGGGAAGATGTCAATTATTTATTGTGCTAACAGAACAATTCCAGAATATTGATGAAACCAGAAGGAGTGAATTTCTAAGTGTGCGAAAGCTGTAGTAATAGTGAACCAAAAGCATTCCTCCCACTCTCTCTCTGTGTCTGACCTCTGCTCTCGCCTCTTCCCTCCTCCAGTACCGCCCTAACCTGATCCTGGTCGCTGCCGGATTCGACTCCGTCCTCGGAGACCCCCAGGTAAGAGGCTCCCGCTCGCCCCCCACCATCCGACAGAGATCTGTGCGGTATGGCGGGGTGCAGGGCAGTGAGACTGATGGACAGTGTGAGAGGGACCTGGCCTTCAGGTGCTGACTGGGGGTGTGGGGGGTGGGGGTAAAGTTTCCTCTGTCTGACTCTAACACTCCCATGTGAAATGAGTTTAGCCATTCCCAGGGTGCACTCTCTCCCCTCTGTGATTGGTGCATTCTCTCCCCTCTGTGATTGGTGCATTCTCTCCCCCTGTGATTGGTGCATTCTCTCCCCTCTGTGATTGGTGCATTCGCCCCCCTCTGTGATTGGTGTGTATTCTGCCCCCCTGTGATTGGTGTATTCTCTCCCCCTGTGATTGGTGTATTCTCTCCCCCTGTGATTGGTGTGCATTCTCTCCCCCTGTGATTGGTGTATTCGCCCCCCTCTGTGATTGGTGTGTATTCTGCCCCCCTGTGATTGGTGTATTCTCTCCCCCTGTGATTGGTGTATTCTCTCCCTCTGTGATTGGTGTGTATTCTGCCTCCCTGTGATTGGTGTATTCTCTCCCCCTGTGATTGGTGTATTCTCTCCCCCTGTGATTGGTGTATTCTCTCCCCCTGTGATTGGTGTATTCTCTCCCCCTGTGATTGGTGTATTCTCTCCCCCTGTGATTGGTGTGTATTCTCTCCCCCTGTGATTGGTGTGTATTCTCTCCCCCTGTGATTGGTGTATTCTCTCCCCCTGTGATTGGTGTGTGTTCTCTCCCCCTGTGATTGGTGTATTCTCTCCCCCTGTGATTGGTGTATTCTCTTCCCCCTGTGATTGGTGCATTCTGCCCCCCTGTGATTGGTGTATTCTCTCCCCCTGTGATTGGTATGTATTCTCTCCCCCTGTGATTGGTGTGTATTCTCTCTCCCTGTGATTGGTGTGCATTCTCTCCCCCTGTGATTGGTGCATTCTCTCCCCCTGTGATTGGTGCATTCTCTCCCCCTGTGATTGGTGCATTCTCTCCCCCTGTGATTGGTGTGTATTCTCTCCCCCTGTGATTGGTGTGTATTCTCTCCCCCTGTGATTGGTGTATTCTCTCCCCCTGTGATTGGTGTGTATTCTGTCCCCCACCCCCTCAGGCCATGGAAACCAGTCCAAGAGATCACACGGACCGCGTATTGTCTCTAAACCCACTTACCTTCTACACGACGCCATCACTGCCCCAGTCAGGAACCTGCCCAGCTCCCTTTTGAAGGGATAGAGAGAGTCAGCGTCCACCGCACCAGCCGGCAACATGTTCCAGAGGCTCCCTGCTCTCTGGGGAATGAAGAACCGCCCAGCATCCCGTCTATTCCCACTCCTACACAGTTTATATCCCAGTCTCAGTAACACTCCAGTTATTATAAAACAGCTCAGCCTCTAACCATGAGCAATGCCAGGGGAAGGTCTGCCGGTTTTAGTACCGCCCCTTTAATTAGAAGACTGATCAACCCTTAACCATGAGCAATGCCAGGGGAGATCGTCCGGTATCAGTAACTCCCCTTTAATTATAAAACAGCACAGCCTCTAACCATGAGCAGTGCCACTGGGGATCGTCGGGTTTCAGTAACTCCCCTTTAATTATAAAACAGCAGTGCCACTGGGGATCGTCCAGTTTCAGTAACACTCCTTTATAAAACAGCACAGCCTCTAACCATGAGCAATGCCACTGGGGATCGTCCAGTTTCAGTAACGCCCCTTTATAAAACAGCACAGCCTCTAACCATGAGCAATGCCACTGGGGGTCGTCCGGTTTCAGTAACTCCCCTTTATAAAACAGCACAGCCTCTAACCATGAGCAATGCCACTGGGGGTCGTCCGGTTTCAGTAACTCCCCTTTATAAAACAGCTCAGCCTCTAACCATGAGCAATGCCACTAGGGATCATCCAGTTTCAGTAACGCCCCTTTATGAAACAGCACAGCCTCTTACCATGAGCAATGCCACTGGGGGTCGTCCGGTTTCAGTAACTCCCCTTTATAAAACAGCTCAGCCTCTAACCATGAGCAATGCCACTGGGGATCATCCAGTTTCAGTAACGCCCCTTTATAAAACAGCACAGCCTCTAACCATGAGCAATGCCACTGGGGATCGTCCAGTTTCAGTAACGCCCCTTTATAAAACAGTACAGCCTCTAACCATGAGCAGTGCCACTGGGGATCGTCCAGTTTCAGTAACGCCCCTTTATAAAACAGCACAGCCTCTAACCATGAGCAATGCCACTGGGGATCGTCCAGTTTCAGTAACGCCCCTTTATAAAACAGTACAGCCTCTAACCATGAGCAGTGCCACTGGAGATCGTCCAGTTTCAGTAACTCCCCTTTATAAAACAGCACAGCCTCTAACCATGAGCAATGCCACTGGAGATCGTCCAGTTTCAGTAACGCCCCTTTATAAAACAGCACAGCCTCTAACCATGAGCAGTGCCACTGGGGATCGTCGGGTTTCAGTAACACCCCTTTAATTATAAAACAGCACAGCCTCTAACCATGAGCAGTGCCACTGGGGATCGTGCGGTTTCAGTAACTCCCCTTTATAAAACAGCACAGCCTCTAACCATGAGCAGTGCCACTGGGGATCGTCCAGTTTCAGTAACGCCCCTTTATAAAACAGTACAGCCTCTAACCATGAGCAATGCCACTGGGGATCGTCCAGTTTCAGTAACTCCCCTTTATAAAACAGCACAGCCTCTAACCATGAGCAGTGCCACTGGGGATCGTCCAGTTTCAGTAACTCCCCTTTATAAAACAGCACAGCCTCTAACCATGAGCAGTGCCACTGGGGATCGTCGGGTTTCAGTAACACCCCTTTAATTATAAAACAGCACAGCCTCTAACGATGAGCAATGCCACTGGGGATCGTCTGGTATCAATAACGCCCCTTTATAAAACAGCACAGCCTCTAACCATGAGCAGTGCCACTGGGGATCGTCTGGTATCAATAACGCCCCTTTATAAAACAGCACAGCCTCTAACCATGAGCAATGCCACCGGGGTTGTCCGGTTTCAGTAACTCCCCTTTAATTATAAAACAGCACAACCTTTAACCATGAGCAATGCCACTGGGGGTCGTCCGTTTTCAGTAACGCCCCTTTATAAAACAGCACAGCCTCTAACCATGAGCAATGCCACTGGGGATCGTCCGGTTTCAGTAACACCCCTTTATAAAACAGCACAGCCTCCAACCGTGAGCAGTGTCACTGGGGGTCGTCCGGTTTCAGTAACTCCCCTTTAATTATAAAACAGCACAGCCTCTAACCATGAGCAATGCCACTGGGGATCGTCTGGTATCAATAACGCCCCTTTAATTATAAAACAGCTCAGCCTCTAACCATGAGCAATGCCACTGGGGGTCGTCCGGTTTCAGTAACTCCCCTTTAATTATAAAACAGCACAGCCTCTAACCATGAGCAATGCCAGGGGGGGATAAATCTGCCGGTTTCTGCAACGCGCCTTAAATTATCGAACAGCTCGGCCTCAAACCATGAGCAATGCCGCGGGAGGTCGGCCGGCTGAAGAGGAGGAGGTGCCGAAGCCGTTTCCTTCGCGGGTCGGGGATGGTCCCTCGCGGCTCCTCCAGCTCACTGATGTGTTTTTTGCTTTCTCCCCCCTAGGGGATGATGGCGGCCACCCCCGCCTGCTTCGCTCAACTGACCCGCATGCTGATGCCCCTGGCCGAGGGGAGGCTCCTTCTCTCCCTGGAGGTAATGCAGCAGATACCCGACGGTGGTGGGGGGGGGGAAGTAAGGGGGGAAAGGGCTTCTGTTACCATCCCGCGGGGAGAGGCGGGGCTCTAACCGCGCCCGATCCTGATCCAGTGAACCTTGATCGAGCAGGGCTGTGATGCTCATCACAGTGGAATATCCCACCCGTCGGGAATCGCCGCTGAAGGTCGCTCAATCGGAAATGCTCCCAACAAGGAGCTTAATAAACCTCAGTCCTACCCTGCTGCACTTTAAAGAGCCGCTAAGGTAGTGGGTTTGTTTTGGGGGTGTAATTGATATGCAATGCTGAAGTGTGATTGGAAGTCAAGCTCCGATTGAACCCCCTCCCCACAACCTCCCATTGGTTCAGCTACGTCACGGTCGCTAGCAAGTGTACTTAAGCCCCCATCCCACCTTCCCCTTCCCCCAGTCTCTGTGTGTCAACTTAGCGGGGGGGAGAGCGGACAGATTCGGGCTCGTCTGCGACCCTCCCCCCGTGGTAGAATAGCCGGTCGAAAATCGGGTGAGGCACCAGAGGACGGCCTCTGAGCCTGTGCCCCAGCGAGGGTGGGAAATGTATCTCCAGCCTTGTTCCCCTTCACACGCCCCCACCCCCCAACCCGGTGAAAGTTCAATGGGGCCGAGATCAGGCACTCGGATCCCTAATGGTGTCAGGTCCTGCCTAACCGACCCTTCTGCTCTCCGTGTTCGGCAGGGCGGCTTCAACTTGCGATCCACGGCGGAGGCCACCTGCGCGTGTCTGAAGGCGCTGCTCGGTGACCCGTGCCCCCGGCTGGAGTTGCCCTCCAGCCCCAGCGAGAGGTAAGAGGTCAAAGGGCAGCAAGATGGCCGAAGCTGCCGCATTCTCAAAGGCCAGTGTACTGATGGTTACCAGAGGAAGATGTGGGGCTCTGGTTGGTGACTGGGCTTTCATCTCGGAGACCTGGACCAGAAGGTCATAATCTCTAGGATTTCCCAGAGGTTATCAGCTCAAAGAAGCCTGACACATCTCCACAGGTCAACATCCCCCCAAACAACCCTTCTCCCCATCTCCCTCAACCCCACCCACCCACCTTCTCCCCATCTCCCTCAACCCCACCCACCCACCTTCTCCCCATCTCCCTCAACCCCACCCACCCACCTTCTCCCCATCTCCCTCAACCCCACCCACCCACCTTCTCCCCATCTCCCTCAACCCCACCCACCCACCTTCTCCCCATCTCCCTCAACCCCACCCACCCACCTTCTCCCCATCTCCCTCAACCCCACCCACCCACCTTCTCCCCATCTCCCTCAACCCCACCCACCCACCTTCTCCCCATATCCCTCAACCCCACCCACCCACCTTCTCCCCATCTCCCTCAACCCCACCCACCCACCTTCTCCCCATATCGCTCAACCCCACCCACCCACCTTCTCCCCATATCCCTCAACCCCACCCACCCACCTTCTCCCCATATCGCTCAACCCCACCCACCCACCTTCTCCCCATCTCCCTCAACCCCACCCACCCACCTTCTCCCCATCTCCCTCAACCCCACCCACCCACCTTCTCCCCATATCCCTCAACTCCACCCACCCACCTTCTCCCCATCTCCCTCAACCTCACCCACCCACCTTCTCCCCATATCCCTCAACCCCACCCACCCACCTTCTCCCCATCTCCCTCACCCCACCTACCCACCTTCTCCCCATATCCCTCAACTCCACCCACCCACCTTCTCCCCATCTCCCTCAACCCCATCTACCCACCTTCTCCCCATATCCCTCAACCCCACCCACCCACCTTCTCCCCATATCCCTCAACATCACCCTTCCACCTTCTCCCCATCTCCGTCAATCCCCCCTACCCACCTACTCCCCATATCCCTCAATCCCACCTTCTCCCCGTATCCCTCAACCCCACCTACCCAACTTCCTCTGCGAGTGTTTGATGGGATAGTGTAGAGGGAGCTTTACTCTGTATCAAACCCGTGCTGTACCTGCCCTGGGAGTGTTTGATGGGGACAGTGTAGAGGGAGCTTTACACTGTATTTAACCCATGCTGTACCTGCCCTGGGAGTGTTTGATGGGGACAGTGTAGAGGGAGCTTTACTCTGTATCTAACCCGTGCTGTACCTGCCCTGGGAGTGTTTGATGGGACAGTGTAGAGGGAGCGTTACTCTGTATCTAACCCGTGCTGTACCTGCCCTGGGAGTGTTTGATGGGACAGTGTACAGGGAGCTTTACTCTGTATCTAACCCGTGCTGTATCTGCCCTGGGAGTGTTTGATGGGGACAGTGTAGAGGGAGCTTTACTCTGTATCTAACCCGTGCTGTACCTGCCCTGGGAGTGTTTGATGGGACAGTGTAGAGGAAGCTTTACTCTGTATCTAACCCGTGCTGTACCTGCCCTGGGAGTGTTTGATGGGACAGTGTAGAGAGAGCTTTACTCTGTATCTAACCCGTGCTGTACCTGCCCTGGGAGTGTTTGATGGGGACAGTGCAGAGGGAGCTTTACTCTGTGTCTAACCCGTGCTGTACCTCCCCTGGGAGTGTTTGATGGGACAGTGTAGAGGGAGCTTTACTCTGTATCTAACCCGTGCTGTACCTGCCCTGGGAGTGTTTGATGGGGACAGTGTAGAGGGAGCTGTACTCTGTATCTAACCCGTGCTGTACCTGCCCCGGGAGTGTTTGATGGGACAGTGTAGAGAGAGCTTTACTCTGTATCTAACCCGTGCTGTACCTGCCCTGGGAGTGTTTGATGGGACAGTGTAGAGAGAGCTTTACTCTATATCTAACTCGTGCTGTACCTGCCCTGGGAGTGTTTGATGGGACAGTGTAGAGGGAGCTTTACTCTGTATCTAACCCGTGCTGTACCTGCCCTGGGAGTGTTTGATGGGACAGTGTAGAGGGAGCGTTATTCTGTATCTAACCCGTGCTGTACCTGCCCTGGGAGTGTTTGATGGGACAGAGTAGAGGGTGCTTTACTCTGTATCTAACCTGTGCTGTACCTGCCCTGGGAGTGTTTGATGGGGACAGTGTAGAGGGAGCTTTACTCTGTATCTCACCCGTGCTGTACCTGCCCTGGGAAAGTTTGATGGGACAGTGTAGAGGGAGCTTTACTCTGTATCTAACCCGTGCTGTACCTGCCCTGGGAAAGTTTGATGGGACAGTGTAGAGGGAGCTTTACTCTGTATCTCACCCGTGCTGTACCTGCCCTGGGAGTGTTTGATGGGGACAATGTAGAGGGAGCTTTACTCTGTATCTAACCCGTGCTGTACCTGCCCTGGGAGTGTTTGATGGGGACAGTGTAGAGGGAGCTTTACTCTGTATCTAACCCGTGCTGTACCTGCCCTGGGAGTGTTTGATGGGACAGTGTAGAGAGAGCTTTACTCTGTATCTAACCCGTGCTGTACCTGCCCTGGGAGTGTTTGATTGGACAGTGTAGAGGGAGCTTTACTCTGTATCTAACCCGTGCTGTACGTGTCCTGGGAGTGTTTGATGGGACAGTGTAGAGGGAGCGTTACTCTGTATCTAACTCGTGCTGTACCTGCCCTGGGAGTGTTTGATGGGACAGTGCAGAGGGAGCTTTACTCTGTATCTAACCCGTGCTGTACCTGCCCTGGGAGTGTTTGATGGGACAGTGTAGAGGGAGCGTTACTCTGTATCTAACCCGTGCTGTACCTGCCCTGGGAGTGTTTGATGGGACAGAGTAGAGGGTGCTTTACTCTGTATCTAACCCGTGCTGTACCTGTCCTGGGAGTGTTTGATGGGGACAGTGTAGAGGGAGCTTTACTCTGTATCTAACCTGTGCTGTACCTGCCCTGGGAGTGTTTGATGGGGACAGTGTAGAGGGAGCTTTACTCTGTATCTAACCCGTGCTGTACCTGCCCTGGGAAAGTTTGATGGGACAGTGTAGAGGAAGCTTTACTCTGTATCTAACCCGTGCTGTACCTGCCCTGGGAGTGTTTGATGGGGACAGTGTAGAGGGAGCTTTACTCTGTATCTAACCCGTGCTGTACCTGCCCTGGGAGTGTTTGATGGGACAGTGTAGAGGGAGCTTTACTCTGCACTGCGGCCTCAGTGGAGGGGGAAGGAGAAAACCCCTTGACTTTAATACTGAAGATCCCTTTTGTTGTAGTGCCTTGGAGTCGATAGCCGCAGTCATCACCGTCCACCGAAAACACTGGAAGTGCCTTCAGAAGCACGGTGAGTACTTAAAGGGGAGGTTCGTGTGCCGAATTGTATCGTACCTTGGTTAGTGACGCAATAAAACTCACTGCGCACTTGGTTCGAGTATAAAGCAAGGCTTTAATCAACTTCTTTCAAAACATGGAGGTCTAGTTGTACTTCACTAGTTCCTGTCTTACAACATGTCCTGGACAAGCTGGGCCCACGCCCGAGTATTTATACTCCTTGGACGGCGCCACCTGCTGGCCGTCCAGCGTTATTTCATGCGTCTTTCTTCATGGATCGTAAGATTCATAACAGTTAGACCACACTTGGAGTACTGCGCACAGTTCTGGTCTCCATATACCTTGGTTAGACCACACTTGGAGCACTGCGCACAGTTCTGGTCTCCATATACCTTGGTTAGACCACACTTGGAGCACCGTGCACAGTTCTGGTCTCCATATACCTTGGTTAGACCACACCTGGAGCACTGTGCACTGTTCTGGTCTCCATAGACCTTGGTTAGACCACACTTGGAGCACTGTGCACAGTTCTGGTCTCCATATACCTTGGTTAGACCACACTTGGAGCACCGTGCACAGTTCTGGTCTCCATATACCTTGGTTAGACCACACTTGGAGCACTGTGCACAGTTCTGGTCTCCATATCCTTGGTTAGACCACACTTGGAGCACTGTGCACAGTTCTGGTCTCCATATACCTTGGTTAGACCACACTTGGAGCACTGTGCACAGTTCTGGTCTCCATATACCTTGGTTAGACCACACTTGGAGCACCGTGCACAGTTCTGGTCTCCATATACCTTGGTTAGACCACACTTGGAACATTGTGCATAGTTCTGGCCTCCATATACCTTGGTTAGACCACACTTGGAGCACAGTGCACAGTTCTGGTCTCCATATACCTTGGTTAGACCACACTTGGAGCACCGTGCACAGTTCTGGTCTCCATATACCTTGGTTAGACCACACTTGGAGCACTGTGCACAGTTCTGGTCTCCATATCCTTGGTTAGACCACACTTGGAGCACTGTGCACAGTTCTGGTCTCCATATACCTTGGTTAGACCACACTTGGAGCACTGTGCACAGTTCTGGTCTCCATATACCTTGGTTAGACCACACTTGGAGCACCGTGCACAGTTCTGGTCTCCATATACCTTGGTTAGACCACACTTGGAGCACTGTGCACAGTTCTGGTCTCCATATACCTTGGTTAGACCACACTTGGAGCACCGTGCACAGTTCTGGTCTCCATATACCTTGGTTAGACCACACTTGGAGCACTGTGCACAGTTCTGGTCTCCATATACCTTGGTTAGACCACACTTGGAGCACTGTGCACAGTTCTGGTCTCCATATCCTTGGTTAGACCACACTTGGAGCACTGTGCACAGTTCTGGTCTCCATATACCTTGGTTAGACCACACTTGGAGCACTGTGCACAGTTCTGGTCTCCATATACCTTGGTTAGACCACACTTGGAGCACCGTGCACAGTTCTGGTCTCCATATACCTTGGTTAGACCACACTTGGAGCACTGTGCACAGTTCTGGTCTCCATATACCTTGGTTAGACCACACTTGGAGCACTGTGCACAGTTCTGGTCTCCATATCCTTGGTTAGACCACACTTGGAGCACTGTGCACAGTTCTGGTCTCCATATACCTTGGTTAGACCACACTTGGAGCACTGTGCACAGTTCTGGTCTCCATATACCTTGGTTAGACCACACTTGGAGCACCGTGCACAGTTCTGGTCTCCATATACCTTGGTTAGACCACACTTGGAGCATTGTGCATAGTTCTGGCCTCCATATACCTTGGTTAGACCACACTTGGAGCACGGTGCACAGTTCTGGTCTCCATATACCTTGGTTAGACCACACTTGGAGCACCGTGCACAGTTCTGGTCTCCATATACCTTGGTTAGACCACACTTGGAGCACTGTGCACAGTTCTGGTCTCCATATCCTTGGTTAGACCACACTTGGAGCACTGTGCACAGTTCTGGTCTCCATATACCTTGGTTAGACCACACTTGGAGCACTGTGCACAGTTCTGGTCTCCATATACCTTGGTTAGACCACACTTGGAGCACCGTGCACAGTTCTGGTCTCCATATACCTTGGTTAGACCACACTTGGAGCACTGTGCACAGTTCTGGTCTCCATATACCTTGGTTAGACCACACTTGGAGCACCGTGCACAGTTCTGGTCTCCATATACCTTGGTTAGACCACACTTGGAGCACTGCGCACAGTTCTGGTCTCCATATACCTTGGTTAGACCACACTTGGAGCACCGTGCACAGTTCTGGTCTCCATATACCTTGGTTAGACCACACTTGGAGCATTGTGCACAGTTCTGGTCTCCATATACCTTGGTTAGACCACACTTGGAGCACTGTGCACAGTTCTGGTCTCCATATACCTTGGTTAGACCACACTTGGAGCACTGCGCACAGTTCTGGTCTCCATATACCTTGGTTAGACCACACTTGGAGCACCGTGCACAGTTCTGGTCTCCATATACCTTGGTTAGACCACACCTGGAGCACTGTGCACTGTTCTGGTCTCCATAGACCTTGGTTAGACCACACTTGGAGCACTGTGTACAGTTCTGGTCTCCATATACCTTGGTTAGACCACACTTGGAGCACCGTGCACAGTTCTGGTCTCCATATACCTTGGTTAGACCACACTTGGAGCACTGTGCACAGTTCTGGTCTCCATATACCTTGGTTAGACCACACTTGGAGCACCGTGCACAGTTCTGGTCTCCATATACCTTGGTTAGACCACACTTGGAGCATTGTGCATAGTTCTGGCCTCCATATACCTTGGTTAGACCACACTTGGAGCACTGCGCACAGTTCTGGACTCCATATACCTTGGTTAGACCACACTTGGAGCACCGTGCACAGTTCTGGTCTCCATATACCTTGGTTAGACCACACTTGGAGCACTGTGCACAGTTCTGGTCTCCATATCCTTGGTTAGACCACACTTGGAGCACTGTGCACAGTTCTGGTCTCCATATACCTTGGTTAGACCACACTTGGAGCTCTGTGCACAGTTCTGGTCTCCATATAGCTTGGTTAGACCATACTTGGAGCACTGTACACAGTTCTGGTCTCCTTAAACCTTGGTTAGACCACACTTGGAGCATTGTGCACAGTTCTGGCCTCCATATACTTTGGTTAGACCACACTTGGAGCACTGTGCACAGTTCTGGCCTCCATATACCTTGGTTAGACCACACTTGGAGCATTGTGCACAGTTCTGGCCTCCATATACCTTGGTTAGACCGCACTTGGAGCACTGTGCACAGTTCTGGTCTCCATATACCTTGGTTAGACCACACTTGGAGCACGGTGCACAGTTCTGGTCTCCATATACCTTGGTTAGACCACACTTGGAGTACTGCGTACAGTTTGGGTCACCATATTATAAAAAGGATATAGAGGCACTGGAGAGGGTACAGAGAAGATTTACAAGGATGATACCAGAAATGCGAGGGTATACATATCAGGAAAGGATGAACAGGCTGGGTCTCTTTTCTCTTGAAAACCGAAGGCTGAGGGGTGACCTAATAAAGGTCTTTAAAATGATGAAAGGTTTTGATAGAGTGGATACAGAGAGAATGTTTCCACTTGTGGGGAAGAGCATAACTAGAGGCCATCAATATAAGATAGTCACCAAGAAATCCAATAGGGAATTCAGGAGAAACTTCTTTCCCCAGAGAGTGGTGAGAATGTGGAACTCGCTACCACAGGGAGTGGTCGAGGCGAATAGTATTTAAGGGGAGGCTGGACAAGCATTATGAGGGAGAAGGGAATAGAGGGTTACGCTGATAGAGTTAGATGAGGAAAGACGGGAGGAAGCTCGAGTGGAGCATAAACACCGGCATGGACTGGTTGGGCCGAATGGCCTCTTTCTGTGCCGTACGTTCTATGCAATCCATTTCAGGCTTAGACTGTGGGTCAGTCGCGGGCTTTTAATCCGAGCACCGCACACCATTGGAGACTGAGCTCCCCCTCCCCCCCCCCCCCTCGCACCCGCTTCCCCTCCCCCTCCCCGCTCCCCCCCCCCCCCCGCACCCTTTCCTGCCCCTTGCCCCCACCCTCTCCCCGTCCTCTTCCCCGTCCCAGACTCTCCTATTTGAACCGTAGGATTTGGGCCTCCCTTGTCCTTTGCTCTCCCATCCGAGCCCCCATCGGCTGGATCGCTGCCCGAGTTCCCCTTTTGAGCTCTTCGACTGCGGCGGGCTGTGCGACGCCCGGCCTTCGAGCCGTGATCCAGCCATCTCTGGACTGGCCTCACCGGAGGGGAATCGGGGCCCTGTCGGCAGCCCCTTCCTAGTCCAGGGGCGTTGCGACGGTCTCGATAGCGCCCCCCATGTCTGCCGCAGCACCTGACTGAAGACGGAGCCTGTGATGGTGCCAGCAATGACGGGCAGGATCTGCGCAGCGCTGGCTTCAGGGCTAGAAGCACTGAGCTCCTCTCTCTCTCTCTGCCTCTTAGAGGCGAGCTCGTGGCGCGAAAATCTGAAGGACGTCGAGGTGCAGGTGCAGGAGCCGACGATCGACGTCGAGGAGACGCTGGACCGCACGATGGCGGAAGTGATGAGACCACTGCCCGATGATCGGACAGGGCTGTTGTACGACGAGAGGATGAAGGCGCACTACAACATGTGGGACCTGTAAGTGCTTGGCGCGTGCATGCGTGTTTGGCGTCTGTGCGCACGCGTGTGTGTCTGTGCTTGGCGTCTGTGTGCGCGCGTGTGTGTCTGCTTGGCGTCTGTCTGTGTGCGGCGTGTGTGTCTGTGTTTGGCGTCTGTCTGTGTGCGCATGTGAGTCTGTGTGGCGTCTGTGTGCGCGTGTGTGTGTCTGCTTGGCGTCTGTCTGTGTGCGGCGTGTGTGTCTGTGTTTGGCGTCTGTCTGTGCGCGCGTGTGTGTGCTTGGCGTCTGTGTGCGGCGTGTGTGTCTGTGCTTGGCATCTGTCTGTGCGCTTGTGTGTCTGTGTGTGGCGTCTGTCTGCATGCGTGTGTGTGTCTGTATTTGGCGTCGGTCTGTGTGCGGCGTGTGTGTCTGTTTGGCGTCTGTGCGCGCGCACGTGTGTCTGTGCTTGGCATCTGTCTGTGCGCTTGTGTGTCTGTGTGTGGCGTCTGTCTGCATGCGTGTGTGTGTCTGTGTTTGGCGTCTGTCTGTGTGCGCGCATGTGTGTCTGTGCTTGGCATCTGTCTGTGTGCGCGTGTGTGTCTATGCTTGCCGTCTGTGCACGCGTGTGTGTCTGTGTTTGGCGTCTGTCTGCATGCGTGTGTGTGTCTGTATTTGGCACCTGTCTGTGTGCGCGCATGTGTGTCTGTGCTTGGCATCTGTCTGTGTGCGGCGTGTGTGTCTGTGTTTGGCATCTGTGTGCGCATGTGAGTCTGTGGCGTCTGTCTGTGTGCGCGTGTGTGTCTGTGCTTGGCGTCTGTCTGTGTGCGGCGTGTGTGTCTGTGTTTGGCGTCTGTGTGCGCATGTGAGTCTGTGGCGTCTGTGTGCGCGTGTGTGTCTGTGCTTGGCGTCTGTCTGTGCGCGCGCGCGTGTGTGTGTTTGACGTCTGTGTGCGCACGCGTGTGTCTGTGTTTGGCGTCTGTCTGTGTGCGGCGTGTGTGTCTGTTTGGCGTCTGCGCGTGTGTGTCTGTGGCGTCTGCCTGTGCACGTGTGCGCGTCTGTGTTTGGCGTCTGTGTGTGCGCGCGTGTGTGTGTCTGTGTTTGGCGTCTGCCTGTGTGTGGCGTGTGTGTCTGTGCTTGGCATCTGTCTGTGTGTGCGCGTGTGTGTCTGTGTTTGGCGTCTGTGTGCGCATGTGAGTCTGTGGCGTCTGTGTGCGCGTGTGTGTCTGTGCTTGGCGTCTGTCTGTGTGTGCGCGTGTGTGTCTGTGCTTGGCATCTGTCTGTGTGTGCGCGTGTGTGTCTGTGTTTGGCGTCTGTGTGTGCGCGTGTGTGTCTGTGTTTGACGTCTGTCTGTGTGTGCGCGTGTGTGTCTGTGTTTGGCGTCTGTGTGTGCGCATGTGTGTCTGTGTTTGGCGTCTGTGTGTGCGCGTGTGTGTCTGTGCTTGGCATCTGTCTGTGTGTGCGCGTGTGTGTCTGTGTTTGGCGTCTGTCTGTGCGCATGTGTGTCTGTGTTTGACGTCTGTCTGTGTGTGCGCGTGTGTGTCTGTGTTTGGCGTCTGTGTGTGCGCGTGTGTGTCTGTGTGTGCGCATGTGTGTCTGTGTTTGACGTCTGTCTGTGTGTGCGCGTGTGTGTCTGTGTTTGGCGTCTGTGTGTGTGTGCGCGTGTGTGTCTGTTTTTGGCGTCTGTGTGCGCGTGTGTGTCTGTGTTTGGCGTCTGTCTGTGTGCGCGCGTGTGTGTCTGTGTTTGGCGTCTGTGTGTGTGTGCGCGTGTGTGTCTGTTTTTGGCGTCTGTCTGTGTGTGCGCGTGTGTGTCTGTGTTTGGCGTCTGTGTGTGCGCATGTGTGTCTGTGTTTGACGTCTGTGTGTGCGCGTGTGTGTCTGTGTTTGACGTCTGTGTGTGTGTGCGCGTGTGTGTCTGTTTTTGGCGTCTGTCTGTGTGTGCGCGTGTGTGTCTGTGTTTGGCGTCTGTGTGTGCGCGTGTGTGTCTGTGTTTGGCGTCTGTGTGTGCGCATGTGTGTCTGTGTTTGACGTCTGTCTGTGTGTGCGCGTGTGTGTCTGTGTTTGGCGTCTGTGTGTGTGCGCGTGTGTGTCTGTTTTTGGCGTCTGTCTGTGTGCGCGCGTGTGTGTCTGTTTTTGGCGTCTGTCTGTGTGTGCGCGTGTGTGTCTGTGTTTGGCGTCTGTGTGTGCGCATGTGTGTCTGTGTTTGACGTCTGTCTGTGTGTGCGCGTGTGTGTCTGTGTTTGGCGTCTGTGTGTGCGCGTGTGTGTCTGTGTTTGGCGTCTGTGTGTGCGCGTGTGTGTCTGTGTTTGGCGTCTGTGTGTGCGCGTGTGTGTCTGTGTTTGGCGTCTGTGTGTGCGCATGTGTGTCTGTGTTTGACGTCTGTCTGTGTGTGCGCGTGTGTGTCTGTGTTTGGCGTCTGTGTGTGCGCGTGTGTGTCTGTGTTTGGCGTCTGTGTGTGCGCGCGTGTGTCTGTGTTTGACGTCTGTCTGTGTGCACGCGTGTGCGTCTGTGCTTGATGTTGTCTGTGTGTGCGTGCGTGTGCGCCCTGTCGAGTGAGAGTGAAGGGCAATAACAAACGCTAAACTCTGCTCTTTTGCTCCAGTCAACACCCGGAACAGCCTGAGCGAATCTCTCAGATCTTCACCCGTCACAAGGAGCTGCATATCGTGGAGAGGTGCCGTCAGATCCCTGCCTCACAGGCCATGGAGAGCGATCTGGAAATGTGTCACTCGTAAGTAGCAGAAGGAATACTATTTTCCGTTTACCTGCTTGACACAAGGCCAACCATCCCTGTGTTTCAGGATCTCACTCTCTCCCTATAGGGACCCTCCCCACTCAAGTAAACGGCAGCTCGCATTGCTTCGACAGCGTCCCAAGGTGCTTCACAGCAGACACAATCTGACCCCGAGCCACATAAGGAGATATTAGGGATAGGTGACCAAAAGCTGGGTCACAGAGGTTGGTTTTAAGGAGAGTCTTAAAGGAGGAGAGAGAGGCGGAGAGGTTTAGGGAGGGAATTCCAGAGCTTACCCACACAGGGACAGTCTCTGTTTGCCCTGATGTGGATTGCACACTCTCTCCCTGTAGGGACACTCCCCACTTACCTAAAGCCAGGGAGCTGAGGCACTGACTGGCAGTGTTTGAGGTACTGTTGGCGTTTAGGGTCACCTCATGTCCAGATCTCTCCACTGCCTCCTCGCCCCCCCCACCCTATCTCTGTAACCTCCTCCAGCCCCTATAACCCTCCCAGATCTCTGCGCTCCTCCAATTCTGGCCTCTCGCGCATCCCCCCCCCCCGATTTCCATCACTCCACCAATGGCAACCGCGCCAGGGCCCCAAGCTCTGGAATTCCCTCCCTAAACCTCTCCGCCTCTCTCCTCCTTTAAGACATTGCTTAAAACTGACCTCTTTGACCAACTAACAAGGCAAGGGAATACACAATGAATGGTAGGACCCTAGGAAGGACAGAGGATCAGAGGGACCTTGGTGTGCAGGTACATAGATCCCTGAAGGCAGCAGGACAGGTAGATAAGGTGGTTAAAAAGGCATATGGGATACTTGCCTTCATTAGCCGAGGCGTAGAATATAAGAGCAGGGAGGTTATGATGGAGCTGTACAAAACGCTAGTTAGGCCACAGCTGGAATACTGTGTGCAGTTCTGGTCGCCACACTACAGGAGGGATGTGATTGCATTGGAGAGGGTGCAGAGGAGATTCACCAGGATGTTACCTGGGCTGGAGCGCTTCAGCTATGAAGAGAGACTGGACAGGCTGGGGTTGTTTTCCTTAGAACAGAGAAGGCTGAGGGGGGACCTGATTGAGGTGTACAAAATTATGAGGGGCATAGATAGGGTAGATAGAAAGGAACTTTTCCCCCTTAGTAGAGGGGCCAATAACCAGGGGGCATAGTTTCAAGGTAAGGGGCAGGAGGTTTAGAGGGGATTTGAGGAAAAACTTTTTCACCCAGAGGGTGGTTGGAATCTGGAACTCACTGCCTGAAAGGGTGGTAGAGGCAGGAACCCTCACAACATTCAAGAAGCATTCAGATGAGCACTTGAAACGCCATAGCATACAAGGCTACGGACCAAGTGCTGGAAAATGGGATTAGAATAGACTGGGCTTGATGGCCGGCGTGGACACGATGGGCCAAAGGGCCTCTTTCTGTGCTGTATAACTCTATGGGCTGGATTTTCATTGAGGAGGCGTGTAGGAGGCGGGACTACAACTTTCGGGGTTGTAGTCCCGCCTCCATCGAGTTGTGGCCAACCCACGTGATTTTCATTTGATTGACCTTGTTAATCCCGCCCAGCGGGCTCAGCAGGCCAATTAAGGGCCACCCGGCAACAGGTGACGTCACAGATTGACATTTCATCTGTCAAGAGCTTTTGACAGATGAATTATCAGCGTTTCACAGCTCTTTGAAGCTGTCAAACACTGACAATCTGTACACTAAGTTAATTCCTTCCTCTCAGGATGATTCAGAGATCTCCCCGGAACAGAAAGCTGAATGCTGCAACTTTTGACAGCTCGCGGCCATTCTGCTTTCTGTGCCGGTGAGATGAGGGACTCCCGAGACCTGAAGGAAGGAAGGCTGTAAAGGTAAGTACATGTAAGTAAAACTTCTTTAAACACTTTACACACACCAAACACACTTACCTCTGCACTCATGCACCCATCACTCAACTGAACACCGGACATCTCGATCCTTCTGTAGGGGGGCATCTTTTAACTGGTTTAAGGTAATTTACCTGGTCTTGCAGCCTTTGCCTTCACTCTGACCAATTCCAATCTTTTACCTGGTTTACGGTAATTCACCTGGTCAGGCAGCCTGCTGCTACACTGTAAACCAATTTCCAATAAACCAATTTTCAAACAGCGGTTTCGAATCGCTGCCCCACCTTCCAGTTCTGACTGAAGGACTTATAATTAATGATATTAAAACAGACACGTGGTTTGGATGAGAGAAAAAAATCAAGTTTTATTAACTAAATGAACTACAATCAAATTATAAACTATACCACACGAACACAGTAATTACAGTAAAATTGCTTAAATGGGGGAATGCAGACGGTAAAAACGAGGGATTAAATGGCTACAATGTTAATTAAACAATCTTAGCAATATCCCCTTAATTCACCATCCCCTAACTCCTTACTAGGTCACTTTGCTGAGGAGTCAGAAACCCTGCTCACCTGTGGTCCAGCGAAGTGAGAGAGAGAAGCTCACCTGTGGTCTCAGGAAGTAAAAACAGAGCGATAGCTTCTCAGGAGCTATCTTATATACCTGGTGAGCCCCCTTGCTGTTTGCCTGTCTGGAAAATTCGCGCCCCAAAAGTTCCAATACACAAAAGAAACGCTGTGATTGGCTGATTCAAAGTGGTTGGAATGGGTTAATGTGTCTGCACTGTGGGGCCGAAATGTTCCCGCCCACATCCGGAGCTCACCTGGGCTAAAACAAAAGGGAATCCAACTGCCGTATTGTCCAATAATGGGTGATTCAAAAACCCATTCATTGCTTAAACTGTTACATATCAAAATCCGTTCCATGGTTTCAGTCTATCATTGTCTGTGAGTGCTTTGAATGGCTGTGTAAACAGAAGCAGTTTCAATCGATTGTCCTGCGGTTGGCCTCAAGTGGGCTAATCTCTTAAGTAAATAAGCAACTTCAAGTGCTTCGAAGGGAACCTCCCTTTGATTGGCAGGTCTTTGACTGCCACTGTATCCTCCCACTTTTTCACACAGACAACTCAAGCTGCTTTTTAAGCCCCACTATCTTGGCCAATGCTTTCTGTGGCCATTTTAAAACCTTTTGTGATTGCCCAGACTCCAGGGAACAATTTATTAATAAAAGTACTGTCTTAAGGTGTGTGAAATATTTTCCACAGAGCTCCACGACTCCGGTGTTGTCCACGCTCTTTCCATCTCAGCGCAGTCTTTTGCGGTTCTAGGCACATTTTAAAACATTGTAGACAAGTCACATCACCCAATTCTTCGTCCACGATGTGGACCAATATTTTTCAATCTTCAGGGAAATAGGGGATTTTGCGAAATCCCTACACTTCCAAGCCCTTCAGCCCGACGGTCCGCCTCCTCTAACTTGGCGTGGTTTGGAGCCGTCGGGAATCCCACACTTCAGCAATAAAAATAGGGATTAGGCTAAAAACTGCCTGTTAACTACCTGTTAACAGGCAGTTAATTGGCACTAATCCCCTTCCCGCCTCGGGGGGCGGGTCCCAGTGCAGGTCGGGTACCCGCCTTCTTTGAAACTGGCATGGAGGCAGGTTGGGGGCGGGATGGGTTCGTGCCCCCCGATTTCGAGATTTTAAACCCCCCACATGCCTCCAATCCCGCCTCCACGGCTCAATGAAAATCATGCCCTTTGACTCTAAGCTTTTGGTCACCTGCCCCTAATATCTCCTTATGTGGCTCGGGGTCAAATTTTGTCTGATTTACGCTCCTGTGAAGCGCCGTGGGACGTTTTACTACGTTAACGGTGCTGAATCAATGAGAATTGCTGCTGCTTAACCTGCTAAACCCGCACAGTTTTTACTGTATCCCCTACTAGGATTGGAGCTTCGGTCTACGACGTTATGCCGGACCCAAAACCCCCAGGCTGCAGTGACGGAGAGAGAGTGTTGGGGTGGCGGGGGGAGGTGTGCGGGGAGGAGGCAGGGATCCGACGGTGGGCCGGAGGGGGGGGAGGTGAGAAGTAGTAACGTCTTTTCTCTCTCTTCCCGCCCTCTTTCAGGTCCGAGTACATCGAGACCCTGAAAGCCACGAGGCAGCTGAAGCCCCGGGACTTGCACCGCCTGTGCTACGCGTACAACTCCATCTACATCGGGCCCAAGTCGTACGACAGCGCCCTGCTGGCCGCCGGCTCCGTCTTCAATGTGGTGGAGGCTGTGCTGACCGGGAAGGTAAGCAGCCGGTTCGGTTGCGGTCAAAGGTCGTGTGTGTGCGGGGGTGTGGGGTTGTTATAAATCACATCATCATGAAGAAACGACTCGTGAAATAACACTGGACGGTGAGGAAATCTACATGATATAAGGGGTTAATTTCAAGTGCTTGCTGGGTAAAAGTTTTCAGACTTGACACAGGTAAAGAGTCGATGTGTAACTAGAGCTATTGCACATACCTGGATTACAGCCAAGAACAGATGTCTGCCCACCTAATGAGAATGTAGAAGTGAAACAATGGGTTTCGTTTCTGAAATACCCAGTGACCTAATAATTTGTTAGATCTAGTCTCCAGATACACGATTAAGATTAAGGAGGACCTCCGGTTACACGATTCATATCCTGTTATATCTTAACCGTTGACTTATGTGTCCAGGATCCTTCTGTCAATATGTCATAAGACCTAATGATTAATCTAAAATGTATCCTGATTGAGGAACAAAGGAATGTCAATTAAACTTGTTTGTTACACTGTATAAATATGGAACGCTTACGCTGTATCATTGGAATAGTAGCCTCACCCCTTGAGTAGAGGTGCTGATTCCCCTTGCAAGAGAAATAAAAGGCCTGTCCGTCTGACGAATCCAAGTGTGTATTGAGTCATTACCCAGAGCTAAGAAGTAAGGCACTTCTACAACGGCCAGCTGGTGGCGCCGTCCAAGGAGTATAAATACTCGGGCGTGGGCCCAGCCTGCCAGGGACATTTTGTAAGACAGGAACTAGTGAAGTACAACTAGACCTCCATGTTTTGAAACAAGTTGATTAAATTGACATAATAAAACTCACTACGCACTTGGTTCGAGTATAAAGCAAGGCTTTAATCAACTTGTTTCAAAACATGGAGGTCTAGTTGTACTTCACTGGTTCCTGTCTTACAAAATGTCCTGGGAAAGCTGGGCCCACACCCGAGTATTTATACTCCTTGGATGGCGCCACCAGCTGGCCGTCCAGTGTTATTTCATGAGTCGTTTCTTCATGATGATGTGATTTATAACAGGGGTCATAGGGCAGGATTTTAACTCAGGAGTCGGGTAGGAGGCGGGACTACAACTTTCGGGGTTGTAGTTCCGCCTCCATCGAGATGCGGCCAACCCACGCGATTTTGACTTGATTGACATTGTTGAGCACGCAGGCCAATTAGGGGCCACCCGGCAACAGGTGACGTCACAGACTGAAATTTCATCTGTCAAGCGGTTTTGACAGATGAAATATCAGCATTTCACAGCTGTTTGAAGCTGTCAAACACTGACAGTCTGACTTCTAACCTGAGTCCTTCTCCACAGACTCAGTTAGAAATCTCACCGGCACAGAAAGCTGAAGGCTGTCACTTTTGACAGTTCGCAGCCATTCTGCTTTCTGTGCCGGTGAGATGAGGGACTCCTGGGACCTAAAGGAAGGAAGGCTGAAAAGGTAATTTAAACTTATTTAATCACTTTAGACACACCAAACACACTTACCTTTGCACTCATGCACCCATCACTCACCTGAACACCGACATCTCGACCCCTCCAAGTGCTTCAACCCGACGGCCCGCCTCCTCTAACTTGGCGTGGTTTGGAGCCGTCGGGAATCCCACACTTCAACAATAAAAATAGGGATTAGGCTAAATACTGCCTGTTAACAGGCAGTTAATTGGCACTAATCCCCTTCCCGCCTCGGGTAGGCGGGTCCCAGTGCGGGGCGGGTACCCGCCTCCTTTGAAACTGGCATGGAGGCGGGTTTGGGTGCGGGATGGGGTCGGGACCCCTGATTTGGGGATTTTAACCCCCCCAACGCCTCCAATCCCGACTCCACGGCCCAATGAAAATCCTGCCCATAGAGTTATACAGCACAGAAAGAGGCCCTTCGGCCCATCGTGTCCGCGCCAGCCATCAAGCCCTGTCTATTCTCATCCCATTTTCCAGCACTTGGTCCGTAGCCTTGTATGCTATGGCGTTTCAAGTGCTCATCTAAATGCTTCTTGAATGTTGTGAGGGTTCCTGCCTCTACCACCCTTTCAGGCAGTGAGTTCCAGATTCCAACCACCCTCTGGTTGAAAAAGTTTTTCCTCAAATCCCCTCTAAACCTCCTGCCCCTTACCTTGAAACTATGCCCCCTGGTTATTGACCCCTCTACTAAGGGGAAAAGTTCCTTTCTATCTACCCTATCTATGCCCCTCATAATTTTGTACACCTCAATCAGGTCCCCCCTCAGCCTTCTCTGCTCTAAGGAAAACAACCCCAGCCTGTCCAGTCTCTCTTCATAGCTGAAGCGCTCCAGCCCAGGTAACATCCTGGGGAATCTCCTCTGCACCCTCTCCAATGCAATCACATCCTTCCTATAGTGTGGCGACCAGAAGTGCACACAGTACTCCAGCTGTGGCCTAACTAACGTTTTGTACAGCTCCATCATAACCTCCCTGCTCTTATATTCTATGCCTCGGCTAATGAAGGCAAGTATCCCATATGCCTTTTTAACCACCTTATCTACCTGTCCTGCTGCCTTCAGGGATCTATGTACCTGCACACCAAGGTCCCTCTGATCCTCTGTCCTTCCTAGGGTCCTACCATTCATTGAATATTCCCTTGCCTTGTTAGTCCTCCCAAAATGCATCACCTCACACTTTTCAGGGTTAAATTCCATTTGCCACTGTTCTGCCCATCTGACCAACCCGTCTATATTGTCCTGTAGCCTGAGGCTTCCCTCCTCGCTATTTACCACTCCCCCAATTTTCGTGTCATCTGCGAACTTACTGATCATACCTCCTACATTCATATCTAAATCGTTAATGTACACTACAAACAGCAAAGTACCCAGCACCGATCCCTGTGGTACACCACTGGACACAGGCTTCCAGTCACAAAAACAACCTTTGACCATCACCCTCTGCCTCCTGCCACTAAGCCAATTTTGGATCCAATGTGCCAAATTGCCCTGGATCCCATGGGCTCTTACCTTCTTGACCAGTCTCCCACGTGGGACTTTGTCAAAAACCTTACTGAAGTCCATGTAGACTACATCAACTGCACTACCCTCATCCACACACCTAGTCACCCCCTTGAAAAATTCAATCAAATTGGTCAGACATGATCTCCCCCTGACAAAGTCATGCTGACTATCCTTGATTAATCCCTGCCTCTCCAAGTGGAGACTAATTCTGTCCCTCGGAATTTTTTCCAATAATTTCCCTACCACTGATGTTAGGCTCACTGGCCTGTAATTCCCTGGTTTATCCCTACTACCCTTCTTGAATAATGGTACAGAAAACTCTTTGGTAACCGGCACCGACGGGACCGGCGTGTTGCCAGTTGATCAAAAATTCCGGATGACGGAGAGGGTTATCTACCGAAGCTATTTTCAACAAAGAAAAATTTAAAAAAATCAAGAAATGTGCGGTATACAGTAATTGGGTACTCACCTACAGAATGTTGTGTTAAATGGATGGTGGAAGATGCTTGATTAAGTACAGTACTGCCAGTTAAGGGTAATGCAATGCAATGACTACCAGCAGCATGGGAGACACACAGTACCCCTGTAAAATGGCAGATCAGAAGAGACTACCAGCAGCGCGGGAGAGTCAGACTCCTGTTACAGGGGTATTGAGGTGTTCCGACTTCCGACAGCGCCAAGAAGCCGAGTACATCGTGCTTGACTAATCTACTGGAATTTTTTGAGGATGTAACTGGTAAAATAGATAAGGGAGAACCAGTAGATGTGGTGTATTTGGACTTTCAGAAGGCTTTTAATAAGGTCCCGCATAAGAGATTAGCGTGTAAAGTTAAGGCACATGGGATTGGGGGCAAGGTATTGACTTGGATAGAGAACTGGTTGGCAGACAGAAAGCAAAGAGTTGGAATAAACGGGTCTTTTTCCGAGTGGCAGGCAGTGACTAGTGGGGTACCGCAGGGATCAGTCCTTGGACCCCAGCTATTCACAATATATATTAATGATCTAGACAAGGGAACTAGATGTAATATCTCCAAATTTGCAGATGACACAAAGCTGGGTGGGCGTGTGTGCTGTGAGGAGGATGCCGAGAAACTCCAGGATGATTTGGACAGGTTGGGTGATTGGGCAAAAGCATGGCAGATGCAATATAACGTGGATAAATGTGAGGTTATCCACTTTGGTGGCAAAAACAGGAAGGCAGATTATTATCTGAATGGCAATAGATTGGGAGAAGGGGAAGTGCAACGAGACCTGGGTGTCCTTGTGCACCAGTCGCTGAAGGTAAGCATGCAGGTGCAGCAGGCGGTTAAGAAGGCAAATGGTATGTTGGCCTTCGTAGCGAGAGGGTTTGAGTACAGGAACAAGGATGTCTTGCTGCAGTTGTACAGGGCCTTGGTGAGACCACATCTTGAGTATTGTGTGCAGTTTTGGTCGCCTTATCTGAGGAAGGATGTTCTTGCCATGGAAGGAGTTCAGCGAAGATTCACCAGGCTGATACCTGGGATGGCAGGAATGACGTATGAGGAGAGATTGGGTCGATTGGGCTTGTACTCGCTGGAGTTTAGAAGAATGAGAGGGGATCTCATTGAAACTTATAAAATTCTAACAGGACTAGACAGACTAGATGCAGGAAGGATGTTCCCGATGGTCGGGGAGTCCAGAACCAGGGGTCACAGTCTAAGGATAAGGGGTAAGCTATTTAGGACAGAAATGAGGAGGAATTTCTTCACCCAGAGAGTGGTGAACCTGTGGAATTCTCTACCACAGAAGGCAGTTGAGGCCAACACGTTAAATATATTCAAGAAGGAGTTGGATATATTTCTTAAGGCTAAAGGGATCAAGGGATATGGGGAGAAAGCAGGGACAGGGTACTTAATTTGGATGATCAGCCATGATCTCATTAAATGGCGGAGCAGGCTCGAGGGGCCGAATGGCCTACTCCTGCTCCTATCTTCTATGTTTCTATGGTTATTGAGGTGTTGTTTTCGGAGCGAGAATTTTTGCCGGTTAATAGAGAATTCTAGATATTTAGGTGCCATTTAAACGAGAGTTTCCTGCACAATGTTAGCTGTTCTCCAGTCCCCTGGCACCTCCCCTGTGGCCAGAGAGGTTCTGAAAATTTGTGTCGGAGCCCCTGCAATTTTGGGGGAGGGGGGCGCGGTTGGCTGTTAAACGAGGGACGGTAAGACTGCGACCTGACCGGACACGCAAGCCCCTCTCACTCTCTCTTTCCCCCCGCCCCCCCCCCCCCCTTTTCTCTGGTGACGCAGGTCCAGAGCGGGGTCGCAATCGTCCGGCCCCCAGGGCACCACGCGGAGAAGGACACGGCCTGCGGTTTCTGCTTATTCAACAACGTGGCGATGGCCGCGCGATTCGCGCAGAATCTGGTCGGGTACAAGATGAGGTAAGAGCAAGCGAACCGTAAAAGGGCCCCCACCCCGGGAGCCTCAAGGGCTTCAGCCTTAGATATCAATCATATTAAAAATCTTATGTCCGCACCCACACTTCCCGTTAACTATTCCCCCCTCCCTCCCCATTGTAAACCCCTATGTCAACATTTATAACGGGAAAAGGCCAAGGTAAAGGTGTCACGCTTTAGTTACACCCTTCCATAGAACATACATAAGAAATCGGAGCAGGAATAGGCCACTCGGCCCCTCGAGCATGCTCCGCCATTCAATAAGATCATGGCTGATCTCGGGCTCAAAGCCACTTCCCCGCCCGCTCCCCATGACCCTTCACTCCCTTATCTTGCAAAAATCAGTCTATCTCCACCTTAATGACCCAGCCTCCGCGGCTCTCTGGGGCAGAGAATTCCACAGATTCACAACCTTCATAGAAGAAATTCCTCCTCATCTCAGTTCTAAAAGGGCGACCCTTTATTCTGAAACTGTGCCCCCGAGTTCTAGATTTCCCCACGAGGGGAAACATCCTCTCTGCTTCTACCTTGTCGAGCCCCCTCAGTATCTTATCTGTTTCGATAAGATCACCTCTCATTCTTCTAAACTCCAATGAGTATAGGCCCAACCTGCTCAACCTTTCCTCATAAGTCAACCCCCTCATCTCTGGAATTAACCTCGTGAACCTTCTCTGAACTGCCTCCAATGCAAGTATATCCTTCCTTAAATAAGGAGACCAAAACTGTACGCAGTACTCCAGGTGTGGTCTCACCAACGCCCTGTACAGTTGTAGCAGGACTTCCCTACTTTTATACTCCATCCCTTTGCAATAAAGGCCAACACTCCATTTGCCTTTTTGATTACTTGCTGTTCCTGCATGCTAACTTTTTGTGTTTCATGCACAAGGACCCCCAGATCCCTCTGAACTGTAGCATTTTGTAATCTCTCTCCATTTAAATAATAATTTGCTTTTTTATTTTTCCTGCCAAAGTGGATAACCTCGCACTTTCCCACATTATACTCCATCTGCCAAATGTTTGCCCACTCACTTAGCCTGTCTATATCCCTTTGCAGGTTCTTTGAGTCCTCTGCACAACTTGCTTTCCCACCCGTCTTTGTATCATCCGCAAACTTGGCTACATTATACTCCCACCAATGGAGGCGCTGCAGTGTGCCGTTTACAGCAGCTTGCATTTATCCAGCGCCTTTAACATAGTAAAACATCCCAAGGCGCTTCACAGGAGCGTAAATCAGACAGAATTTGACACCGAGCCACATATTAGGAGAGGTGAGGTAGGTTTTAAGGAGCCTCTTAAAAGAGGAGAGAGAGCTAGCGAGGCGGAGAGGTATAGGGAGGGAATTCCAGAGCTCGGGGCCCAGGCAGCTGAAGGCACGCCGCCAATGGTGGAGTGATGGAAATCGGGGGATGCGCAAGAGGCCAGAATTGGAGGAGCGCAGAGATCTCGGAGGGTTGCGGGGGCTGGAGGAGGTTACAGACATAGGGAGGGTTGTAGGGGCTGGAGGAGCTTACAGAGACAGCGAGGGGGACGAGGGGGTTGTAGGGCCGGAGGAGTTTGCAGAGACAACGAGGGGGATGAGGAGGGTTGTAGGGCCGGAGGAGGATACAGAGACAGCGAGGGGGATGAGGACTGTTGTAGGGCCGGAGGAGGTTACAGAGATAGAAAGGGGGAATGAGGGGGATTGTAGGGCCGGAGGAAGTTACAGAGACAGCGAGGGGGATGAGGACTGTTGTAGGGCCGGAGGAGGTTACAGAGATAGAAAGGGGGAACGAGGGGGATTGTAGGGCCGGAGGAGGTTACAGAGACAGCGAGGGGGACGAGGAAGGTTGTAGGGCCGGAGGTGGTTACAGAGACAGCGAGGGGGATGAGGACTGTTGTAGGACTGGAGGAGGTTACAGAGACAGCGAGGGGGATGAGGATTGTTGTAGGGCCGGAGGAGGTTACAGAGATAGAGAGGGGGACGAGGATTGTTGTAGGGCCGGAGGAGGTTACAGAGATAGCGAGGGGGACGAGGAGGGTTGTAGGGCCGGATGAGGTTACAGAGACAGCGAGGGGGACGAGGAGGGTTGTAGGGCCGGAGGAGGTTACAGAGACAGCGAGGGGGACGAGGATGGTTGTAGGGCCGGAGGAGGTTACAGAGACAGCGAGGGGGACGAGGATGGTTGTAGGGCTGGATGAGGTTACAGAGACAGCGAGGGGGACGAGGATGGTTGTAGGGCCGGAGGAGGTTACAGAGATAGAGAGGGGAACGAGGGGGGTTGTAGGGCCGGAGGAGGTTACAGAGATTGAGAGGGGGAGGAGGATTGTTGTAGGGCCGGATGAGGTTACAGAGATAGCGAGGGGGACGAGGATGGTTGTAGGGCCGGATGAGGTTACAGAGACAGCGAGGGGGACGAGGATGGTTGTAGGACCGGATGAGGTTACAGAGACAGCGAGGGGGACGAGGATGGTTGTAGGGCCGGATGAGGTTACAGAGACAGCGAGCGAGACGAGGATGGTTGTAGGGCCGGATGAGGTTACAGAGACAGCGAGGGGGACGAGGATGGTTGTAGGACCGGATGAGGTTACAGAGACAGCGAGGGGGACGAGGATGGTTGTAGGACCGGATGAGGTTACAGAGACAGCGAGGGGGACGAGGAGGGTTGTAGGACCGGATGAGGTTACAGAGATAGCGAGGGGGACGAGGATTGTTGTAGGGCCGGATGAGGTTACAGAGATAGCGAGGGGGACGAGGATGGTTGTAGGGCCGGAGGAGGTTGCAGAGATTGAGAGGGGGAGGAGGATTGTTGTAGGGCCGGATGAGGTTACAGAGATAGCGAGGGGGACGAGGATGGTTGTAGGGCCGGATGAGGTTACAGAGACAGCGAGGGGGATGAGGATGGTTGTAGGGCCGGATGAGGTTACAGAGACAGCAAGGGGGACGAGGATGGTTGTAGGGCCGGAGGAGGTTACAGAGACAGCAAGGGGGACGAGGGGGGTTGTAGGACCGGAGGAGGTTACAGAGACAGCGAGGGGGACGAGGAGGGTTGTAGGACCGGAGGAGGTTACAGAGACAGCGAGCGAGACGAGGATGGTTGTAGGGCCGGATGAGGTTACAGAGACAGCGAGGGGGACGAGGATGGTTGTAGGACCGGATGAGGTTACAGAGACAGCGAGGGGGACGAGGATGGTTGTAGGACTGGAGGAGGTTACAGAGACAGCGAGCGAGACGAGGATGGTTGTAGGGCCGGATGAGGTTACAGAGACAGCGAGGGGGACGAGGATGGTTGTAGGACCGGATGAGGTTACAGAGACAGCGAGGGGGACGAGGATGGTTGTAGGACCGGATGAGGTTACAGAGACAGCGAGGGGGACGAGGAGGGTTGTAGGACCGGATGAGGTTACAGAGACAGCGAGCGAGACGAGGATGGTTGTAGGGCCGGAGGAGGTTACAGAGACAGCAAGGGGGACGAGGAGGGTTGTAGGACCGGATGAGGTTACAGAGACAGCGAGGGGGACGAGGATGGTTGTAGGGCCGGAGGAGGTTACAGAGACAGCGAGGGAGACGAGGATGGTTGTAGGGCCGGAGGAGGTTACAGAGACGGCGAGGGGGACGAGGAGGGTTGTAGGACCGGTTGAGGTTACAGAGACAGCGAGGGGGACGAGGATGGTTGTAGGGCCGGAGGAGGTTACAGAGACAGCAAGGGGGACGAGGGGGGTTGTAGGACCGGAGGAGGTTACAGAGATAGAGAGGGGGACAAGGATGGTTGTAGGACCAGAGGAGGTTGCAGAGATAGAGAGGGAGGGAGGGAGGGATTTGAAAAAGCGCCTGAGAAATTTAAAATCGAGGCGTTGCCGGACCGTAGGCCGTTCCCGTTATAAATGCTGACACAGGGATTTATATTGGGGGGCGGGGAAAGATAACGGGAAGTGTGCGTGCGGAGTTTTAACACGATTAAAAGAAGGCTGAAGCTACTGTTAGAAACCGCGCTCCTTTATACAGCCTAATTTTGTCTAGCTCAAAGCAAAATGTCATAGATAAGACTGCATGACCTATCTGTTCCCAAATCCTTTGAGAACAGGCTATGTAAACAGTTTGCAGTTGTCTACCTCAGAACCACTTCCCCTACACGAGACTTCCTGACGTAACATTTTCCAGCATCTTTGAGGTAAAGGCTGTACCAACTGCTATCTGTATCCAGTGGATCCCTGTCCATGTTTAATACCCTAAAACCAAACCACTCGTGGGCGATGTCATTGCTTACCACTTATTCCCTTCCGCCAGCACTTCACGTCTCAGAAAACACTTTTCTACGACAGTTCAAAGTCATCCTGTTTCTATCGGAAAGCCTGTTAATCCCAGATACAAAGAAGTTCGACTGTTAAACGTTTTAACTTGCAGGCTGTCCAGCAAAGCCTTCATTACGGGTGCGGTAGCACAGTGGTTATGTTACTGGACCAGTAATCCATTGGCCTGGGCTAATAATCTGGAGGTGTGAGTCCAAATCCCACCACGGCATTTAATGGAGTTAATTAAATAAATCTGGAATAAAAAGCTAGTACCAGTAATGGTGACCGTGTAACTACCGGATTGTCATAAAAGCCCATCTGGTTCACTAAGGAAAGGAAATCTGCCGTCCTTACCCGGTCTGGCCGATATGTGACTCCAGACCCACAGCAATGTGGTTGACTCTTAACGGCCCTCTGAAATGGGCGAGCGAGACACTCGGTTGTATTCAAGAAGGCGGCTCACCACCCCTTTCTCGAGGGCAATTATAGATGGGCGGCGTTTAAAAAACAAAGAAAAGTTGAGAAGGCGTCCACGCTGATTGTTTGACGATAAATAACTGGAATTGGCTCGTGTGCGGCTAAACCACATCGGTGACCTTTTTCTCGCTGTGCTTCACCCCTTACCGTCTGACTGTGCCTGTGTCTTTGCCAGGGTGCTGATTCTCGACTGGGATGTCCACCATGGAAACGGGACGCAGCACATGTTTGAAGACGACCCAAGGTAAAATTTAAAAAAAACACCCCGGCTGACCTCCCGTGGCATTGCTCGTTGTGGGCTTTAGTGGCCGGGTGAGGACTTCCCTGGTCAAATAGCCACACAGGAAGATGCAGGCAGTGGCGGGGGGGTATATTGGTGCTGATGGCGCTCTCAACACTACAATTGGGGAGTTGTTGATGGTGAAATGAAAGGGGCAAAAGATTTGTGGATCTCCCCTGGCATTGCTCATTGATGGAAGATGGATGGAGTGGTTTTCGACCTGGCCTTGTCCCTTTTAAGGCCCTTGCTTGCGTACTCCCCTGTGGGAAAGGCGGAATAAGCACGTCATGAGGTCACTTAGAGGCTAATTGCGGTAGATTGGCGGCTGCTGGTAAAAACCCCAGCTCCTACACCACAAAAGTGACTGCACTTCAAACGAAGCACTTCATTGGCTGTGAAACGTTTTGGGGGGCGTCCTGAGCTGGTGAAAGGCGCTATAGAAAGGCAAGTCCTTTGGTTCCTGTCCTGGGACAAGCAAGTGTCGCAAGGTCGGGGAACCAGCAGGAAATGACTGGCTTTTTTTTTTTACTGCACTTGTTAAGATTCTGATGCATGTTTTGCCTCCCGCGGTGACACGCCTCCACCCGCTCTGAGAATCCGCGGGTGCGATTTGCGATAGGCTCCCTCAGCGGCTCCGTGAGGTGATCCAGTGATCAACGAGATCTCACCTTCCTTGCCCAGTCTGTACTGAATCAGCTGGAGCGATGGGGGGGAGGTCCAGCAGCCACCAATCTACAGCAATTAGCCTCTAAGTGACCTCATAACGTGCTTATTCCGCCTTTCCCACAGGGGAGTACGCAAGCAGTGGTCTTAAAAGGGACAAGGCCAGGTCGAAAACCGCTCCATCCGCCTTCCATCAATGAGCAATGCCAGGGGAGATCGATGAATCTTTTGCCCCATTCGTTTCCCCTTTCCCGATCGCCACCCAGCGACAGCTGCCGGCGGGCGTGCGTGGGGGGCATTGGGTGAGCATGGGGTGGGCTACGCCGCCCGCCGTGGTCGAATAGCCTGGGCAATGGGCACTTGGATTCGGGACTGTGGAACCCTCACCGCCCACCCAAGGGGGTCAGCGTCTTCAGGGGAGGAGGGATGAAGGCTGCGGCCGCTGGGGGAGGGGAGAGTAAACGCAGCGAGAACTCGACTGACACCGCGATACGTGTCCCGTCCGCCCCCCCCCGGTCTCCACGTTCCTCTTGGCCTTTACCTCAAGGGGGATAGAGTACAAAGGGGTGGAAGTGATGTTACAGCTGTACACAGCTCTGGTTAGACCCCATCTGGAGTCACTGGGTTCAGTTCTGGACCCCCCACCTCGGGAAGGACATCCCGGCCTCGGAGGGGGTGCAGTGCAGATTCACCAGGATGATACCCGGGAGCTAAAAGGGTTAAATTCCAAGGACAGTTTGCACAGACTGGGCTTGTGTTCCCTCGAGTGTAGAAGATTAAGGGGTGACCTGATCGAGGTGTTTGAGACGATTAAAGGATTCGATCAGGTCGATCGAGAGAAACTATTTCCTCTGGTGGGGGGGAGTCCAGAACAAGGGGGGCAGAACCTTCAAATTAGAGCCAGGCCGTTCAGGGGTGATGTCAGGAAGCACTTCTTCACACAAAGGCTGGTGGAAATCTGGGACTCTCTCCCCCAAAGAGCTGTCGAGGCTGGGGGTCAATTGGAGCTTTCAAGACTGAGATCGATAGATTTTTGTTGGATGAGGGTATCGAGGGTTACGGAACCAAGGCGGGTGGATGGAGTTAATATACAGATCAGCCGTGTTCTGATTGAATGGCAGAGCAGGCTCGAGGGGGCTGAACGGCCTCCTCCTGTTCCTAACGTAACAGGCTCGAGGGGGCTGAACGGCCTCCTCCTGTTCCTAATGTAACAGGCTCGAGGGGGCTGAACGGCCTCCTCCTGTTCCTAATGTAACAGGCTCGAGGGGGCTGAACGGCCTCCTCCTGTTCCTAACGTAACAGGCTCGAGGGGGCTGAACGGCCTCCTCCTGTTCCTAACGTAACAGGCTCGAGGGGGCTGAACGGCCTCCTCCTGTTCCTAATGTAACAGGCTCGAGGGGGCTGAACGGCCTCCTCCTGTTCCGAATATAACAGGCTTGAGGGGTTGAATGGCCTCCTCCTGTTCCTAATGTAACAGGCTCGAGGGGTTGAACGGCCTCCTCCTGTTCCTAATGTAACAGGCTCGAGGGGGCTGAATGGCCTCCTCCTGTTCCTAATGTAACAGGCTCGAAGGGCTGAATGGCCTCCTGTTCCTAATGTAACAGGCTCGTGGGGGCTGAATGGCCTCCTCCTGTTCCTAATGTAACAGGCTCGAGGGGGCTGAATGGCCTCCTCCTGTTCCTAATGTAACAGGCTCGAGGGGCTGAACGGCCTCCTCCTGCTCCTAATGTAACAGGCTCGAGGGGCTGAACGGCCTCCTCCTGTTCCCAATGTAACAGGCTCGAGGGGGCTGAATGGCCTCCTCCTGTTCCTAATGCAACAGGCTCGAGGGGGCTGAATGGCCTCCTTCTGATCATAATGTAACAGGCTCGAGGGGCTGAATGGCCTCCTCCTGTTCCTAATGTAACAGGCTTGAGGGGGCTGAATGGCCTCCTCCCGTCCCTAATGTAACAGGCTCGAGGGGGCTGAACGGCCTCCTCCTGTTCCTAATGTAACAGGCTCGAGGGGGCTGAACGGCCACCTCCTGTTCCTAATGTAACAGGCCCGAGGGGGCTGAACGGCCTCCTCCTGTTCCTAATGTAACAGGCCCGAGGGGGCTGAACGGCCTCCTCCTGATCCTCTGCTCCTCTGTTCCAGCGTCCTTTTCATCTCAATCCACCGCTACGACAATGGCTCCTTCTTCCCCAACTCGGAGGACGCCGACCACAGCCAGGTCGGGAGGGACAAGGGCGAGGGCTTCAACGTCAACATCCCATGGAACGCGAGCCGCATGGGCGACTCGGAGTACATGGCCGCCTTCCACCGCGTGGTCATGCCCATCGCCTACCAGGTAATGCTCTTCAATCAATCCAGACCACCGTTCGGGTAAGTGTTCCCTCGCCAACGGCCTCTCACGAAATTCAGCCCTCTATTTTAAAGTTGGCAATTGTGGACTCATTTTTCCACAATATTTGGATTTGGTATTAGTTATAGTTATAGCAGCAAAGAGTCACGGCAATTCAGGAAGTGGAGTGGCCGAGCCTTTTCTGCAGCGCCACTGCTGGTGGGAGGTTGTAACTACAGCGTGACACGTTTACATAAGGATTTCCCGTGACAAATCAAAGACACCATTTTGACACTTGGCGGTCAAGCAGCATCTGGAGTACTGGGCCCAGTTTCGGACCCCCGCACATGGTGGGGTGATCACTAGATTGATTCCTGGGATGAAAGGAGAGATTTGAGCAGAATGGGCCGATACTGTCTGGAGTTCAGCAGAATGAGAGGTGATCTCATCGAAACATACAAGATTCTGAGGGGGGATTGACAGGGTAGATGCTGAGAGGCTGTTTCCCCCCTGGCTGGGGAGTCTAGAACCAGGGGGCACAGTCTCAGGATAAGGGGTCGGCCATTTAGGACTGAGATGAGGAGAACTTTCTTCACTCAGAGGGCGGTGAATCTTTGGAATTCTCTGCCCCAGAGGGCTGTGGAGGCTCAGTCGTTGAGTATATTCAAGGCTGAGATCGATAGATTTTTGAATATTAAGGGAATCAAGGGAAATGGAGATTGGGCGGGAAAGTGGAGTTGAGGTCGACGATCAGCCATGATCTTAATGAATGGCGGAGCAGGCTCGAGGGGCGGTACAGCCTGCTCCTGCTCCTATTGCTTATGTTTTTACCTCTCTCTTTCTCTTTCTCTCTCTCTCCGCCCTCCAGTACCAGCCGGAGCTGGTGTTGGTCTCCGCAGGTTTCGATGCAGCCCGGGGTGACCCCCTGGGCAGGTGCCTGGTGACCCCCGAATGCTATGCTCACATGACCCACATGCTGCAGGGACTGGCTGGGGGCCGCGTGGTGCTGGCGCTGGAGGTGAGCGAGCGGCTTTCGGTGTCTGAGCCGAACTGCGGCCAGGTTTTCCTGCGGGGGGGGGGGGGTGATGGGCGTTTGAGGGGTCAACATGACAGGGTCTCTCACGTTGTCAGTGTGTCAGCATTTACAGGGGTCCCCGGGAGTGTGTCAGTACAGGAGGTCCCCGGGAGTGTGTCAGTATTTACAGGGGGTCCTCGGGAGTGTGTCAGTATTTACAGGGGGTCCACCGGGAGTGTGTCAGTATTTACAGGGGGTCCCCAGGAGTGTGTCAGTATTTACAGGGGGTCTCCGGGGAGTGTGTCAGTATTTACAGGGGGTCCCCGGGAGTGTGTCAGTATTTACAGGGGGTCCCCAGGAGTGTGTCAGTATTTACAGGGGGTCCCCAGGAGTGTGTCAGTATTTACAGGGGGTCTCCGGGGAGTGTGTCAGTATTTACAGAGGGTCCCCGGGAGTGTGTCAGTATTTACAGGGGGTCTCCGGGGAGTGTGTCAGTATTTACAGGGGGGTCCCCGGGAGTGTGTCAGTATTTACAGGGGGGTCCCCGGGAGTGTGTCAGTATTTACAGGGGGTCCCCGGGAGAGTGCCAGTATTTACAGGGGGTCTCCGGGGAGTGTGTCAGTATTTACAGGGGGGTCCCCGGGAGTGTGTCAGTATTTACAGGGGGGTCCCCGGGAGTGTGTCAGTATTTACAGGGGGTCCCCGGGAGTGTGTCAGTATTTACAGGGGGTCCCCAGGAGTGTGTCAGTATTTACAGGGGGTCCCCAGGAGTGTGTCAGTATTTACAGGGGGTCTCCGGGGAGTGTGTCAGTATTTACAGATGGTCCCCGGGGAGTGTGTCAGTATTTACAGGGGGGTCCCCGGGAGTGTGTCAGTATTTACAGGGGGGTCCCCGGGAGTGTGTCAGTATTTACAGGGGGTCCCCGGGAGTGTGTCAGTATTTACAGGGGGGTCCCCGGGAGTGTGTCAGTATTTACAGGGGGTCCACCGGGAGTGTGTCAGTATTTACAGGGGGTCCCCAGGAGTGTGTCAGTATTTACAGGGGGTCTCCGGGGAGTGTGTCAGTATTTACAGGGGGTCCCCGGGAGTGTGTCAGTATTTACAGGGGGTCCCCAGGAGTGTGTCAGTATTTACAGGGGGTCCCCAGGAGTGTGTCAGTATTTACAGGGGGTCTCCGGGGAGTGTGTCAGTATTTACAGAGGGTCCCCGGGAGTGTGTCAGTATTTACAGGGGGTCTCCGGGGAGTGTGTCAGTATTTACAGGGGGGTCCCCGGGAGTGTGTCAGTATTTACAGGGGGGTCCCCGGGAGTGTGTCAGTATTTACAGGGGGTCCCCGGGAGAGTGCCAGTATTTACAGGGGGTCTCCGGGGAGTGTGTCAGTATTTACAGGGGGGTCCCCGGGAGTGTGTCAGTATTTACAGGGGGGTCCCCGGGAGTGTGTCAGTATTTACAGGGGGTCCCCGGGAGTGTGTCAGTATTTACAGGGGGTCCCCAGGAGTGTGTCAGTATTTACAGGGGGTCCCCAGGAGTGTGTCAGTATTTACAGGGGGTCTCCGGGGAGTGTGTCAGTATTTACAGATGGTCCCCGGGGAGTGTGTCAGTATTTACAGGGGGGTCCCCGGGAGTGTGTCAGTATTTACAGGGGGGTCCCCGGGAGTGTGTCAGTATTTACAGGGGGTCCCCGGGAGTGTGTCAGTATTTACAGGGGGGTCCCCGGGAGTGTGTCAGTATTTACAGGGGGTCCACCGGGAGTGTGTCAGTATTTACAGGGGGTCCCCAGGAGTGTGTCAGTATTTACAGGGGGTCCCCAGGAGTGTGTCAGTATTTACAGGGGGTCTCCGGGGAGTGTGTCAGTATTTACAGGGGGTCTCCGGGGATGATGCGCTATCAATTACTCATAAAAGACTGAGAGTTAGAAGAGTAACTAAAGGCTTTTATTAACAACAGAATGGAGGTCTGCCTCGCGTGGTCGACCGGTCCATGATACTAAGGGCTGGGGAGCAGTCACCTTTATACTAGGACCTGTGGGAGGAGTCAGCCGAGGCATGTCCAGGCATGTACACAGTGGAATACAAACAGGAATACAAACAGTGGTTTACCACATTCACCCCTTGTTTAAAATTGAGTCCGGCGGGGTGAAGTGTATTAAAAGTTAGTGTATTGGAGTCTCTCCGGAGGTCTTGTCTGCCGCTGTGATCTGCGTGGCGACGGCAGGGGTAGTGAAGTTTCCGGCGTCGAGTCCAGCGTAGGCTGTGGCACAGGCGTGTCGTCCTCGTAGATGTCGAGCGGGTCGCGGGGCCCAGGCCTGCCGTCTGCTGGGGCTGGATATCGGATCGTGGGGTGGGGTGGTAGTGGGTAGTGGGTTACTGCGGCCCCCGAGGGTGCAAGGTCTCTTATGGAGACTGTGTCCTCCCGCCCGTCCGGGTATGCGATGTAAGCATACTGGGGGTTGGCGTGGAGGAGGTCGACCCTCTCGACCAGGGGGTCCGTTTTATGGGTCCTCACGTGTCTTCTCAGTAGGACCGGCCCTGGGGACGTCAGCCATGGCGGTAGCGATGTCCCCGATGTGGACTTCCTTGGGAAGACAAACATTTTCTCATGAGGGGTGGCGTTAGTGGCAGTGCAGAGCAGTGACCGAATAGAGTGGAGCGCATCGGGGAGCACATCCTGCCAGCGGGAGGTTGGAAGGCCCCTGGACTTTAAGGCTAGCAGGACGGCCTTCCAAACTGTCGCATTTTCTCTTTCCACCTGTCCGTTCCCCCGGGGGTTGTAACTGGTGGTCCTGCTTGTGGCAATACCCCTAGTTAGCAGGTACTGACGGAGTTCGTCGCTCATAAACGATGAGCCCCGGTCGCTATGGATATAGCTGGGGAAGCCGAACAGGGTGAAGAGGTTGTTCAGACATTTAATGACCGTGGCACTGGTCATGTCCGGGCAGGGGAAGGCGAACGGGAAACGGGAGTACTCATCAATAATATTGAGGAAGTACACATTGCGGTCGGAGGAGGGGAGAGGCCCTTTAAAATCGACGCTCAGGCGTTCGAAGGGGCGAGTGGCTTTTATCAGGTGGGCCCTGTCTGGTCTGTAAAAGTGCGGTTTGCACTCAGCGCAGACTTGGCAGTTGCTGGTCATGGTCCTGACCTCCTCAATAGAGTAAGGCAGGTTGCGGGCCTTGATGAAGTGGAAGAAACTGGTGACCCCCGGGTGGCAGAGGTCATTGTGGAGGGCCCGCAGTCTATCGATCTGCGCGCTGGCGCAGGTGCCACGCGATAGCGCATCCGGGGGTTCATTTAGCTTCCCGGGCCGGTACAAGATCTCGTAGTTGTAGGTGGAAAGTTCGATTCTCCACCTCAAGATCTTGTCATTTTTGATTTTGCCCCTCTGCTTGTTGTTAAACATAAAAGCAACTGAACGCTGGTCAGTGAGCAGGGTAAATCGTTTTCCGGCCAGGTAGTGCCTCCAATGACGCACAGCCTCCACAATCGCCTGGGCCTCCTTCTCAACAGCGGAGTGTCTGGTCTCCGGGCCTTGGAGGGTTCGTGAAAAGAAGGCCACGGGTCTCCCCGCCTGATTGAGGGTAGCGGCCAGGGCAAAGTCAGACGCGTCGCTTTCCACCTGGAAGGGGATGGATTCGTCCACTGCGTGCATGGTGGCTTTGGCAATGTCCTCCTTGATACGGTGGAAGGCTAAGCGGGCCTCTGCCGTCAAGGGAAAAGAGGTGGACTTGATCAGCGGACGGGCCTTGTCCGCATAGTAGGGGACCCACTGGGCGTAATAGGAGAAAAACCCTAGGCACCTCTTCAGGGCCTTGAGGCAGTGGGGCAGTGGAAGTTCCATAAGGGGACGCATCCGGTCGGGATCGGGGCCGATGACTCCGTGTTCCACAACACAGCCAAGGATGGCGAGGCGGTTTGTGCGGAATATGCACTTCTCCTTGTTATATGTCAGGTTTAGGAGTTGGGCGGTGCGGAGGAATTTTTCGAGGTTTGCGTCATGGTCCTGCAAGTCACGGCCGCAGATGGTCACATTGTCCAGATATGGGAAAGTGGCCTGCAACGCATTTTGATCTACCATCCGGTCCATCTCCCTTTGGAAGACGGAGACCCCGTTGGTGACGCCAAAGGGAACCCTAAGGAAGTGATAGAGGCGGCCGTTTGCCTCAAAGGCAGTGTACTGGCGGTCCTCAGGGCGGATGGGGAGCTGGTGGTACGCTGATTTCAGGTCAATGGTCGAGAAGACGCGGTACTGCGCGATCTGGTTGACCATATCAGCTATACGGGGGAGTGGGTAGGCGTCCAGCAGGGTGTAGCGATTTATTGTCTGGCTGTAGTCGATGACCAGGCGCTGCTTCTCGCCGGTCTTAACGACCACAACCTGGGCTCGCCAGGGGCTGGTGCTGCCCTCAATAATCCCTTCTTTCAGGAGCCGCTCCACTTCGGTTTTAATGAAAACCCTGTCCCCGGCACTGTATCGCCTGCTCTTTGTGGCGATGGGCTTACAGTCGGGGGTGAGGTTAGCAAACAGTTGGGGGGGGGTGACTCTGAGTGTGGAGAGGTTGCACCTGGTGCGCGGCGGGCAGTTTGGAAGCTGCTGGCTGTGGACTGTGAGTGGGGGTAGGGGTCCACCGTACGCCATCGTAACACTTTTAAGGTGGCACTGAAAATCTAACCCCAGCAGGACGGCAGCGCAGAGGTCAGGCAGGACCAGAAGTTTAAAATGATCGTACACGGTCCCGTCTACTACGAGTGTCACCACGCAGTAGCCGCCGATGTCCGCCGACTGGGACTCGGAGGCCATAGAAATCCGCTGTTGCGCTGGCAGGACTGGGAGAGAGCAATGCCGCACCGTGTCGGGGTGGATGAAGCTCTCCGTGCTCCCAGAGTCAAAAAGGCAGATTGTATCGTGACCATTTACCTTAATGTCCATTGTGGAACTGGCCAGTTGGTGCGGCCTCGCTTGGTCCAGTGTAACGGATGCCAGCGTAGGGGTCGGTGTGTCGCTGCGGGTATCAGATGAGGCGGTGTCGGGGGCCTGCTGCGTCCCGGCTGTCGTCCAAGATGGCGGCGTCCATGATCCCCATGTGGCTGGAGGCGTCCAAAATGGCTGCTGTACCGGTGATTCGCACATGGCCGGGGAGGTCCAAGATGGCGGCCCGCATGGCCCACACGCGGCGCTGCTGGGGTTCGGGGTGGCTTTGGCCCTGCAGACGCTAGCGTAGTGTCCCTTCTTCCCGCAGCCCGAGCAGATCGCGTTTTTCGCCGGGCAGCGCGCTCTGGGGTGTTTTGCCTGGCCACAGAAGTAGCATTTCTGGCCTTGGGGCACTGCTGTCTGGCCTTGGGACACTGCTGCGGTAGTTGGGCCGTTGTTGGGGTGTGGCTGGGGTGGCACGGCGCTATGAGGCGGTCCTACCGTGTCCCAGGCTGTCATTCCCCGCGGCGTCCACGGTGCAGAGGAGTAGGCATCCATGCCCTGGTAGGCTGCATCCAACGATAGTGCGAGTTCAGAGGCCTTGTTGAGGTCGAGGTTACTCTGCTCCAACAGTCGCTGTCGGGTGTAATTGGATCTGTGGCCCGCTACAAAAGCGTCCCGGATAAGTTCCTCTGTGTACACGGCGGCCTTTACATCCTTACAACCACAGGCCCGGCCAAGCACAGACAGTGCCTGAAGGTATTCCACGGTCGATTCCCCAGGTTGTTGTTTACGACTCCCCAGGAGGTGCCTGGCGTACACTTCGTTCACTGGGCGCGTGTACTGGTCCTTGAGCTTGATAGCGTCCGCGTACGAGGTCGCGTCTTGGATGACCGAGTACACTCGGTGGTTTTGGAGGTCAGGACATCCAGTTTGTCCTCGTCCGATTTGATTGCTTCGGAGGCGGTCAGGAATTTTTCGAAACACTTAAGCCAGTGAGTAAACTTGGTGGATGAGCCCGCCTCCCGATGATCTAAGTCCAGGCATGCTGGTGTGAGGATCTTCTCCATTATAAAAATGTTGTTAATAAAATTGATGCGCTATCAATTACTCATAAAAGACTGAGAGTTAGAAGAGTAACTAAAGGCTTTTATTAACAACAGAATGGAGGTCTGCCTCGCGTGGTCGACCGGTCCATGATACTAAGGGCTGGGGAGCAGTCACCTTTATACTAGGACCTGTGGGAGGAGTCAGCCGAGGCATGTCCAGGCATGTACACAGTGGAATACAAACAGGACAAACAGGAATACAAACAGTGGTTTACCACAGGGGAGTGTGTCAGTATTTACAGGGGGGTCCCCGGGAGTGTGTCAGTATTTACAGGGGGGTCCCCGGGAGTGTGTCAGTATTTACAGGGGGTCCCCGGGAGTGTGTCAGTATTTACAGGGGGGTCCCCGGGAGTGTGTCAGTATTTACAGGGGGTCCCCGGGAGTGTGTCAGTATTTACAGGGGGTCCCCGGGAGTGTGTCAGTATTTACAGGGGGTCCCCGGGAGTGTGTCAGTATTTACAGGGGGTCCCCGGGAGTGTGTCAGTATTTACAGGGGGTCCCCGGGAGTGTGTCAGTATTTACAGGGGGTCCCCAGGAGTGTGTCAGTATTTACAGGGGGTCTCCGGGGAGTGTGTGTGTATTTACAGGGGGGGGTCCCTGGCAGTGTGTCAGTGTTTACAGGGGGGTCCCCGGGAGTGTGTCAGTATTTACAGGGGGGTCCCCGGGAGTGTGTCATTCACCACTAACTGTCTCATTCTCTCTGTCTCTGCCGCAGGGCGGTTACAACCTGACCTCGATCGCCGAGTCCATGGCCATGTGCACTCAGACCTTACTGGGCGACACGCCCCCCTACCTCGGGCGGTTAAACGCTCCCGTCGCCAGTGCCATCTCGACCATCAGCAACGTGATCCTAACGCAGTGCAAATACTGGACCTCTCTTCGAATGCAGAGTGAGAGCCATTCTCCATTTCCACAATTGAACGTTACTATTGAAACTGCTCCCACTGCCCCTTCAGGCAGCGCATTCCAGATCACCGCAGCTCGCTGTGTTAAAAGACATTCTCCTCATCTCCATCTCTGCTTCTTTTTTATCTTAAATCTGTGTCCTCTGGTTACCGACCCTCCTGCCACTTTCAAAACATCTCGCAATTTTGAACATCTCTATTCAACCTCCCCTTAACCTTCTCTGCTCTAAGGAGAACAACCCCAGTTTCTCCAGTCTCTCCACATCACTGAAGTCTCTCATCCCTGGTACCATTCTGGTCAATCTCCCCTTAACCTTCTCTGCTCTAAGGAGAACAACCGCAGCTTCTCCAGTCTCTCCACACCACTGAAGTCTCTCATCCCTGGTACCATTCTGGTCAATCTCCCCTTAACCTTCTCTGCTCTAAGGAGAACAATCCCAGCTTCTCCAGTCTCTCCACATCACTGAAGTCCCTCATCCCTGGTACCATTCTGGTCAATCTCCCCTTAACCTTCTCTGTTCCAAGGAGAACAACCCCAGCTTCTCCAGCCTCTCCACATCACTGAAGTCCCTCATCCCTGGTACCATTCTGGTCAATCTCCTCTTAACCTTCTCTGCTCTATGGAGAACAATCCCGGCTTCTCCAGTCTCTCCACATCACTGAAGTCCCTCATCCCTGGTACCATTCTGGTCAATCTCCCCTTAACCTTCTCTGCTCTAAGTACAACAATCCCAGCTTCTCCAGTCTCTCCACATAACTGAAGTCCCTCATCCCTGGTACCATTCTGGTCAATCTCCCCTTAACCTTCTCTGCTCTAAGGAGAACAACCCCAGCTTCTCCAGTCTCTCCACATCACTGAAGTCCCTCATGCCTGGTACCATTCTGGTCAATCTCCTCTTAACCTTCTCTGCTCTAAGGAGAACAACCCCAGCTTCTCCAGTCTCTCCACATCACTGAAGTCCCTCATCCCCGGTACCATTCTGGTCAATCTCCCCTTAACCTTCTCTGCTCTAAGGAGAACAATCCCAGCTTCTCCAGTCTCTCCACATCACTGAAGTCCCTCAACCCTGGTACCATTCTGGTCAATCTCCCCTTAACCTTCTCTGCTCCAAGGAGAACAATCCCAGCTTCTCCAGTCTCTCCACATCACTGAAGTCCCTCATCCCTGGTACCATTCTGGTCAATCTCCCCTTAACCTTCTCCTCTCTAAGGAGAACAATCCCAGCTTCTCCAGTCTCTCCACATCACTGAAGTCCCTCATCCCTGGTACCATTCTGGTCAATCTCCCCTTAACCTTCTCTGCTCTAAGGAGAACAACCCCAGCTTCTCCAGTCTCTCCACATCACTGAAGTCCCTCATCCCTGGTACCATTCTGGTCAATCTCCCTTTAACCTTCTCTGCTCTAAGGAGAACAACCCCAGCTTCTCCAGTCTCTCCACATCATTGAAGTCCCTCATCCCTGGTACCATTCTGGTCAATCTCCCCTTAACCTTCTCTGCTCCAAGGAGAACAATCCCAGCTTCTCCAGTCTCTCCACATCATTGAAGTCCCTCATCCCTGGTACCATTCTGGTCAATCTCCCCTTAACCTTCTCTGCTCCAAGGAGAACAATCCCAGCTTCTCCAGTCTCTCCACATCACTGAAGTCCCTCATCCCTGGTACCATTCTGGTCAATCTCCCTTTAACCTTCTCTGCTCTAAGGAGAACAACCCCAGCTTCTCCAGTCTCTCCACATCATTGAAGTCCCTCATCCCTGGTACCATTCTGGTCAATCTCCCCTTAACCTTCTCTGCTCCAAGGAGAACAATCCCAGCTTCTCCAGTCTCTCCACATCATTGAAGTCCCTCATCCCTGGTACCATTCTGGTCAATCTCCCTTTAACCTTCTCTGCTCTAAGGAGAACAACCCCAGCTTCTCCAGTCTCTCCACATCATTGAAGTCCCTCATCCCTGGTACCATTCTGGTCAATCTCCCCTTAACCTTCTCTGCTCCAAGGAGAACAATCCCAGCTTCTCCAGTCTCTCCACATCATTGAAGTCCCTCATCCCTGGTACCATTCTGGTCAATCTCCCCTTAACCTTCTCTGCTCCAAGGAGAACAATCCCAGCTTCTCCAGTCTCTCCACATCACTGAAGTCCCTCATCCCTGGTACCATTCTGGTCAATCTCCCTTTAACCTTCTCTGCTCTAAGGAGAACAACCCCAGCTTCTCCAGTCTCTCCACATCATTGAAGTCCCTCATCCCTGGTACCATTCTGGTCAATCTCCCCTTAACCTTCTCTGCTCCAAGGAGAACAATCCCAGCTTCTCCAGTCTCTCCACATCATTGAAGTCCCTCATCCCTGGTACCATTCTGGTCAATCTCCCCTTAACCTTCTCTGCTCCAAGGAGAACAATCCCAGCTTCTCCAGTCTCTCCACATCACTGAAGTCCCTCATCCCTGGTACCATTCTGGTCAATCTCCCCTTAACCTTCTCTGCTCTAAGGAGAACAACCCCAGCTTCTCCAGTCTCTCCACATCATTGAAGTCCCTCATCCCTGGTACCATTCTGGTCAATCTCCCCTTAACCCTCTTTGATCTAAGGAGAACAACCCCAGCTTCTCCAGTCTCTCCACATCACTGAAGTCCCTCATCCCTGGTACCATTCTGGTCAATCTCCCCTTAACCTTTTCCAAGGCCTTGGAATCCTTCCTAAAGTGCCCTCTCAGGTGGACGTAAAAGATCCCACGGCCTCTATTGGAAGAAGAGCAGGCAGGAGGTCTCCCCGGTGTCCTGGGACTGATATTTAACCCTCGACCAACATCACTAACAAAACAGATGGTCTGGTCATTGTCACATTGCTGTTTGTGGACTCCTGCTGTGCACAAATCGCGTTTCCCGACATTACAACAGTGAACACGCTTCAAAAGTCATTCCTTGGCGGTGAAGCGCTTTGGGAATTCCTAAGGTGGCGAAAGGCGCGATAGAAATGCGAGTCCTTCTTTAACACAACTATTATTATTATTAGGATTAGGTCGTGATTTTGCTGCTTTACTTGCTCGTATTTTTTCTTTCTACCCACAGTTCCTGAGCTGGAGCCTCAAATTCAGCCCATGACGAATCCGAGAACAGCAGCATGGCCCAAGCAGCCGACTGCCGCTACGAGTATGTATATCAGTGAATTCCCCGAGTGTTTCTGTGTAGAATACGCCACGCCTGTAATCAGAATGTGCCCCTAAATTCCTGTATATCTCTCTGCATAACATGTTAAAAATTCTACATTCGCTCATCCACCTATTTCCATTGTGAATTCCTCCGTCAATATTTATAATGGGAACCGCCTATGTCAACTTGTCACGCTGTAATTACACCCTGCCACCAGTGGTGGTGCTGTGGCGTGACAGGTTTACATGGGGCCGTTTCCATTAGAAATGTTTACATAGGAATTTAGAATAGGAATATAAAAATAACGAACGAATCGGTGCATTTAAAACGGAGGCTGAATTCAGTCTGCACATCCTGGTCCAAATACCAACCCCGGCCCTCTAACCTTCGGCCTCTTACCCCGCTTCACCTGAACACGACACTTGGTCTTAACAGTCCCTGTGTGCACACCGCCACAGGAGGTCAACCAGTATTTATTATAAACAGGCATCAAATACGCGGTAATACAGGTATCGGCTGTGGCTCAGTGGGTCTCGTTCACTCCTCTGAGTCAGCAGGTCGTGGGTCCGAGACCCCCCTCCAGAGACTCGAGCCCCATAATCTAGTCCCGACACCCCCTCGGTGCTAGTACTGAGGGTGCTCCGCACTGTCGGATGGGCAGTACTGAGGGAGCGCTGCACTGTCGGAGGGGCGGTACTGAGGGAGCGCCGCACTGTCGGAAGGGCAGTACTGAGGCAGCGCCGCACTGTCGGAGGGGCAGTACTGAGGGAGCGCCGCACTGTCGTAGGGGCCGTACTGAGGGAGCGCCGCACTGTCGGAGGGACAGTACTGAGGGAGTGCCGCACTGTCGGAGGGGCAGTACTGAGGGAGCACCACACTGTCGGAGGGGCGGTACTGAGGGAGCACCGCACTGTCGGAGGGGCAGTACTGAGGGAGCGCCGCACTGTCGGAGGGGCAGTACTGAGGGAGCGCCGCACTGTCGGAGGGGCGGTACTGAGGGAGCGCCGCACTGTCGGAGGGGCAGTACTGAGGGAGCGCTGCACTGTCGGAGGGGCGGTACTGAGGGAGCGCCGCACTGTCGGAGGGGCGGTACTGAGGGAGCACCGCACTGTCGGAGGGGCGGTACTGAGGGAGCCCGCACTGTCGGAAGGGCGGTACTGAGGGAGCGTCGCACTGTTGGAGGGGCAGTACTGAGGGAGCGCCGCACTGTCGGAGGGGCAGTACTGAGGGAGCGCCGCATTGTCGTAGGCCTTTCAGATGAGACGTTAAACCCGAGGTCCCCGTCTGCCCCCTCAGGTGGACGTGAAGGATCCCACGGCCACTATTGCAAGAAGAGCAGGGGGGAGTTCTCCCCAGTGTAAGATTTGGATCACAGGTCACACACACATTACCCAAAGGGTCTTGGGTAAGGCATTCTATTAAGGAGCGGCAGTTTAAGTTAATTGCAACACACAATCAAGATAGACAAAGTAGACATACGACAGTGACAAGCAGCTGGTATCAGACAGATTGCTGGCGTGCCCGAACAGACCTTCCCTTCCCTTCACCGTCTGTGCTAAAAGCTCTTTAGATATTGCTTCTACTCTCTTTTTAGGAGAGGGCCTAGGGTAGAGCATCAAAGATATAGTCAACGACCTTTCTAGCACACAGCGAGTCTGGGAACAAGGTCACCGCCACGGTGCAGCATGTTGCAACGTCTGTAAGATCTTAAATGATCTCGGAGTTCTTGGACAAAACACCAATAGGCAGCAGCCAGTATGTTTGAGCAATAGATCAAGATTTATTAAGCTTACAGCGTAATATACTTAACATTAGGCGATAGTTTCAATGAGTAGCTCACAGTCCTTGGCCTCTGGAACCTCTCAGACACAGATGACGTCTGTTCCTTTGCTCTCGCAGTACGTCTGTGAAAAGTTGTTCTTTGAGTATCGAGGTTTTAACCCTATTCTTATCAACAGTTGGCTTGGCCAGTGCCCATATATGGTCTGTAACAAAATCACCTTTTTTAATTGGTTCTAATGGTCAAAATACCATTGTCACTCAGACTGAGGTAACATCCCGCCTTTCCAGTATTTTTCCGTCATCCCTATCCCGCTGCCTTGTTATCTTGTTTATAGTTTTTCACCCCATTGGAATTGACCATATCTCTTTCATTTCCTGCCTCCCTGGTACAAGGCCAAGGGTAGAGTATCAAAGATATACTCAACGACCTAAGAGATTAGCGTGTAAAGTTAAGGCACATGGGATTAGGGGCAAGGTATTGACTTGGATAGAGAACTGGTTGGCAGACAGAAAGCAAAGAGTTGGAATAAACGGGTCTTTTTCCGAGTGGCAGGCAGTGACTCGTGGGGTACCACAGGGATTGGTGCTAGGACCCCAGCTATTCACAATATATATTAATGATCTGGATGAGGGAACTAGATGTAATATCTCCAAGTTTGCAGACAACACAAAGCTGGGTGGGCGTGTGTGCTGTGAGGAGGATGCCGAGAAACTCCAGTATGATTTGGACAGGTTGGGTGATTGGGCAGAAGCATGGCAGATGCAATATAACGTGGATAAATGCAAGGTTATCCACTTTGGTGTCAAAAACAAGAAGGCAGATTATTATCTGAATGGCAATAGATTGGGAGAAGGGGAAGTGCAACGAGACCTGGGCATCCTTGTGCACCAGTTGCTGAAGGTAAGCATGCAGGTGCAGCAGGCGGTTAAGAAGGCAAATGGTATGTTGGTCTTCGTAGCGAGAGGGTTTGAGTACAGGAACAAGGATGTCTTGCTGCAGCTGTACAGGGCCTTGGTGAGACCACATCTTGAGTATTGTGTGCAGTTTTGGTCGCCTTATTTGAGGAAGGATGTTCTTGCCATGGAAGGAGTGCAGCGAAGATTCACCAGACTGATACCTGGGATGGCAGGAATGACGTATGAGGAGAGATTGGGTCGATTGGGCTTGTACTCGTTGGAGTTTAGAAGAATGAGAGGGGATCTCATTGAAACTTATAAAATTCTAACAGGACTAGACAGACTAGATGCAGGAAGGATGTTCCCGATGGTCGGGGAGTCCAGAACCAGGGGTCACAGTCTAAGGATAAGGGGTAAGCCATTTAGGACTGAGATGAGGAGGAATTTCTTCACCCAGAGAGTGGTGAACCTGTGGAATTCTCTACCACAGAAGGCAGTAGAGGCCAATTCATTAAATATATTCAAAAAGGAGTTGGATATATTTCTTAAGGCTGAAGGGATCAAGGGATATGGGGAGAAAGCAGGGACAGGGTACTGAATTTGGATGATCAGCCATGATCACATTGAATGGTGGAGCAGACTTGAGGGGCCGAATGGCCTACTCCTGCTCCTATCTTCTATGTTTCTAAGGCCTTTATACCAAGGGCCCATATCGGCGCTGTTTCACTAGTCTTGAGCTATCCAGACTGTCTCGCTTTAATCTACCAGATAAATACCGTATCTCCACGATCTCTCTCATTTTATGACCTTATACTAATTATTTTTTAAATATCTTTGCAATTAGTTTTGTTAAGCGAATTCTAATTTCTACTTAGCATCATGATATATTATTTAGCAATTTAACCTTCACTCGCAGCCTGTGGCTGTTTGTTATCAAAACTTAAGTCAAAGCTGCTTTTGACTGTCTTTGCAGCTGCGTTTTGAACAAGGCTTTGCTTTTTAGTTACCCGGGAGTAATTATGGGTAACATTATTTGGTCAGTGGCTACACTTGAATTTATATGTACATGATTCTCATCTACTAAATATCAGCCTTTCGTACACATCTGCAGGGAACCAAGAACATCAGCAAATTCTAAGAGGTCGATTTTCATTGACCCGTGGAGTTGGGATTGGAGACGTGCGGGGGTGGGGGGGCGTTAAAGCCCCGAATTCGGGGGTCCCGACACCATCCTGCCCCCAACCCGTCTCCATGTAAGTTTCAAAGGAGGCGGGTACCCGCCCCACACTGGGACCCGCCTACCCGAGGCGGGAAGGGATTAGTGCCAATTAACTGCCTGATAACAGGTAGTTAACAGGCAGTGTTTAGCCTAATCCCTATTTTAAAGCTTGAAGTGTGGGATTCCCGACGGCTCCAAACCACGCATGCGATCTGTCAAAAGTGACAGCCTTCAGCTTTCTGTGCCGGTGAGATTTCTAACTGAGTCTGTGTAGAAGGACTCATGTTAGAAGTCAGACTGTCAGTGTTTGACAGCTTCAAACAGCTGTGAAACACTGATATTTCATCTGTCAAAACCTCTTGACAGATGAAATTTCAGTCTGTGACGTCACCTGTTGCCGGGTGGCCCCTAATTGGCCTGCTGAGCCCGCTGGGCGGACTCAACAAGATCAATCAAGTCAAAATCACGTGGGTTGGCCACATCTCGATGGAGGCGGGACTACAACCCCGAAAGTTGTAGTCCCGCCTCCTTCCCGAATTCTGAACGAAAATCACCCCCTAAGTGTCTATCCTGTTATTCTAACTCCAGTCTGAAGAGACTTTTTTGTCTCAAGTTATTTCTTCCAAATCACGATTTCTTAACACTGGTGCCCTGGGCCCTAATTAATCCCTCAATCAACATCACTAAAAACTGGTGATTTATCACATTGGCTGTTTGTGGGAGCTTGCTGTGCCCAAATTGGCAGCCGCGTTTCCCACATTACAACCGTGACCACACTTCAAAAGATCTTCAACGGCTGTAAAGCACTTTGGGACGTCCTGAGGTGATGATAAGGCTCTGGAGAAATGCGAGTCTTTCTTAAACAGTTGTGATATTATAATATCATGATGATCAGGTTGTGATTTTGTGTGCCCCTCTTTTCTCTTAGTACCCTCATCATCCATGGCGGAGGCTCAAAGTCAGAGCTCGTCGGCCCGGAGAGCATCAACGTGGTCACAGCCGCGTATGTATATCAATGAATTCCCCGAGTGTTACGGGGTATAATACACCACGCCTGTAATTAGAATGTGCGCCTAAACTCTCGTATATATCTCTGCATAACATGTTAAAAATTCTACATTCGCTTGTCCACCTATTTCCGTTGTGAGTTCCTCCGTCAATATTTATAATGGGAACCGCCTATGTCAACTTGTCATGCTGTAATTACACCCTGCCACCAGTGGTGGTGCTGTGGCGTGACAGGTTTACATGGGGCCGTTTCCATTAGAAATGTTTACATAGGAATTTAGAAATAACGACCGAATTGGTGCATTTAAAATGGCGGCTGAATTCGGTCTGCACACCCTGCTCCAAATATCCACCCCAGCCCTCTAACCCTCGGCCTCTGACCCCGCTTCACCTGAACACGACACTTGGTCTCAACAGTCCGTGTGTGCACACCGCCATGGGAGGTCGACCAGTATTTATTATAAACAGGCGTCCAATACGCGGTAATACAGGTATCAGCCGTGGCTCAGTGGGTCTCATTCACGACTCCCAAGTCAGAAGGTTGTAGGTCCAAGCCCCCTCTCCAAAGACTCAAGCCCCATAATCAAGTCCCGACACTCCCCCGGTGCACCGCGCCATCGCACTGTTGGAGGGGCAGTCTTTCGGGATGAGACGTTAAACCCGAGGCCCCCGTCTGCCCTCTCAGGTGGACGTAAAAGATCCCACGGCCACTATTGGAAGAAGAGCGGGGGGGGGCGGCGGGTGGAGTTCGCCCCCAAAAGAACGTCATTGGCTGTGAAGCGCTTTGGGACGTCCTGAGGTGATGAAAGGCGCTGGAGAAATTCGAGTCTTTCTTTAACAGTTCAGAGAATCATAGAATGGTTGCAGCACGGAAGGAGGCCAGTCGGCCCGTCGAGCCCGTGCCGGCTCTCTGCAAGAGCACTTCAGCTAGTCCCACTCCCCCCGTCCTTTCCCCGTAGCCCTGCAAATCTTTTTCCTTCAGGTACTTATTCAATTCCCTTTTGAAAGCCACGATTGAATCTGCCTCCACCACCCTCTCAGGCAGTGCATTCCAGATCCTGACCACTCGCTGCGTAAAAAAGTTTTTCCTCATGTCGCCTTTGGTTGTTCTGCCAATCACTTTAAATCTGTATCCTCTGGTTCTCGACCCTTCCGCTAATGGGAACAGTTTCTCTCTCTCTGCTCTGTCCAGACCCCTCATGATTTTGAACACCTCGATCAAATCTCCCCTCAACCTTCTCTGCTCTAAGGAGAACAATCCCAGCTTCTCCAGTCTCTCCACATCACTGAAGTCCCTCATCCCTGGTACCATTCTGGTCAATCTCCCCTTAACCTTCTCTGCTCTAAGGAGAACAATCCCAGCTTCTCCAGTCTCTCCACATCACTGAAGTCCCTCATCCCTGGTACCATTCTGGTCAATCTCCCCTTAACCTTCTCTGCTCTAAGGAGAACAACCTCAGCTTCTCCAGTTTCTCCACATCACTGAAGTCCCTCATCCCTGGTACCATTCTGGTCAATCTCCCCTTAACCTTCTCTGCTCTAAGGAGAACAATCCCAGCTTCTCCAGTCTCTCCACATCACTGAAGTCCCTCATCCCTGGTACCATTCTGGTCAATCTCCCCTTAACCTTCTCTGCTCTAAGGAGAACAACCCCAGTTTCTCCACATAACTGAAGTCCCTCATCCCTGGAATCATTCTTGTAAATCTTTTCTGCACCCTCTCTAAGGCCTTCGCATCCTTCCTAAAGTGCGGTGCCCAGAATTGGACACAATACTCCAGTTGAGGCCGAACCAGTGTTTTATAAAGGCTCATTATAACTTCCTTGCTTTTGTACTCGATGCCTTTATTTATAATAAAACTCAGGATCCCGTAAGCTTTTTTAACCGCTTTCTCAACCTGCCCTGCCACCTTCAATGATTTGTGTACATATACCCCCAGGTCTCTCTGTTCCTGCACCCTTTTTAGGATTGTACCCTTTAGTTTATATTTCCTCTCCTCAATCTTTCTACCAAAATATATCATTTCGCACTTTTCTGCGTTAAACTTCACCTGCCATCTGCCCGCCCATTCCACCAGCCTCTCTATGTCCTCTTGAAGTCTATCACTATCCTCCTCACTGTTCACTCACTGACGGGACCAGCGTGGTGCCGGTTTATCAAAAAGTCCGGATTACAGAGAGGTATAGTAAAAGGTACGAGAGCCCCGTGCACAGCAACAAATCCAGGCGTCCCTGTTGCTTAGCAACAGGTGCAGGAACCCCGGCCACAAGATCCAGGCGTCCCTGTTGCTTAGCAAGAGGTGCAGGAACCCCGGCCACAAGATCCAGGCGTCCCTGTTGCTTAGCAAGAGGTGCAGGAACCCCGGTTACACAGCCACAGATCCAGGAACGGCCACTAATATGAAGTAAAAATTACCTGAACCTACCCCTGAATTTTGCCGGTTAACAGGGATTTCCGGTTATTTAGGTGCCGGTAAATCGAGGGTTTTGTGTCATCTGCATATTTTGAAATTGTACCCTGTACACCCAGGTCCTTATTGATATATATCAAGAAAAGCAGTGGTCCTAGAACTGACCCCTGGGGAACAGCACTGTATACCTTCCTCCAGTCCAAAAAAAAACGCTCACCCCTACTCTCTGTTTCCTGTCACTTAGCCAATTTTGTTTCCATGCTGCCACTGTCCCTTTTATTCCATGGGCTTCAACTTTGCTATGACATTATAATAGTATCATCATTATGATCAGGTTCTAATTTTGTTGCCTGTCTTTTCTCCTAGTACCCTCAGTATCCATAGCGGAGGCTGAAGGTCGGGGCTCGTCAGCCCGGAGAGCATCGGCGCGGCCACAACTGCGTACGTATATCAATGAGTGCCCCGAGTGTTACTGCGTATAATACACCATGTCTGTCATTAGGAAATGGCCCCGTATGTCCGACGACTCCTCCTATTTCTCATGCATTTATCCAGTGCCTTTAACGTAGTAAAACGTCCCAAGGTGCTTCACAGGAGCGTAAATCAGACAGAATTTGACCCCGAGCCACATAAGGAGATATTCGGGGACAGGTGACCAAAAGCTGGGTCACAGAGGTCGGTTTTAAGGAGCGTCTTAAAGGAGGAGAGAGAGAGGCGGAGAGGTTTAGGGAGGGAATTCCAGAGCTCGGGGGCCCTGGCGCGGTCGCCAATGGCGGAGTGATGGAAATCGAGGGATGCGCGAGAGGCCGGAATTGGAGGAGCGCAGAGATCTGGGAGGGTTGTAGGGGCTGGAGGAGGTTACAGAGATAGGGAGGGTTGTAGGGGCTGGAGGAGGTTACAGAGATAGGGAGGGCTGTAGGGGGCTGGAGGAGGTTACAGAGATAGGGAGGGTTGTAGGGGCTGGAGGAGGTTACAGAGATAGGGAGGGTTGTAGGGGCTGGAGGAGGTTACAGAGATAGGGAGGGAGGGCGAGGAGGCCGCGGAGGGGATTTGAACACCAGGATGTAAATTTTGAAATCGAGGCGTTGCTTAACCGGGAGCCAATGTAGGTCAGCGAGCACAGGGGGTGATGGGTGAACGGGACTCGGTGCGAGTTAGGATCCAGGCAGCAGAGTTTTGGATGACCTCAAGTTTACGTAGGGTAGAATGTGGGAGGTCGGCCAGGAGTGCGTTGGAATAGTCGAGTCTAGAGGTAACAAAGACATGGATGAGGGTTTCAGCAGCGGATGAGCTGAGGCAGGGGCGGAGACGGGCGATGTTACGGAGGTGGAAATAGGCGGTCTTAGTGATGGGGCGGATATGTGGTCGGAAGCTCATCTCAGGGTCAAATACAAGACCAAGGTTGCGAACAGTGTGGTTCAGCCTCATAGACAGTTGCCAGGGAGAGGGAGGGAGTCGGTTGCTAGGGATCCCATAAATGAATATTAAAAAAAAAATCAACATCACTAAAAACTGGTCATTATTGCATTGATATTTGTGGGATCTTGCTGTGCGCATATTTGCTGCCGCGTTTCCTACATTTCAACAGTGACTGCACTTCAAAAGTTTTTCATTGGTTCTGAAGCGTTTTGGGACGTCCCGAGGCCGTAAAAGGCGCTGTGGAATTTTTAAAATTCATTCCTGGGATGTGGGCGTCGCTGGCAAGGCCCAGCATTTATTGCCCATCCCTAATTGCCCCTTGAGAAGGTGGTGGTGAGCCACCGCCTTGAACCGCTGCAGTCCCGTGTGGTGAAGGTGCTCCCACAGCGCTGTTAGGGAGGGAGTTCCAGGATTTTGACCCAGCGACGATGACGGAACGGCCGATATATTTCCAAGTCAGAATGGCGTGTGTGACTCGGAGGGGAACTTGGAGGTGGTGGTGTTCCCATGCGCCTGCTGCCCTTGTCCTTCTAGGTGGAAGAGGTCGCGGGTTTGGGAGGTGCTGCCGAAGAAGCCTTGGCGAGCTGCTGCAGTGCATCTTGTAGATGGTCCACACTGCAGCCACGGTGCGTCGGTGGTGGAGGGAGTGAATGTTTAAGGTGGTGGATGGGGTGCCGATCAAGCGGGCTGCTTTGTCGAGCTTCTTGAGTGTTGTTGGAGCTGCACTCATCCAGGCAAGTGGAGAGTATTCCATCACACTCCTGACTTGTGCCTTGTAGATGGTGGAAAGGCTTTGGGGAGTCAGGAGGTGAGACACTCGCCACAGAATACCCAGCCTCTGACCTGCTCTTGTTGCCACAGCATTTATGTGGCTGGTCCAGTTAAGTTTCTGGTCAATGGTGACCCCCCAGGATGTTGATGGTGGGGGATTCGGCGATGGTAATGCTGTTGAATGTCAAGGGGAGGTGGCTAGACTCTCGCTTATTGAAGATAGTCATTGCCTGACACTTGTGAGGCGCGAATGTTACCTGCCACTTATCAGCCCAAGCCTGAATGTCGTCCAGGTCTTGTTGCATGCGGGCATGGGCTGCTTCATTATCTGAGGAGTTGTGAATGGCGCCGAACACTGTGCAGTCATCAGCGAACATCCCCACTTCTGACCTTATGATGGAGGGGAGGTCATTGATGAAGCAGCTGAAGATGGTTGGGCCTAGGACGCTGCCCTGAGGAACTCCTACAGCGATGTCCTGGGGCTGTGACGATTGACCTCCAACAACCACAACCATCTTCCTTTGTGCTAGGTATGACTCCAGCCAGTGGAGCGTTTTCCCCCTGATTCCCATTGACTTCAGTTTTACTGGGGCTCCTTGATGCCACACTTGGTCAAATGCTGCCTTGGTCTGGACGGATTACAGCTGCACATTTTAAAGGAATCTAGAGCAGAGGCATTACTACACATATTTAATAATTCGTTTGAACAAGTTGTAGTGCCAGAGGACTGGCGGATAGCTAACATAATAATACCTATATTTAAGAAGGGAGATCGAACACGTCCAGGGAACTATAGACCAGTCAGCTTAACATCGGTGGTAGGAAAAATAATGGAATCCCTACTAAAGGAGAAAATAGAAAAGCATCTCGAAACCAGAAATATAATAATGAATAGTCAGCATAGATTTCAAACTTGACCAACCTCATCGAATGTTTTTGAAGAGGTAACAGAGAGAGTAGACAAGGGTAATGCAGTAGAAGTAATTTATCTAGATTTTCAAAAGGCCTTCGATAAGGTCCCCCATAATAGACTGATGAACAAGGTCAGAGAAATGCGGAGACAGGGGACAAGTGGCAGAATGGATTGCTGGCTGGCTTCAAGACAGAAAGCAGAGAGTGGGAGTAAAGGGTAGTTATTCACAGTGGCAGAAGGTGGGTAGTGGTGTTCCACAGGGATCAGTGCTGGGACCACTGCTGTTCACAATTTACATTAACGATTTAGACTTTGGAATCAGAAACACAATTTCTGAATTTGTGGATGACACCATATTGGGGGGATAGTCAATACTGAGGAGGACTGCAACAAGTTACAGGAGGACATTAATAAACTTACAGAATGGGCATAAAATTGGCAAATGAAGTTCAACACAGATAAATGTGAGGTGTTACATTTTGGTAGAAAGAATAGGGAGGTCACTTATCACTTGGAGGGTGCGAGTCTAGGTGGGGTAGAGGAACAAAGGGATCTCGGAGTACAAATACACAAATCACTAACAAGTTACGACACAGGTTAACAAGGCCATTTAAAAACAAGCAAACCAAGCACTAGGGTTTATTTCTAGAGGGATAGAATTGAAAAGTCGGGAAGTTATGCTAAACCTGTATCGAACCTTGGTTAGACCACACTTGGAGCACTGCGTACAGTTCTGGTCACCATATTATAGAAAGGATATAGAGGCACTGGAGAGGGTGCAGAGAAGATTTACAAGGATGATACCAGAAATGCGAGGGTGCACATATCAGGAAAGGATGAACAGGCTGGGTCTCTTTTCTCTTGAAAAGAGAAGGCTGAGGGGTGACCTAATAGAGGTCTTTAAAATTATGAGAGGTTTTGATAGAGTGGATACAGAGAGAGTGTTTCCACTTGTGGGGAAGAGCATAACTAGAGGCCATCAATATAAGATAGTCACCAAGAAATCCAACAGGGAATTCAGGAGGAACTTCTTTCCCCAGAGAGTGGTGAGAATGTGGAACTCGCTACCACAGGGAGTGGTCGAGGCGAATAGTATAGATGCATTTACGGGGAGGCTGGACAAGTGTATGAGGGAGAAGGGAATAGAGGGTTATGCTGATAGATTTAGATGAGGAAAGACGGGAGGAGGCTCGAGTGGAGCATAAACCGGCATGGACTGGTTGGGCCGAATGGCCTGTTTCTGTGCCGTATATCCTATGATGTCAAGGGCAGTCACTCTCACCTCACCTCTGGAATTCAGCTCCTTTGTCCATGTTTGGACCAAGGCTGTAATGAGGTCTGGAGCCGAGTGGTCCTGGCGGAACCCAACCTGAGCATCAGTGAGCAGGTTATTGGTGAGTAAGTGCCGCTTGATAGCACTGTTGACGACACCTTCCATCACTTTGCTGATGATTGAGAGTAGACTGATGGGCCAGTAATTGGCCGGATTGGATTTGTCCTGCTTTTTGTGGACAGGACATACCTGGGCAGTTTTCCACATTGTCGGGTAGATGCCAGTGTTGTAGCTGTACTGGAACAGCTTGGCTAGAGGCGCGGCTAGTTCTGGAGCACAAGTCTTCAGCACGATAGCCGGGACGTTGTCGGGGCCCATAGCCTTTGCTGTATCCAGTGCGCTCAGCCGTTTCTTGATAGCACGTGGAGTGAATCGAATTGGCTGGAGAGTGGCTTCTGTGGTAGTGGGGACCTCAGGAGGAGGCCGATATGGATCACCCACTCGGCACTTCTGGCTGAAGATGGTTGCAAACGCTTCAGCCTTGTCTTTTGCACTCACGTGCTGGGCTCTGCCCTCATTGAAGATGGGGATGTTCATGGAGCCTCCTCCTCCCGTTAGTTGTTTAATGGTCCACCACCCTTCAGGACTGGATGCGGCAGGACTGCAGAGCTTTGATCTGCTCCATTGATTGTGGGATCGCTTAGCCCTGCCTATAGCATGCCGCTTCCGCTGTTTAGCGTGCATATAGCCCTGTGTTGCAGCTTCTTTAACAGTTCTGATATTATGATCAAGTTGTGATTTTGCTGCTTTATTTGCCTGTGCTTTCTCTTAGTACCCTTAGTTATCGTAACAGAGGCTATAGCTCAGGCCCCGCAGACTCGGAGAACCTCAATGTGGAGTCCCTCCCAGTGTATGTATATTAATGAGTAGACAGTATTCTAGCTGTGGCCTAACTAGTGTTTTATACAGTTCTAGCATAACCTCCCTGCTCTTATATTGTTTAGGAAAGGCAAGTATCCCGCATATCTTCTTAACCACCTTATCGAGTCATAACGGCACAGAAGGGGGCCATTCGGCCCAGCGAGTCCGTGCCGGCTCTCTGTAGAGCGATCCAGTCAGTTCCATTCCCCCGCTCTATCCCCGTAGCCCTGCAAGTTTATTTCCCTCGAGTGCCTATCCAGTCTTCCCTTGAAAACATCGAGTGTCTCCGCTTCCACCACTTCCGTCGGCAGCGAGTTCCAGGTCCTCACCACTCGTTGCGTAAAAGCATCACATCCCCCTCCTGTATCTCTTGCCCAAAACCTTAAATCTGTGTCCCCCTAGTCCTTGTATCATCAACTAGTGGGAACAGCCTTTCCCCGTCTAGCCTATCCAAACCCGTCATAATCTTGTACACCTCGATCAAATCACCCCTCAACCTCCTTTGCTCTAATGTAAACCAATCCAGCTTCTCCAACCTGTCCTTGTAGCTAAGATCCCCCATCCCCGGAACCATTCTGGTAAATCTCCTCTGCACCCTCTCGAGGGCCTTCACATCCTTCCTAAAGTGTGGTGACCAGAACTGGACGCAATACTCCAGTTGTGGCCTAACCAGCGCTTTATAAAGGTTCAGCATAACTCCTCTACTTTTGTACTCAATACCTCTATTTATGAAGCCCAAGATCCCATATGCTTTGCTAACCACTCTCTCAATATGTCCCGCCACCTTCCGGGACCGATGCACATTAACTCCCAGGTCCCTCTGTCCCTGCACACTCTTTAAAACTCTGCCATTAAGTGTATATTGCCTCTCCCTGTTCCTTCTGCCAAAATGCATCACCTCACACTTCTCTGTGTTAAATTGCATCTGCCGCTTGCCTGCCCATTCTGCTAGCCTTTCGCTGCCCTTTCTGTGCTTGTCGGCCTTTTTCCCCGTTTGTGGACTCTAGGGGGGATCAAGGGACATGGGGATCGGGCGGGGAAGTGGAGCTGAGGCAGAAGATCAGCCGTGCTCTTACTGAATGGCGGAGCAGGCTCGAGGGGCCGAACCCTCACGTTCTTAAACCCAAGGCCGCCCCCCCCCCCACCAACCCCTCTGGTCTGTCGTCTCGGGTGAACGTAAAAGATTCCACGGCCACGATCCCGTTGCTGTTCGCGGGATCTTGCTGTGCACAAATGAGACGCCACGTTTCCTGCTGCAGACACTACACTTCAAAAAAAAAAGCCCGTGGGGGATTCCCCGAGGTGTGGTGTAAGCCGCAGTAGGATTGCGAGTCTTTAACTTGCGCCGTGTGTTACCATTGGGTGGCGATTGTGCTGATGTGTTCGTCCGCCTCTCTTCCTTTCTTCCCGCAGTTAAGGAGGTGGACTATGACGCTCAGGCCTCGCCAACCCAGAGATCGTTGCTAGTGCCACAGCAGCAGCCTCCCTCCCTGCGTACGTATGTAAATGGATGCCCCCCCACCTCCCTCGAGCGTCACCGGGTATAATTTTCTCTTAGAAACATAGAAGATCGGAGCAGGAGTAGGCCATTCGAGCCTGCTCCGCCATTTAATGAGATCATGGCTGATCATCCAAATTCAGTACCCTGTGTTATAAATCTCATCATCAAGAAACTACTTATGAAATAACGCTGGATGGCCAGCTGGTGGCGCCGTCCAAGGAGTATAAATACTCAGGCGTCGGCCCCAGCTTGCCAGGGACATTTTGTAAGACAAGGAACTAGTGAAGTACAACTAGACCTCCGTGTTCTGAAACAAGTTGATTAAAGCCTTGCTTTATACTCAAACCAAGTGAGTAGTGAGTTTTATTACATCACCCTGTCCCTGCTTTCTCCCCATATCCCTTGATCCCTTTAGCCTTAAGAAATATATCTAACTCCTTCTTGAATATATTTAATGAATTGGCCTCCACTGCCTTCTGTGGTAGAGAATTCCACAGGTTCACCACTCTCTGGGTGAAGAAATTCCTCCTCATCTCTGTCCTAAATGTCTTACCCCTTATCCTTAGACTGTGACCCCTGGTTCTGGACTCCCCCGCCATCGGGAACATCCTTCCTGCATCTAGTCTGTCTAGTCCTGTTAGAATTTTATAAGTTTCAATGAGATCCCCTCTCATTCTTCTAAACTAGCGAATATAAGCCCAATCGACCCAATCTCTCCTCATACGTCATTCCTGCCATCCCGGAACCGAGGATGACTTGCTTCCACACTAACAATGAGTTCTCAGGTGACTGATGAGTCCGATGCGGGACCTGCAGTCTCTGTCACAGGTGGGGCAGACGGTGGTTGAAGGGGGCGGGTGGGTGGGGTGCTTGGGTTGATGTACGCTCCTTCCGCTGCTTGCGCTTGGCTTCCGCTTGCTCCTGGCGAAGAGACTCGAGGTGTTACGGCGCCTTCCTGGATGCTTCTCCTCCACTTTGTGCGGTCTCGGGCCAGGGATTCTCAGGTGTCGGTGGGGATGTTGCACTTTTTCCAAGGAGGCTTTGAGGGTGTCCTTGAAGCCTTTCCTCTGCCCAGTGGGGCTCTTTTGCCGTGTCGGAGCTCCGAGTAGAGCGTTTGTTTTGGAAGTCTCGTATCGGGCATGCGGACGATGGGACCCATCCATCGGAGCTGATCGAGCGTGGTCAGAGCTTCGATGGTGGGGATGTTGGCCTGACCGAGAAGGGTATAATGCACCCACCCTCGGGTCGAGGTTCCGCCCGGTTGCGCCGGCCCTGTGGGAGCAGGTCGCCCGAAGTGGGCAAAAGATCGCGGGAATTTAAGAGCAGATTACATCCGGCGCAACTCGAGTTTCTGCGATCTTCTGCGCTAATTAAAAAAAAAACTTTGCCTTGCCTACGACACTGGCCAGGCCCCCAGATCGAACGAATCACCATGACAGTACTGAGGAAGCGCCGCACTGTCGGAGGGGCGGTACTGAGGGAGCACCGCACTGTCGGAGGGGCGGTACTGAGGGAGCGCCGCACTGTCGGAGGGGCGGTACTGAGGGAGCGCCGCACTGTCGTAGGGGCAGTACTGAGGGAGTGCCGCACTGTCGGAGGGGCAGTGCTGAGGGAGCGCTGCACTGTCGGAGGGACGGTACTGAGGGAGCGCCGCACTGTCGGAGGGGCAGTACTGAGGGAGCGCTGCACTTTAGGAGGGGCAGTACTGAGGGAGCGCCGCACTGTCGGAGGGGCAGTACTGAAGGAGCGCCGCACTGTCGGAGGGGCGGTACTGAGGGAGCGCCGCACTGTCGGAGGGGCAGTACTGAGGGAGCGCTGCACTGTCGGAGGGGCAGTACTGAAGGAGCGCCGCACTGTCGGAGGGGCGGTACTGAGGGAGCGCCGCACTGTCGGAGGGGCAGTACTGAGGGAGCGCAGCACTGTCGGAGGGGCGGTACTGAGGGAGCGCCGCACTGTCGGAGGGGCAGTACTGAGGGAGCACCGCACTGTCTGAGGTGCCGTCTTTCGGGATGAGACGTTAAACCGAGGCCCCGTCTGCCCTCTCAGGTGGATGTAAAAGATCCCACGGCCACTATCGGAAGAAGAGCAGGGGGGAGTTCTTCCCGGTGTCCTGGGGCCGATATTTATCCCTCAACCAACATCACTAAAAACAGATGATCTGGTCATTATCACATTGCTGTTTGTGGGAGCTTGCTGTGCGCAAATTGGCTGCAGCGTTTCCTACATTACAACAGTGACCACACTTCAAAAAAAGTCCTTCATTGGCTGTGAAGGGCTTTGGGACGTCCTGAGGTGGTGAAAGGCGCTGGAGAAGCTCGAGCCTTTAACACTCATTGTGCGTTGTTGTGATCTTTTTGTATTCCCTGATTTTCTTTCCACCCGCAGCTTCTGAGCAGCGAGCCATCAACCAGGCCTCGCTGAAACCGAATGTGTCGCCGGGGCCGCAGCCGGAGTCCAGGCCCGCCAGCCGGGCGGCGGAGGAGTTGATGGCGGGGTCGGCGCCGGGGCCGGCCTGGTCCCAGTCCTCCAGCCCCGCGATGGCGACGGCGGGGGGCGGCAGCGGCGCCCGGCCCAAGGTGAAAGTGGTGATGGACGGCACGCAGCAGGCGAGGCCGGACGTAGAAGGACGCGAGAGTTCGAGCCCGCAGATCCCGCAGGTCACCATCGGAAAGCAGGATAAATGGGTAGGTCAGCGGGATGGATCCATGTAAAAGAGACGCGGCAAAATGGACCACTTTGAAAATGGCAGGGCAGGTTACCAAAGCAGTTAAAAGACCTGGGATTTATAAATAGAAGCATAGAGTACAAAAGCCAGGAGGTTATTCTAAACCTCTATAAAATACCAGCTGGAGTATTGTGTCCAATTCTGGCCACCATACTTTAAGAAGGATGTGTAGGCTTTAGAGAGGGTGCAGAGGAGATTGACCAGAATGATACCAGGGATGAGCGACTTCAGTGATGTGGAGAGACTGGAGAAGCTGGGGTTGTTCTCCTTAGAGCAGAGAAGGTTAAGGGGAGATTGTCCAGAATGGTACCAGGGATGAGGGACTTCAGTGATGTGGAGAGACTGGAGAAGCTGGGATTGTTCTCCTTAGAGCAGAGAAGGTTAAGGGGAGATTGACCAGAATGGTACCAGGGATGAGGGACTTCAGTGATGTGGAGAGACTGGAGAAGCTGGGATTGTTCTCCTTAGAGCAGAGAAGGTTAAGGGGAGATTGTCCAGAATGGTACCAGGGATGAGGGACTTCAGTGATGTGGAGAGACTGGAGAAGCTGGGATTGTTCTCCTTGGAGCAGAGAAGGTTAAGGGGAGATTGACCAGAATGGTACCAGGGATGAGGGACTTCAGTGATGTGGAGAGACTGGAGAAGCTGGGGTTGTTCTCCTTAGAGCAGAGAAGGTTAAGGGGAGATTGACCAGAATGGTACCAGGGATGAGGGACTTCAGTGATGTGGAGAGACTGGAGAAGCTGGGATTGTTCTCCTTAGAGCAGAGAAGGTTAAGGGGAGATTGACCAGAATGGTACCAGGGATGAGGGACTTCAGTGATGTGGATAGACTGGAGTAGCTGGGGTTGTTCTCCTTAGAGCAGAGAAGGTTAAGGGGAGATTGTCCAGAATGGTACCAGGGATGAGGGACTTCAGTGATGTGGAGAGACTGGAGAAGCTGGGATTGTTCTCCTTAGAGCAGAGAAGGTTAAGGGGAGATTGACCAGAATGGTACCAGGGATGAGGGACTTCAGTGATGTGGAGAGACTGGAGAAGCTGGGATTGTTCTCCTTAGAGCAGAGAAGGTTAAGGGGAGATTGACCAGAATGGTACCAGGGATGAGGGACTTCAGTGATGTGGATAGACTGGAGTAGCTGGGGTTGTTCTCCTTAGAGCAGAGAAGGTTAAGGGGAGATTGTCCAGAATGGTACCAGGGATGAGGGACTTCAGTGATGTGGAGAGACTGGAGAAGCTGGGATTGTTCTCCTTAGAGCAGAGAAGGTTAAGGGGAGATTGACCAGAATGGTACCAGGGATGAGGGACTTCAGTGATGTGGATAGACTGGAGTAGCTGGGGTTGTTCTCCTTAGAGCAGAGAAGGTTAAGGGGAGATTGACCAGAATGGTACCAGGGATGAGGGACTTCAGTGATGTGGAGAGACTGGAGAAGCTGGGGTTGTTCTCCTTAGAGCAGAGAAGGTTAAGGGGAGATTGACCAGAATGGTCCCAGGGATGAGGGACTTCAGTGATGTGGAGAGACTGGAGAAGCTGGGATTGTTCTCCTTAGAGCAGAGAAGGTTAAGGGAAGATTTGATAGAGGTGTTCAAAATCATGCAGGGGTTTTGATGGAGTAAATAAGGAGAAACTGTTTCCAGTGGCAGGAGGGTCAGAGGGCACAGGTTTAAGGCGATTGACAAAAGCAACACGAGGAAATAATTTTTTTACGCAGCGAGTGGTCAGGATCTGGAATGTGCTGCCTGATAGGGCGGTAGAGACAGATTCAATAGTAGCCTTCGAAAGGGAATTGGAGAAATACTAGTCGGAGAAAAAAATTGCAGGGATGTGGGGAAAGAGCGGGAGAGTGGGACGAACTGGATGCTCTTCGAAAGAGCTGGCGTAGACTCGATGGGCCGAATGGCCTCCTTCTGTGCCGTACTAGTCTATGATTATAATCAGTCAACTTACTAAACGACTTAATCCAGACACTCTTCTATCCAACAGCTCCCATTTAACCAGCGCCTTTAACGTAGTAAAACGGCCCAAGGAGCTTCAAAGGAGCGTAAATCACACAATTTGACACCGAGCCACATAAGGAGATATTAGGAACAGGTGACCAAAAGCTGGGCCAAAGAGGTCGGTTTTAAGGAGCGTCTTAAAGGAGGACAGAGAGGCGGAGAGGTTTCGGGAGGGAATTCCAGAGCTCAGGGGCCCTGGCGCGGTAGCCAATGGTGGAGCGATGGAAATCAGGGGGATGCGCGAGATGCCAGAATTGGAGGAGCGCAGAGATCTGGGAGGGTTGTAGGAGCTGGAGGAGGTTACAGAGATAGGGAGGGGAGCAAGGAGGCCATGGAGGGATTTGAACACAAGGATCAGAATTTTAAAATCGAGGCGTGGCCGGACCGGGAACCAGCGAGTACAGAGGGCGGTAGGGGATGGTGAGGGGTGAACGGGACTGGGTGCGAGTTAGGACACGGGGGGCAGCAGAGTTTTAGATGAGCTGATGGTTACGGAGGGTGGAAGGTGGGAGGCCGGGCGGGAGAGGGTCGGAATAGTCGAGTCTGGAGGGGAAGAAGGCGCGGATGAGCGTTTCAGCAGTGGATGGGCTGAGGCAGGGGCGGCAGATTGTTACAGAGGAACCTACGTACTCCTGGACCCCAGACCTGACCGGGGACCCCAGAATCCGCAGCACCAACCTCGTGATCAGATAACATCACGCAAGCAGCTAAACTGTTTGGCTCCCAATGTGGCTCCTTCGATCCTGGGCCCAAGATGACAATTCAAAGCATTCTGTTGCTCACGAACCCGTCCAGAGGAATGGAATTGAAAAACAGAGATATAATGTTAAACATATTTAGACCCTTGGTTAGACCACACTTGGAATACTGTGCACAGTTCTGGTCTCCATATCACACTTGGAATACTGTGCACAGTTCTGCTCTCCATATCACACTTGGAATACTGTGCACAGTTCTGGTCTCCATATCACACTTGGAGCACTGTGCACAGTTCTGGTCTCCATATCACACTTGGAATACTGTGCACAGTTCTGGTCTCCATATCACACTTGGAGCACTGTGCACAGTTCTGCTCTCCATATCACACTTGGAGCACTGTGCGCAGTTCTGGTCTCCAAATCACACTTGGAGCACTGTGCACAGTTCTGGTCTCCATATCGCACTTGGAGCACTGTGCACAGTTCTGGTCTCCATATCACACTTGGAATACTGTGCACAGTTCTGGTCTCCATATCACACTTGGGGCACTGTGCACAGTTCTGGTCTCCATATCACACTTGGGGCACTGTGCACAGTTCTGGTCTCCATATCACACTTCGAGCACTGTGCACAGTTCTGGTCTCCATATCACACTTGGAGCACTGTGCACAGATCTGGTCTCCATATCACACTTGGAGCACTGTGCACAGTTCTGGTCTCCATATCACACTTGGAGCACTGTGCACAGTTCTGGTCTCCATATCACACTTGGAGCACTGCACACAGTTCTGGTCTCCATATCACACTTGGAGCACTGCGCACAGTTCTGGTCTCCATATCACACTTGGAGCACTGCGCACAGTTCTGGTCTCCATATCACACTTGGAGCACTGCGCACAGTTCTGGTCTCCATATCACACTTGGAGCACTGTGCACAGTCCTGGTCGCCATATCACACTTGGAATACTGTGCACAGTTCTGGTCTCCGTATCACACTTGGAGCACTGTGCACAGTTCTGGTCTCCATATCACACTTGGAGCACTGTGCACAGTTCTGGTCTCCATATCACACGGAGCACTGTGCACAGTTCGGGTCTCCATATCACACTTGGAGCACTGTGCACAGTTCTGGTCTGTGTATCACACTTGGAGCACTGTGCACAGTTCTGGTCTCCATATCACACTTGGGGCACTGTGCACAGTTCTGGTCTCCATATCACACTTGGAGCACTGTGCACAGTTCGGGTCTCCATATCACACTTGGAGCACTGTGCACAGTTCTGGTCTCCACATCACACTTGGAGCACTGGGCACAGTTCTGGCCTCCATATCACACTTGGAGCACTGTGCTCAGTTCTGGTCTCCATATCACACTTGGAGCACTGTGCACAGTTCTGGTCTCCATATCACACTTGGAGCACTGTGCACAGTTCTGGTCTCCATATCACACTTGGAGCACTGTGCACAGTTCTGGTCTCCATATCACACTTGGAGCACTGTGCACAGTTCTGGTCTCCATATCACACTTGGAGCACTGTGCACAGTTCTGGTCTCCATATCACACTTGAAGCACTGTGCACAGTTCTGGTCTCCATATCACACTTGGAGCACTGTGCACAGTTCTGGTCTCCATATCACACTTGGAGCACTGTGCACAGTTCTGGTCTCCATATCACACTTGGAGCACTGTGCACAGTTCTGGTCTCCATATCACACTTGGAGCACTGTGCACAGTTCTGGTCTCCATATCACACTTGGAGCACCGTGCACAGTTCTGGTCTCCATATCACACTTGGAGCACTGTGCACAGTTCTGGTCTCCATATCACACTTGGAGCACTGTGCACAGTTCTGGTCTCCATATCACACTTGGAGCACTGGGCACAGTTCTGGTCTCCATATCACACTTGGAGCACTGTGCACAGTTCTGGTCTCCATATCACACTTGGAGCACTGTGCACAGTTCTGGTCTCCATATCACACTTGGAGCACTGTGCACAGTTCTGGTCTCCATATCACACTTGGAGCACTGTGCACAGTTCTGGTCTCCATATCACACTTGGAGCACTGCGCACAGTTCTGGTCTCCATATCACACTTGGAGCACTGTGCACAGTTCTGGTCTCCATATCACACTTGGAGCACTGTGCACAGTTCTGGTCTCCATATCACACTTGGAGCACTGTGCACAGTTCCGGTCTCCATATCACACTTGGAGCACTGTGCGCAGTTCTGGTCTCCATATCACACTTGGAGCACTGTGCGCAGTTCTGGTATGCATATTACAAAAAATACCTTGAGCCGCCGGAGAAGGTGCAAAAAAGATTTACAAGGACACAGATTTAAGATAATTGGCAAAATTTGCAGGGGGGAGCTGAGAATTTTTCGTGGAAGCAGATTCGCAGAATGATAGAATGGTTACAGCACAGAATGAGGCCATTCAGCCCATCGAGCCCGTGCCGCCTCTCTGCAAGAGCTCTTCCGCTAGTCCCACCCCCACCGTCCTTTCCCTGTAGCCCTGCAAATTTTGTTCCTTCAGGTACTGATCCAATTCCCTTTTGAAAGCCACGATTGAGTCTGCCTCCACCGCCCTCTCAGGCAGTGCATTCCAGATCCTAACCACTCGCTGCGTAAGAAAGTGTTGCCTTTGGTTCTTAGCCCACACCTGGAGCACTGGGAGCAGTTCTGGGCCCCACACCTTAGGAAGGATATACTGACCTTGGAGCGAGTGCAGCGTAGGTTTACCAGAATGACACCCGGACTCCAGGGGTTAAGTTACGAGGAGAGATTACACAAACTAGGGTTGTATTCCCTGGAGTTTAGAAGGTTAAGGGGGCGATCTGATCGAAGTTTTCAGGATATTAAGGGGAACTGATAGGGTCGAGAGAGAGAAACTATTTCCGCTGGTTGGGGAGTCTCGGACGAGGGGGCAGAGTCTCAAAATTAGAGCCAGACCTTTCAGGAGTGAAGTTCGGAAACACTTCGACACACAAAGGGAGGTAGAAGTTTGGAACTCTCTTCCGCAAACGGCAATTGATGCCGGGGGTCAATTGTTAATTTTAAATCGGAGATTGATAGATTTCTGTTAACCAAAGGTATTAAGCGATACGGGGCAAAGGCGGGGAGATGGAGTGAGGTCACAGATCAGCCATGATCTCATTGAATGGCGGAACAGGCTCGAGGGGCTGAATGGCCTCCTCCTGTTCCTAATGTAACAGGCTCGAGGGGGCTGAACGGCCTCCTCCTGTTCCTAATGAAAGCCTCGAGGGACTGAACGGCCTCCTCCTGTTCCTAATGTAACAGGCTCGAGGGACTGAACGGCCTCCTCCTGTTCCTAATTTAACAGGCTTGAGGGGGCTGAATGGCCTCCTCCTGTTCCTAATGTAACAGGCTCGAGGGACTGAACGGCCTCCTCCTGTTCCTAATATAGCAGGCTCAAGGGGGCTGAACAGCCTCCACCTGTTCCTACGCTCCTATGCCAAGCACCTTAAATCTGTGTCCTCTGGTTCTTGACCCTTCCGCCAATGGGAACAGTTTTTCTCTTACCAACTCTGTCTCGACCCCCTCATGATTTTGAACACCTATGTCAAATCTCTCAACCCCAGCTTCTCCAGTCTCTCCAGATCACTGAAGTCTCTCATCCCTGAAACCTTTCTGGTCAATCTCCCCTTAACCTTCTCTGCTCTAAGGAGAACAACCCCAGCTTCTCCAGTCTCTCCACATCACTGAAGTCCCTCATCCCTGGTACCATTCTGGTCAATCTCCCCTTAACCTTCTCTGCTCTAAGGAGAACAACCCCAGCTTCTCCAGTCTCTCCACATCACTGAAGTCCCTCATCGCTGGTACCATTCTGGTCAATCTCCCCTTAACCTTCTCTGCTCTAAGGAGAACAATCCCAGCTTCTCCAGTCTCTCCACATCACTGAAGTCCCTCATCCCCGGTACCATTCTGGTCAATCTCCCCTTAACCTTCTCTGCTCTAAGGAGAACAACCCCAGCTTCTCCAGCCTCTCCACATCACTGAAGTCCCTCATCCCTGGGACCATTCTGGTCAATCTCCCCTTAACCTTCTCTGCTCTAAGGAGAACAACCCCAGCTTCTCCAGTCTCTCCACATCACTGAAGTCCCTCATCCCCGGTACCATTCTGGTCAATCTCCCCTTAACCTTCTCTGCTCTAAGGAGAACAACCCCAGCTTCTCCAGCCTCTCCACATCACTGAAGTCCCTCATCCCTGGAACCATTCTGGTCAATCTCCCCTTAACCTTCTCTGCTCTAAGGAGAACAATCCCAGCTTCTCCAGTCTCTCCACATCACTGAAGTCCCTCATCCCTGGTACCATTCTGGTCAATCTCCCCTTAACCTTCACTGCTCTAAGGAGAACAACCCCAGCTTCTCCAGTCTCTCCACATCACTGAAGTCCCTCATCCCTGGAACCATTCTGGTCAATCTCCCCTTAACCTTCTCTGCTCTAAGGAGAACAATCCCAGCTTCTCCAGTCTCTCCACATCACTGAAGTCCCTCATCCCTGGTACCATTCTGGTCAATCTCCCCTTAACCTTCTCTGCTCTAAGGAGAACAACCCCAGCTTCTCCAGCCTCTCCACATCACTGAAGTCCCTCATCCCTGGTACCATTCTGGTCAATCTCCCCTTAACCTTCTCTGCTCTAAGGAGAACAACCCCAGCTTCTCCAGTCTCTCCACATCACTGAAGTCCCTCATCCCTGGTACTATTCTGATCAATCTCCTCTGCACCCTCTGCCAGGCCTTCACATCCTTCCTAAAGTGCGGTGCCCAGAATTGGACACAATACTCCAGTTGAGGTCAGACCAGTGTTTTATAAAGGTTCATCATAACTTCCTTGCTTTTGAACTCTATGCCTCTGTTCATGAAGCCCAGGATCCCGTGTGCTTTTTTAGCCGCTTTCTCAACCTGCCCTGCCATCTTCAAGGATTTCTGCACATATACCCCCAGGTCTCTCTGTTCACACACCCACTTTAAAATTGTTGCACCCCCTTTAGAATTCTAACAGGAATTGGATAAATACTTGAAGGGGAGAAATGTGCGGGGAAAGAGCAGGGGGGGAGTGGGACTGATTGGAGAGCTCGTTCAAAGAGCCGGCACAGGCACGATGGGCCGAACGGCCTCCTCCTGTGCTAATGTAAGAAATCACACAACACCAGGTTATAGTCCAACAGCTTTATTTGAAATCACAAGCTTTTGGAGCGCTGCTCCTTTGTCAGGTGAAGTGGAGAAATGCATAAAAACACAGCTTATATAGTCAGAGAATCATGTCAGATGTTTACAGGTAATCTTTCTAACTGCCATTTATCACACCTCGGCAGAGAGATAATCACAGCAATCACAGGTGTAAATGGTGTCCAAACAGGTGAAACAGGTAACACCATGGCTCCTTCTGTGCTGTATGATTGTATAAGGATGATGACAGGACTAAGAGAGTGCAACTATCAGGAAAGACTAAACAGAGAAGGCTGAGGGGTGACCTGATAGAGGTCTTTAAGATTATGAAGGGGTTTCGATAGGGTAGACGTAGAGAAGATGTCTCCACTTGTGGGGGAGACCAGAACCAGGGGCCATCAATATAAGAGAGTCACTGATAAATCCAATCGGGAATTCAGGAGAAACTTCTTTCCCCAGAGAGTGGTGAGAATGTGGAACTCGCTCCCACACCCCTTATCCTTAGACTGTGACCCCTGGTTCTGGACTCCCCCGCCATCGGGAACATCCTTCCTGCATCTAGTCTGTCTAGTCCTGTTAGAATTTTATAAGTTTCAATGAGATCCCCTCTCATTCTTCTAAACTCCAGCGAGTATAAACCCAATCGAACCAATCTCTCCTCATACGTCATTCCTGCCATCCCAGGTATCAGGGAGTGGTCGAGGCGAATAGTGTAGATGCATTTAAGGAGAAGCTGGATAAACACACGAGGGAGAAAGGAATAGAAGGAGATGGTGATGGGGTGAGATGAAGAGGGGCGGGAGGAGGCTGGTGTGGAGCAGAAACACCGGCACGGAGCAGAGGGGCCGAATGGCCTGTTTCTGTGCTGTACATTCTAGGCAAATCTGTGTAAAAACTATATAATTCACAAGAATGTTGTCGATCAAGATCGGGAGTTGTGAATTAGTGAGTAAGCACAGTTGTATCGGCCTGAAATGGTATGGAAACATAGGAGATAGGAGCAGGAGTAGGCCATTCGGCCCCTCGAGCCTGTTCCGCCATTTAATGATATCATGGCTGATCATCCAAATTCAGTACCCTGTCCCTGCTTTCTCCCCATATCCCTTGATCCCTTTAGCCTTAAGAAATAGATCTAACTCCTTCCTGAATATATTTAATGAATTGTCCTCAACTGCCTTCTGTGGTAGAGAATTCCACAGGTTCACCACTCTGGGTGAAGAAATTCCTCCTCATCTCTGTCCTAAATGGCTTACCCCTTATCCTTAGACTATGACCCCTGGTTCTGGACTCCCCCGCCATCGGGAACATCCTTCCTGCATCTAGTCTGTCCAGTCCTGTTAGAATTTATAAGTTTCAATGAGATCCCCTCTCATTCTTCTAAACTCCAGCGAGTATAAGCCCAATCGACCCAATCTCTCCTCATACGTCATTCCTGCCATCCCAGGTATCAGCCTGGTGAATCTTCGCTGCACTCTCTCCATGGCAAGAACATCCACAGCTATAACCGGCAGCTGTGCTGTGGTGGGACGTAAAAGATCCCACGGCCACTATTGGAAGAAGAGCAGGGGGGGAGAGTTCTCCCCGGTGTCCTGGGGCCAATATTTACCCTTCAACCAACATCACTGAGAAACAGATGATCTGATCATTTATCACATTGCTGTTTGTGGGAGCTTGCTGTGCGCAAATTGGCTGCCACGATTCCTACATTACAACAGTGACCACACTACAAAACAAGTCCTTCATTGGCTGTGAAGCGCTTTGGGACGTCCTGAGGTGGTGAAAGGCGCTGGAGAAATGGGAGTCTTTCTTTCTTTGAAATACGGCGGTGATGAGTTAGCTCTCCTTCGATGTGTCAGGTGAATTAATCGCTCCCCCTTTCCGATTCCGAACAGGGAGAAGTCCCAGACGGAGCCAGTAGCCAGGACGTCTCCAGCTCCCCCTCCTACACCTCCAGGAAGCTGACGGACAGCAATGATGACCTCGTGGCCGTCGGCAGCGGCCGCAGTTGCTCGCGCTGCCCGGAGCCAGCCGTCCCGCTTTCTGACCTGACGCCGGCCGCGGAACCGGTGAGCTCAAAACGCCTCCTCCGGGGTGATGACCTGGCGGCGTGTTCCGCTGCGTGGGGTTGGTTTGAAAGGAAGTGTGGAGGAACAGAATTGGGACTGGCCGCGATGCCTCCTGCGGTCGAATAGCCACGTGGCCCCACACGCATACCCTTGTTCCCCAAACCGACGCGATGCCCTAGATGGCCGAGTAGCTGAGTTGCACCCCCACCTCGCGGTTGAACAGTTGCGCTTCCCCACACGGTTGAATGGCTGCGATTCCCCACACTGCCGAATAGCCAAAATGCACCCGCGGCGTCAATGAGCAGCGACGCCCTGCACGGCCTAATAGCTGCGTGGCCCCAGACGAGCAAATTGCCACAATGTCCCCACACACAGCCAAATCGCCGCGGTGCCCCCTCTCACGGTCGAATAGCCGCAGTGCCCCCTCTCGCAGTCGAATAGCGGCGGTGGACCCCTCATGGCCGAATAGTCTCGGTGTCCCCTCACGGTCGAATAGCTGCGGTGCCCCCTCTCACGGCCGAATATTCGCGGTGCCCCCTCCCGGGCGACTAGTTGCGATGCACCACACGGTAGAATCAGCGGTCATCCTTACAGCCTACGGGCCGCACGGGTTTGCCTACCAAGGCACCCTGGAGGGGCGGAGCGGGGGGGTTAGGGGGCCGGCACAGCGTGTGGAAAACTGCGACAAGTGACAGCACAGAGTGCAGGAAAAAAATCAATGTTTCCTCACGGCAGGGAAAAGGCAGTCGCGGCTGTCGGCCACTAGATGCCAGTGTTGCAGCAATTTACAGAGCAGACACGACACTGAGCGAACAGTGAATCAGCAACAATTCACCAGACTTTACCCCTTCATATACACCCCTCGATAACACTCTCTGATATAACCCACACCCCTCACTGTAACACTGATATACCCCACACCCCTCACTGTAACACACTGATATACCCCACACCCCTCACTGTAACACTGATATACCCCACACCCCTCACTGTAACACTAAGAAACCCCACACCCCTCACTGTAACACTCTGATATGCCCCACACCCCGCCCTGTAACACTGATATACCCCACACCCCTCACTGTAACACTCTGATATACCCCACACCCCTCACTGTAACCCTGATATACCCCACACCCCTCACTGTAACACTCTGATATACCCCACACCCCTCACTGTAACACTCTGATATACCCCACACCCCTCACTGTAACACTGATATACCCCACACCCCTCACTGTAACACTCTGATATACCCACACCCCTCACTGTAACACTCTGATATACCCCACACACCTCACTGTAACACACTGATATACCCCACACCCCTCACTGTAACACTCTGATATACCCCACACCCCTCACTGTAACACTCTGATATACCCCACACCCCTCACTGTAACACTCTGATATACCCCACACCCCTCACTGTAACACTCTGATATACCCCACACCCCTCACTGTAACACTCTGATATACCCCACACCCCTCACTGTAACACTGGTATACCCCACACCCCTCACTGTAACACTCTGATATACCCCACACCTCTCACTGTAACACACTGATATACCCCACACCCCTCACTGTAACACTCTGATATACCCCACACCCCTCACTGTAACACTGATATACCCCACACCCCTCACTGTAACACTCTGATATACCCCACACCTCTCACTGTAACACACTGATATACCCCACACCTCTCACTGTAACACTGATATACCCCACACCCCTCACTGTAACACACTGATATACCCCACACCCCTCAGTGTAACACTCTGATATACCCCACACCCCTCACTGTAACACTGATATACCCCACACCCCTCAGTGTAACACTCTGATATACCCCACACCCCTCACTGTAACACTGATATACCCCACACCCCTCAGTGTAACACTGATATACCCCACACCCCTCAGTGTAACACTGAAATACCCCACACCCCTCACTGTAACACTCTGATATACCCCACACCCCTCACTGTAACACTCTGATATACCCCACACCTCTCACTGTAACACTGATATACCCCACACCCCTCACTGTAACACACTGATATACCCCACACCCCTCAGTGTAACACTGATATACCCCACACCCCTCACTGTAACACTCTGATATACCCCACACCCCTCACTGTAACACTCTGATATACCCCACACCCCTCACTGTAACACTCTGATATACCCCACACCCCTCACTGTAACACTCTGATATACCCCACACCCCTCACTGTAACACTGATATACCCCACACCCCTCACTGTAACACTCTGATATACCCCACACCTCTCACTGTAACACTGATATACCCCACACCCCTCACTGTAACACTCTGATATACCCCACACCCCTCACTGTAACACACTGATATACCCCACACCCCTCACTGTAACACTCTGATATACCCCACACCCCTCAGTGTAACACTCTGATATACCCCACACCCCTCACTGTAACACTCTGATATACCCCACACCCCTCACTGTAACACTCCGATATACCCCACACCCCTCACTGTAACACTCTGATATACCCCACACCTCTCACTGTAACACTGATATACCCCACACCCCTCACTGCAACACTCTGATATACCCCACACCCCTCACTGTAACACTCTGATATACCCCACACCCCTCACTGTAACACTCTGATATACCCCACACCCCTCACTGTAACACACTGATATACCCCACACCCCTCACTGTAACCCTCTGATATACCCCACACCCCTCACTGTAACACTCTGATATACCCCACACCCCTCACTGTAACACTCTGATATACCCCACACCCCTCACTGTAACACTGATATACCCCACACCCCTCACTGTAACACTCTGATATACCCCACACCCCTCACTGTAACACTCTGATATACCACACACCCCTCAGTGTAACACTCTGATATACCCCACACCCCTCACTGTAACACTCTGATATACCCCACACCCCTCACTGTAACACTCTGATATACCCCACACCCCTCACTGTATCACTCTGATATACCCACACCTCTCACTGTAACACTCTGATATACCCCACACCCCTCACTGTAACACTCTGATATACACCACACCCCTCACTGTAACACTCTGATATACCCCACACCCCTCACTGTAACACTGATATACCCCACACCCCTCACTGTAACACTGATATACCCCACACCCCTCACTGTAACACTGATATACCCCACACCCCTCACTGTAACACTCTGATATACCCCACACCCCTCACTGTAACACTGATATACCCCACACCCCTCACTGTAACACTCTGATATACCCCACACCCCTCACTGCAACACTGATATACCCCACACCCCTCACTGTAACACTCTGATATACCCCACACCCCTCACTGCAACACACTGATATACCCCACACCCCTCACTGTAACACTCTGATATAACCCACACCCCTCACTGTAACACTCTGATATACCCCACACCCCTCACTGTAACACTCTGATATACCCCACACCCCTCACTGTAACACTGATATACCCCACACCCCTCACTGTAACACTGATATACCCCACACCCCTCACTGTAACACTGATATACCCCACACCCCTCACTGTAACACTGATATACCCCACACCCCTCACTGTAACACTGATATACCCCACACCCCTCACTGTAACACTCTGATATACCCCACACCCCTCACTGTAACACTCTGATATACCCCACACCCCTCACTGTAACACTGATATACTCCACACCGCTCACTGTAACACTCTGATATACCCCACACCCCTCACTGTAACACTGATATACCCCACACCCCTCACTGTAACACTGATATACCCCACACCCCTCACTGTAACACTGATATACCCCACACCTCTCGATAACACTCTCTGATATACCCCACACCCCTCACTGTAACACTGATATACACCACACCCCTCACTGTAACACTGATATACACCACACCCCTCACTGTAACACTCTGATATACCCCACACCCCTCACTGTAACACTCTGATATACCCCACACCCCTCACTGTAACACTCTGATATACCCCACACCCCTCACTGTAACACTCTGATATACCCCGCACCCCTCACTGTAACACACTGATATACCCCACACCTCTCACTGTAACATTCTGATATACCCCACACCCCTCACTGTAACACTCTGATATACCCCACACCCCTCACTGTAACACTCTGATATACCCCACACCCCTCACTGTAACACACTGATATACCCCACACCCCTCACTGTAACACTCTGATATACCCCACACCCCTCACTGAAACACTCTGATATACCCCACACCCCTCACTGTAACACTGATATACCCCACACCCCTCACTGTAACACTCTGATATACCCCACACCCCTCACTGTAACACTCTGATATACCCCACACCCCTCACTGAAACACTCTGATATACCCCACACCCCTCACTGTAACACTGATATACCCCACACCCCTCACTGTAACACTGATATACCCCACACCCCTCACTGTAACACTGATATACCCCACACCCCTCACTGTAACACTCTGATATACCCCACACCCCTCACTGTAACACTCTGATATACCCCACACCCCTCACTGTAACACTGATATACTCCACACCGCTCACTGTAACACTCTGATATACCCCACACCCCTCACTGTAACACTGATATACCCCACACCCCTCACTGTAACACTGATATACCCCACACCCCTCACTGTAACACTGATATACCCCACACCTCTCGATAACACTCTCTGATATACCCCACACCCCTCACTGTAACACTGATATACACCACACCCCTCACTGTAACACTCTGATATACTCCACACCCCTCACTGAAACACTCTGATATACCCCACACCCCTCACTGTAACACTCTGATATACCCCACACCCCTCACTGTAACACTCTGATATACCCCACACCCCTCACTGTAACACTCTGATATACCCCACACCCCTCACTGTAACACTCTGATATACCCCACACCCCTCACTGTAACACTGATATACCCCACACCCCTCACTGTAACCCTCTGATATACCCCACACCCCTCATTGTAACACTGATATACCCCACACCCCTCACTGTAACACTGATATACCCCACTCCCCTCACTGTAACACTCTGATATACCCCACACCCCTCACTGTAACACTCTGATATACCCCACACCCCTCACTGTAACACTGATATACCCCACACCCCTCACTGTAAAACTGATATACCCCACACCCCTCACTGTAACACACTGATATACCCCACACCCCTCACTGTAACTCTCTGATATACCCCACACCCCTCACTGTAACACTCTGATATACCCCACACCCCTCACTGTAACACTCTGATATACCCCAAACCCCTCACTGTAACACTCTGATATACCCCACACCCCTCACTGTAACACTCTGATATACCCCACACCCCTCATTGTAACACTGATATACCCCACACCCCTCACTGTAACACTGATATACCCCACACCCCTCACTGTAACACTGATATACCCCACACCCCTCACTGTAACACTCTGATATACCGCACACCCCTCACTGTAACACTCTGATATACCCCACACCCCTCACTGTAACACTCTGATATAAACCACACCCCTCACTGTAACACTCTGATATACCGCACACCCCTCACTGTAACACTCTGATATACCCCACACCCCTCACTGTAACACACTGATATACCCCACACCCCTCACTGTAACACTGATATACCCCACACCCCTCACTGTAACACTGATATACCCCACACCCCTCACTGTAACACTCTGATATACCCCGCACCCCTCATTGTAACACTCTGATATACCCCACACCCCTCACTGTAACACACTGATATACCCCACACCCCTCACTGTTACACTGATATACCCCACACCCCTCACTGTAACACTGATATACCTCACACCCCTCACTGTAACACTCTGATATACCCCACACCCCTCACTGTAACACTGATATACCCCACACCCCTCACTGTAACACTCTGATATACCCCACACCCCTCACTGTAACACTCTGATATACCGCACACCCCTCACTGTAACACTCTGATATACCCCACACCCCTCACTGTAACACTCTGATATACCCCACACCCCTCACTGTAACACTCTGATATACCCCACACCCCTCACTGTAACACTGATATACCCCACACCCCTCACTGTAACACTCTGATATACCCCACACCCCTCACTGTAACACTGATATACCCCACAACCCTCATTGTAACACTGATATACCCCACACCCCTCACTGTAACACTCTGATATACCCCACACCCCTCACTGTAACACTCTGATATACCCCACAACCCTCACTGTAACACTGATATACCCCACACCCCTCACTGTAACACTCTGATATACCCCACACCCCTCACTGTAACACTCTGATATACCTCACACCCCTCACTGTAACACTCTGATATACCCCACAACCCTCACTGTAACACTGATATACCCCACACCCCTCACTGTAACACTCTGATATACCCCACACCCCTCACTGTAACACTGATATACCCCTCACTGTAACACTCTGATATACCCCACACCCCTCACTGTAACACTGATACACCCCACACCCCTCACTGTAACACTGATATACCCCACACCCCTCACTGTAACACTCTGATATACCCCACACCCCTCACTGTAACACTGATATACCCCACAACCCTCATTGTAACACTGATATACCCCACACCCCTCACTGTAACACTCTGATATACCCCACACCCCTCACTGTAACACTCTGATATACCCCACAACCCTCACTGTAACACTGATATACCCCACACCCCTCACTGTAACACTCTGATATACCCCACACCCCTCACTGTAACACTCTGATATACCTCACACCCCTCACTGTAACACTCTGATATACCCCACAACCCTCACTGTAACACTGATATACCCCACACCCCTCACTGTAACACTCTGATATACCCCACACCCCTCACTGTAACACTGATATACCCCTCACTGTAACACTCTGATATACCCCACACCCCTCACTGTAACACTGATACACCCCACACTCCTCACTGTAACACCCTGATATACCCCACACCTCTCACTGTATATCTCTGATATACCCCACACCCCTCACTGTAACACTGATATACCCCACACCCCTCACTGTAACGCTCTGATATACCCCACACCCCTCACTGTAACACTCTGATATACCCCACACCACTCACTGTAACACTGATATACCCCACACCCCTCACTGTAACGCTCTGATATACCCCACACCCCTCACTGTAACACTCTGATATACCCCACACCCCTCACTGTAACACTCTGATATACCCCACACCCCTCACTGTAACACTCTGATATAACCCACATCCCTCACTGTCACACTCTGATATACCCCACACCCCTCACTGTAACACTGATATACCCCACACCCCTCACTGTAACACTCTGATATACCCCACACCCCTCACTGTAACACTGATATACCCCACACTCCTCACTGTAACACTCTGATATACCCCACACCCCTCACTGTAACACTGATATACCCCACACCCCTCACTGTAAAACACTGATATACCCCACACCCCTCACTGTAACACACTGATATACCCCACACCCCTCACTGTAACACACTGATATACCCCACACCACTCACTGTAACACTCTGATATACCCCACACCCCTCACTGTAACACTCCGATATACCCCACACCCTCACTGTAACACTCTGATATACCCCACACCACTCACTGTAACACTCTGATATACCCCACACCCCTCACTGTAACACTCTGATATACCCCACACCCCTCACTGTAACACTCTGATATACCCCACACCCCTCACTGTAACACTGATATACCCCACACCCCTCACTGTAACACTCTGATATACCCCACACCCCTCACTGTAACACTCTGATATACCCCACACCCCTCACTGTAACACTCTGATATACCCCACACCCCTCACTGTAACACTCTGATATACCCCACAACCCTCATTGTAACACTGATATACCCCACACCCCTCACTGCAACACTGATATACCTCACACCCCTCACTGTAACACTCTGATATACCCCACACCCCTCACTGTAACACTCTGATATTCCCCTCACTGTAACACTCTGATATACCCTACACCCCTCACTGTAACACTGATATACCCCACACCCCTCATTGTAACACTCTGATATACCCCACAGCTTCACTGTAACACTCTCTGATATACCCCACACCCCTCACTGTAACACTGATATACCCCACACCCCTCACTGTAACACTGATATACCCCACACCCCTCACTGTAACACTGATATACCCCACACCCCTCACTGTAACCCTCTGATATACCCCACACCCCTCACTGTAACACTGATATACCCTACACCCCGCACTGTAACACTCTGATATACCCCACACCCCTCACTGTAACACTCTGATATACCCCACACCCCTCACTGTAACACTCTGATATACCCCACACGCCTCACTGTAACACTCTGATATACCCCACACCCCTCACTGTAACACTCTGATATACCCCACACCCCTCATTGTAACACTGATATACCCCACACCCCTCACTGTATCACTGATATACCTCACACCGCTCACTGTAACACTCTGATATAAACCACACCCCTCACTGTAACACTGATATACCCCACACCCCTCACTGTAACACTCTGATATACCCCACACGCCTCACTGTAACACTCTGATATACCCCACACCCCTCACTGTAACACTCTGATATACCCCACACCCCTCACTGTAACACTGATATACCCCACACCCCTCACTGTAACACTGATATACCCCACACCCCTCACTGTAACACTCTGATATACCCCACACCCCTCATTGTAACACTGATATACCCCACACCCCTCACTGTAACACTGATATACCCCACACCCCGCACTGTAACACTCTGATATACCCCACACTCCTCACTGTAACACTCTGATATACCCCACACCCCTCACTGTAACACTGATATACCCCACACCCCTCACTGTAACACTCTGATATACCCCACACCCCTCACTGTAACACTCTGATATACCCCACACCCCTCACTGTAACACTCTGATATACCGCACACCCCTCACTGTAACACTCTGATATACCCCACACCCCTCACTGTAACACTCTGATATACCCCACACCCCTCACTGTAACACTCTGATATACCCCACACCCCTCACTGTAACACTGATATACCCCACACCCCTCACTGTAACACTCTGATATACCCCACACCCCTCACTGTAACACTGATATACCCCACAACCCTCATTGTAACACTGATATACCCCACACCCCTCACTGTAACACTCTGATATACCCCACACCCCTCACTGTAACACTCTGATATACCCCACAACCCTCACTGTAACACTGATATACCCCACACCCCTCACTGTAACACTCTGATATACCCCACACCCCTCACTGTAACACTCTGATATACCTCACACCCCTCACTGTAACACTCTGATATACCCCACAACCCTCACTGTAACACTGATATACCCCACACCCCTCACTGTAACACTGATATACCCCTCACTGTAACACTCTGATATACCCCACACCCCTCACTGTAACACTGATACACCCCACACCCCTCACTGTAACACTGATATACCCCACACCCCTCACTGTAACACTCTGATATACCCCACACCCCTCACTGTAACACTGATATACCCCACAACCCTCATTGTAACACTGATATACCCCACACCCCTCACTGTAACACTCTGATATACCCCACACCCCTCACTGTAACACTCTGATATACCCCACAACCCTCACTGTAACACTGATATACCCCACACCCCTCACTGTAACACTCTGATATACCCCACACCCCTCACTGTAACACTCTGATATACCTCACACCCCTCACTGTAACACTCTGATATACCCCACAACCCTCACTGTAACACTGATATACCCCACACCCCTCACTGTAACACTCTGATATACCCCACACCCCTCACTGTAACACTGATATACCCCTCACTGTAACACTCTGATATACCCCACACCCCTCACTGTAACACTGATACACCCCACACTCCTCACTGTAACACCCTGATATACCCCACACCTCTCACTGTATATCTCTGATATACCCCACACCCCTCACTGTAACACTGATATACCCCACACCCCTCACTGTAACGCTCTGATATACCCCACACCCCTCACTGTAACACTCTGATATACCCCACACCACTCACTGTAACACTGATATACCCCACACCCCTCACTGTAACGCTCTGATATACCCCACACCCCTCACTGTAACACTCTGATATACCCCACACCCCTCACTGTAACACTCTGATATACCCCACACCCCTCACTGTAACACTCTGATATAACCCACATCCCTCACTGTCACACTCTGATATACCCCACACCCCTCACTGTAACACTGATATACCCCACACCCCTCACTGTAACACTCTGATATACCCCACACCCCTCACTGTAACACTGATATACCCCACACTCCTCACTGTAACACTCTGATATACCCCACACCCCTCACTGTAACACTGATATACCCCACACCCCTCACTGTAAAACACTGATATACCCCACACCCCTCACTGTAACACACTGATATACCCCACACCCCTCACTGTAACACACTGATATACCCCACACCACTCACTGTAACACTCTGATATACCCCACACCCCTCACTGTAACACTCCGATATACCCCACACCCTCACTGTAACACTCTGATATACCCCACACCACTCACTGTAACACTCTGATATACCCCACACCCCTCACTGTAACACTCTGATATACCCCACACCCCTCACTGTAACACTCTGATATACCCCACACCCCTCACTGTAACACTGATATACCCCACACCCCTCACTGTAACACTCTGATATACCCCACACCCCTCACTGTAACACTCTGATATACCCCACACCCCTCACTGTAACACTCTGATATACCCCACACCCCTCACTGTAACACTCTGATATACCCCACAACCCTCATTGTAACACTGATATACCCCACACCCCTCACTGCAACACTGATATACCTCACACCCCTCACTGTAACACTCTGATATACCCCACACCCCTCACTGTAACACTCTGATATTCCCCTCACTGTAACACTCTGATATACCCTACACCCCTCACTGTAACACTGATATACCCCACACCCCTCATTGTAACACTCTGATATACCCCACAGCTTCACTGTAACACTCTCTGATATACCCCACACCCCTCACTGTAACACTGATATACCCCACACCCCTCACTGTAACACTGATATACCCCACACCCCTCACTGTAACACTGATATACCCCACACCCCTCACTGTAACCCTCTGATATACCCCACACCCCTCACTGTAACACTGATATACCCTACACCCCGCACTGTAACACTCTGATATACCCCACACCCCTCACTGTAACACTCTGATATACCCCACACCCCTCACTGTAACACTCTGATATACCCCACACGCCTCACTGTAACACTCTGATATACCCCACACCCCTCACTGTAACACTCTGATATACCCCACACCCCTCATTGTAACACTGATATACCCCACACCCCTCACTGTATCACTGATATACCTCACACCGCTCACTGTAACACTCTGATATAAACCACACCCCTCACTGTAACACTGATATACCCCACACCCCTCACTGTAACACTCTGATATACCCCACACGCCTCACTGTAACACTCTGATATACCCCACACCCCTCACTGTAACACTCTGATATACCCCACACCCCTCACTGTAACACTGATATACCCCACACCCCTCACTGTAACACTGATATACCCCACACCCCTCACTGTAACACTCTGATATACCCCACACCCCTCATTGTAACACTGATATACCCCACACCCCTCACTGTAACACTGATATACCCCACACCCCGCACTGTAACACTCTGATATACCCCACACTCCTCACTGTAACACTCTGATATACCCCACACCCCTCACTGTAACACTGATATACCCCACACCCCTCACTGTAACACTCTGATATACCCCACACCCCTCACTGTAACACTCTGATATACCACACACCCCTCACTGTAACACTCTGATATAAACCACACTCCTCACTGTAACACTGATATACCCCACACCCCTTACTGTAACACTCTGATATACCCCACACTCCTCACTGTAACACTCTGATATACCCCACACCCCTCACTGTAACACTGATATACCCCACACCCCTCACTGTAACACTCTGATATACCCCACACCCCTCACTGTAACACTCTGATATACCCCACACCCCTCACTGTAACACTCTGATATACCCCACACCCCTCACTGTAACACTCTGATATACCCCACACCCCTCACTGTAACACTCTGATATACCGCACACCCCTCACTGTAACACTGATATACCGCACACCCCTCACTGTAACACTGATATACCCCACACCCCTCAGTGTAACACTGATATACCCCACACCCCTCACTGTAACACTGATATACCCCACACCCCTCACTGTAACACTGATATACCCCACACCCCTCACTGTAACACTGATATACCCCACACCCCTCACTGTAACACACTGATATACCCCACACCCCTCACTGTAACACTGATATACCCCACACCCCTCACTGTAACACACTGATATATCTGACTGTATGGCCTGCTGTGTAAATTTGTCGAGGACGCTGCGCACTTCGCCGGAGGATGATTCTGCCTTTCAGCAATGTGTTTTCTTCCCAGGGAACGGTTTTTGCCGTTACCCCGCTGTCATGGTGCCCACACTTGGAGATGGTCCAGCCACTGCCCACATCTGGCCTGAGCGTGACCCAACCGTGCGAGGACTGCGGCAGCGAAGGAGAGAACTGGGTCTGCCTCACCTGTTTCCAGGTTCGTAGGAATTGCCTGACGTAGTTAGTTAGCGCGACGCGCAAGTGAAGGGCCCGAGGGCGTCGCATCTTATCGCACAGGAGGAGGCCATTCGGCCCATCGTGCCTGTGCCGGCTCTTTGAACGAGCTCTCCAATCAGTCCCACTCCCCCCCTGCTCTTTACCCACAGCCCGGCACATTTTTCCCTTCAAGTATTTCTCCAATTCCCCCTTTTGAAAGTTACTATTGAATCTGCTCCCACCGCCCTTTCAGGCAGCGCGTTCCAGATCGCAACAACTCGCTGCGTAAAAAACATTCTCCTCATCTCCCCTCTGGTTCTTTTACCGATTATCTTCAATCTGTGTCCTCTGGTTACCGACCCTCCTGCCGCTGGAAACAGTTTCTCTCTCTCTATTCTGTCAAAACACCATGATTTTGAACACCTCTATTAAATCTCCCCTTAACCTTCTCTGCTCTAAGGAGAACAACCGCAGCTTCTCCAGTCTCTCCACATCACTGAAGTCCCTCATCCCCGGTACCATTCTGGTCAATCTCCCCTTAACCTTCTCTGCTCTAAGGAGAACAACCCCAGCTTCTCCAGTCTCTCCACATCACTGAAGTCCCTCATCCGTGGTACCATTCTGGTCAATCTCCCCTTAACCTTCTCTGCTCTAAGGAGAACAACCCCAGCTTCTCCAGTCTCTCCACATCACTGAAGTCCCTCATCCCTGGTCCCATTCTGGTCAATCTCCCCTTAACCTTCTCTGCTCCAAGGAGAACAACCCCAGCTTCTCCAGTCTCTCCACATCACTGAAGTCCCTCATCCCTGGTACCAGTCTGGTCAATCTCCCCTTAACCTTCTCTGCTCTAAGGAGAACAACCCCAGCTTCTCCCGTCTCTCCACATCACTGAAGTCCCTCATCCCTGGTACCATTCTGGTCAATCTCCCCTTAACCTTCTCTGCTCTAAGGAGAACAATCCCAGCTTCTCCAGTCTCCCCACATCACTGAAGACCCTCATCCCTGGTACCATTCTGGTCAATCTCCCCTTAACCTTCTCTGCTCTAAGGAGAACAACCCCAGCTTCTCCCGTCTCTCCACATCACTGAAGTCCCTCATCCCTGGTACCATTCTGGTCAATCTCCCCTTAACCTTCTCTGCTCTAAGGAGAACAATCCCAGCTTCTCCAGTCTCTCCACATCACTGAAGTCCCTCATCCCTGGTACCAGTCTGGTCAATCTCCCCTTAACCTTCTCTGCTCTAAGGAGAACAACCCCAGCTTCTCCCGTCTCTCCACATCACTGAAGTCCCTCATCCCTGGTACCATTCTGGTCAATCTCCCCTTAACCCTCTCTGCTCTAAGGAGAACAATCCCAGCTTCTCCAGTCTCCCCACATCACTGAAGACCCTCATCCCTGGTACCATTCTGGTCAATCTCCCCTTAACCTTCTCTGCTCTAAGGAGAACAATCCCAGCTTCTCCAGTCTCTCCACATCACTGAAGTCCCTCATCCGTGGTACCATTCTGGTCAATCTCCCCTTAACCTTCTCTGCTCTAAGGAGAACAACCCCAGCTTCTCCAGTCTCTCCACATCACTGAAGTCCCTCATCCCTGGTCCCATTCTGGTCAATCTCCCCTTAACCTTCTCTGCTCTAAGGAGAACAACCCCAGCTTCTCCAGTCTCTCCACATCACTGAAGTCCCTCATCCCTGGTACCAGTCTGGTCAATCTCCCCTTAACCTTCTCTGCTCTAAGGAGAACAACCCCAGCTTCTCCCGTCTCTCCACATCACTGAAGTCCCTCATCCCTGGTACCATTCTGGTCAATCTCCCCTTAACCTTCTCTGCTCTAAGGAGAACAATCCCAGCTTCTCCAGTCTCCCCACATCACTGAAGACCCTCATCCCTGGTACCATTCTGGTCAATCTCCCCTTAACCTTCTCTGCTCTAAGGAGAACAACCCCAGCTTCTCCCGTCTCTCCACATCACTGAAGTCCCTCATCCCTGGTACCATTCTGGTCAATCTCCCCTTAACCTTCTCTGCTCTAAGGAGAACAATCCCAGCTTCTCCAGTCTCTCCACATCACTGAAGTCCCTCATCCCTGGTACCAGTCTGGTCAATCTCCCCTTAACCTTCTCTGCTCTAAGGAGAACAACCCCAGCTTCTCCCGTCTCTCCACATCACTGAAGTCCCTCATCCCTGGTACCATTCTGGTCAATCTCCCCTTAACCCTCTCTGCTCTAAGGAGAACAATCCCAGCTTCTCCAGTCTCCCCACATCACTGAAGACCCTCATCCCTGGTACCATTCTGGTCAATCTCCCCTTAACCTTCTCTGCTCTAAGGAGAACAATCCCAGCTTCTCCAGTCTCTCCACATCACTGAAGTCCCTCATCCGTGGTACCATTCTGGTCAATCTCCCCTTAACCTTCTCTGCTCTAAGGAGAACAACCCCAGCTTCTCCAGTCTCTCCACATCACTGAAGTCCCTCATCCCTGGTCCCATTCTGGTCAATCTCCCCTTAACCTTCTCTGCTCCAAGGAGAACAACCCCAGCTTCTCCA
>NW_028225185.1:42497747-42557747 GCF_052327205.1 Somniosus microcephalus
TACTTCCATCTCCGTAACATCGCCCGTCTCCGCCCCTGCCTCAGCTCAGCCGCTGCTGAAACCCTCGCCCATGCCTCTGTTACCTCCAGACGCGACTATTCCAACTCACTCCTGGCCGGCCTCCCACATTCCACCCTACGTAAACTTGAGGTCATCCAAAACTCGGCTGCCCCGTGTCCTAACTCGCACCAAGTCCCATTCGCCCATCACCCCCTGTGCTCGCTGACCTACATTGGCTCCTGGTTAAGCAGCACCTCGATTTCAAAATTCTCCATCCTTGTTTTCAAAACCCCTCCTCGCCCCCTCCCTATCTCTGTGACCGCCTCCAGCCCCCTACAACCCTCCCTATCTCTGTGACCGCCTCCAGCCCCTACAACCCTCCCTATCTCTGTAACCTCCTCCAGCCCCTACAACCCTCCCTATCTCTGTAACCTCCTCCAGCCCCTACAACCCTCCCTATCTCTGTAACCTCCTCCAGCCCCCTACAACCCTCCCTATCTCTGTAACCTCCTCCAGCCCCTACAACCCTCCCTATCTGTGGAACCTCCTCCAGCCTCCTACAACCCTCCCTATCCCTGTAACCTCCTCCAGCCCCTACAACCCTCCCTATCTCTGTAACCTCCTCCAGCCCCTACAACTCTCCCTATCTCTATAACCTCCTCCAGCCCCTACAACCCTCCCTATCTCTGTAACCTCCTCCAGCCCCTACAACCCTCCCTATCTCTGTAACCTCCTCCAGCCCCTACAACCCTCCCTATCTCTGTAACCTCCTCCAGCCCCTACAACCCTCCCTATCTCTGTAACCTCCTCCAGCCCCTACAACCCTCCTTATCTCTGTAACCTCCTCCAGCCCCTACAACCCTCCCTATCTCTGTAACCTCCTCCAGCCCCTACAACCCTCCCTATCTCTGTAACCTCCTCCCCCCCTACAACCCTCCCTATCGCTGTAACCTCCTCCAGCCCCCTACAACCCTCCCTATCTCTGTAACCTCCTCCAGTCCCTACAACCCTCCCTATCTCTGTAACCTCCTCCAGCCCCTACACCCCTCCCTATCTCTGTAACCTCCTCCAGCCCCTACAACCCTCCCTATCTCTGTAACCTCCTCCAGCCCCTACAACCCTCCCTATCTCTGTAACCTCCTCCAGCCCCTACAACCCTCCCTATCTCTGTGACCTCCTCCAGCCCCTACAACCCTCCCAGATCTCTGCGCTCCTCCAATTCTGGCCTCTTGCGCATCCCCCGATTTCCATCGCTCCACCATTGGCGACCGCGCCAGGGCCCCCGAGCTCTGGAATTCCCTCCCTAAACCTCTCCGCCTCTCTCTCTCCTCCTTTAAGACGCTCCTTAAAACCGACCTCTTTGACCCAGCTTTTGGGCGCCGGTCCCTAATATCTCCTTATGTGGCTCAGGGTCAGATTTTTTGTCTTTTATGAGCCTTGGGACGTTTTACTACATTAAAGGTGCTATATAAATACAAGTTGTTGTTGTTGTCATTTAGCCTTATCCTTAAAACAAGTTCCAAGGACCAGGAAACACTGAGGCGCCTGATTAATATCTTTCATTCATAAAATCATTGATGCAAACCATTACCTGCCGCGCCCATGAGACTGGCACCGAAGGTACTCGTGAGCAACGGACTCATCGGGTGTCCACACAGTGGCCTAATCTAGTCTAGGTTCAGTGGGTAACACACTCGCCTCTGAGTCAGAAGGTTGTGGGTTCAAGTCTCACTCCAGAGACTTGAGCACAAAAATCTAGATGGACACTCCAGTGCAGTGCTGAGGGAGTGTCGGAGGGGCGGTACTGAGGGAGCGCCGCACTGTCGGAGGGGCAGTACTGAGGGAGCGCCGCACTGTCGGAGGGGCAGTACTGAGGGAGCGCCGCACTGTCGGAGGGGCAGTACTGAGGGAGCGCCGCACTGTCGGAGGGGCAGTACTGAGGGAGCGCCGCACTGTCGGAGGGGCAGTACTGAGGGAGCGCCACACTGCCGGAGGGGCGGTACTGAGGGAGCGCCGCACTGTCGGAGGGGCAGTACTGAGGGAGCGCCGCACTGTCGGAGGGGCAGTACTGAGGGAGCGCCACACTGCCGGAGGGGCGGTACTGAGGGAGCGCCGCACTGTCGGAGGGGCAGTACTGAGGGAGCGCCACACTGTCGGAGGGGCGGTACTGAGGGAGCACCGCACTGTCGGAGGGGCAGTACTGAGGGAGCGCCACACTGTCGGAGGGGCGGTACTGAGGGAGCACCGCACTGTCGGAGGGGCAGTACTGAGGGAGCGCCACACTGTCGGAGGGGCGGTACTGAGGGAGCGCCGCACTGTCGGAGGGACGGCACTGAGGGAGCGCCGCACTGTCGGAGGGGCGGCACTGAGGGAGCGCCGCACTGTCGGAGGGGCGGTACTGAGGGAGCGCCGCACTGTCGGAGGGGCGGTACTGAGGGAGCGCCACACTGTCGGAGGGGCGGTACTGAGGGAGCGCCGCACTGTCGGAGGGACGGCACTGAGGGAGCGCCGCACTGTCGGAGGGACGGCACTGAGGGAGCGCCGCACTGTCGGAGGGGCGGCACTGAGGGAGCGCCGCACTGTCGGAGGGGCAGTACTGAGGGAGCGCCGCACTGTCGGAGGGGCGGTACTGAGGGAGCGCCGCACTGTCGGAGGGACGGCACTGAGGGAGCGCCGCACTGTCGGAGGGGCGGCACTGAGGGAGCGCCGCACTGTCGGAGGGACGGCACTGAGGGAGCGCCGCACTGTCGGAGGGGCGGCACTGAGGGAGCGCTGCACTGTCGGAGGGGCGGCACTAAGGGAGCGCCGCACTGTCGGAGGGGCGGTACTGAGGGAGCGCCGCACTGTCGGAGGGACGGCACTGAGGGAGCGCCGCACTGTCGGAGGGGCGGCACTGAGGGAGCGCTGCACTGTCGGAGGGGCGGCACTGAGGGAGCGCCGCACTGTCGGAGGTGCCGTCCTTCAGATGAGACGTTAAACCGAGGCCCCGTCTGCCCTCTCAGGTGGACGTAAAAGATCCCACGGCCACTGTTGGAAGAAGAGCAGGGGGGAGTTCTCCCTGGTGTCCTGGGGCCCAATATTTATCCCTCAATCAACATCAGTAAAACAGACGATCTTGTCATTTATCACATTGCTGTTTGTGGGAGCTTGCTGTGCGCAAATTGTCTGCCGCGTTTCCCACAATACAACAGTGACCACACTTCAAAAAAAGTCCTTCATTGGGTGTGAAGAGCTTTGGGACGTCCTGAGGTGGTGAAAGGCGGGTAAATGCAAGTCTTTCTTTCTTAACATCTCACCACATTGAATGGCATTCCTACTGCACCTGAACAATATCATCAATCTCTGACCATTGTTCGCCCTTCAGACCTGGCCTTCATCCTTATCTAGTCTTGACACATCCCCCATAGGCCATTCAGCCCCTCCCGCCGGCTCCGCCATTCAATTAGATCTTGGCTCAGTTCCATTTAACTGCCTCGGTTCCACAACCCTAATGTAGGAAACACGGCAGCATACTTGCGCACAGCACGATCCCACACACAGCAATGTGTTAATGACCAGATCATCTGTTTTACTGATGTAGGTCGTGGGATAATTATCGGTCTTAGGACACAGGGGAGAACTCCCGCCCCCGGCCCCGCTCCTCTTCCAGTTCCGGCCGTGGGATCTTTTACGTCCACCTGAGAGGGCAGACAGGGCCTCGGGGTTTAATGTCTCATCCGAAAGATGGCACCTCCGACAGTGCGGCGCTCCCTCAGTACTGCCCCTCCGACAGTGTGGCGCTCCCTCAGTACCGCCCCTCCGACAGTGCGGCACTCCCTCAGTACTGCCCCTCCGACAGTGCGGCGCTCCCTCAGTACCGCCCCTCCGACAGTGCGGCGCTCCCTCAGTACCGCCCCTCCGACAGTGCGGCGCTCCCTCAGTACCGCCCCTCCGACAGTGCGGCTCTCCCTCAGTACCGCCCCTCTGACAGTGCGGCACTCCCTCAGTACCGCCCCTCCGACAGTGCGGCGCTCCCTCAGTACCGCCCCTCCGACAGTGCGGCGCTCCCTCAGTACCGCCCCTCCGACAGTGCGGCGCTCCCTCAGTACCGCCCCTCTGACAGTGCGGCGCTCCCTCAGTACTGCCCCTCCGACAGTGCGGCGCTCCCTCAGTACCGCCCCTCTGACAGTGCGGCGCTCCCTCAGTACTGCCCCTCCGACAGTGCGGCGCTCCCTCAGTACCGCCCCTCCGACAGTGCGGCGCTCCCTCAGTACCGCCCCTCCGACAGTGCGGCGCTCCCTCAGTGCAGGCACCGGGTGAGTGTTGGGCCTGGATTATGGGTCTCGAGCCTCTGGAGTGGGGGCTCGAACCCACGACCTCCAGACTCCGAGGCGAGAGAGGGAGTCCCACTGAGCCACGTCCGGCACTTTTAAGTCCTACAACTCTGATGGAATCAGTAAAATGAGTATATGTGCTTCTATGGCAATTCGACCTGGGGAGTGTACTTATCCGCTGCGCTGTGCCTTGTCCACAGGTCCACTGCGGGCGCTATGTGAACGAGCACATGGTGATTCACGGGATGAACAACAAGCACCTCCTGGTCCTCAGCTACGCCGACCTCTCCGTCTGGTGTTACGGCTGCGATTCGTACGTTCACAACGAGGTAAGACCCTTCCTTTGAATTGTCTACCCCCCCCTCCACCTCCCCCAGCCCATCATCTCCCCAATCCCCCCCTCCGTTCTCCTCCCCATCCCTACAACCCCCTGCCCTTCCGATGTTACTGTTCCACACGAGCCTCCTCCCGCCCCCTCTTCATCTCACCCCATCACCATATTCTTCTACTCCTTTCTCACTCATGTGTTTATCCAGCTTATCTTAAACGCATTTACACTATTCGCCTCGACCACTCCCTGTGGGAGCGAGTTCCACATTCTCACCACTCTCCGGGGAAAGAAGTTTCTTCTGAATTCCCGATTGGATTTATTAGTGACTCTCTCATATTGATGGCCCCTAGTTCTGGTCTTCCCCACAATTGGAAACATCTCCTCCACGTCTACTCTATCGAAACCCCTTCATAATCTAGAGAAACGAGCCCCAGCCTGTTCAATCTTTCCTGATAGTTATAATCTCTCATTTCTGGTATCATCCTAATGAATCTTCTCTGCACCCTCTCCAGTGCCTCGATATCCTTTCTCTAATATGGCGACCAGTACTGTGCGCAATATTCCAAGTGTGATATGGAGACCAGAACTGTGCACAGTGCTCCAAGTGTGATATGGAGACCAGAACTGTGCACAGTGCTCCAAGTGTGATATGGAGACCAGAACTGTGCACAGTATTCCAGGTGTGATATGGAGACCAGAACTGTGCACAGTGCTCCAAGTGTGATATGGAGACCAGAACTGTGCACAGTGCTCCAAGTGTGATATGGAGACCAGAACTGTGCACAGTGCTCCAAGTGTGATATGGAGACCAGAAATGTGCACAGTGCTCCAAGTGTGATATGGAGACCAGAACTGTGCACAGTGCTCCAAGTGTGATATGGAGACCAGAACTGTGCACAGTGCTCCAAGTGTGATATGGAGACCAGAACTGTGCACAGTGCTCCAAGTGTGATATGGAGACCAGAACTGTGCACAGTGCTCCAAGTGTGATATGGAGACCAGAACTGTGCACAGTGCTCCAAGTGTGATATGGAGACCAGAACTGTGCACAGTATTCCAAGTGTGATATGGAGACCAGAACTGTGCACAGTATTCCAAGTGTGATATGGAGACCAGAACTGTGCGCAGTGCTCCAAGTGTGATATGGAGACCAGAACTGTGCACAGTATTCCAAGTGTGATATGGAGACCAGAACTGTGCACAGTGCTCCAAGTGTGATATGGAGACCAGAACTGTGCACAGTGCTCCAAGTGTGATATGGAGACCAGAACTGTGCACAGTGCTCCAAGTGTGATATGGAGACCAGAACTGGGCACAGTGCTCCAAGTGTGATATGGAGACCAGAACTGTGCACAGTATTCCAGGTGTGATATGGAGACCAGAACTGTGCACAGTGCTCCAAGTGTGATATGGAGACCAGAACTGTGCACAGTGCGCCAAGTGTGATATGGAGACCAGAACTGTGCACAGTGCTCCAAGTGTGGTATGGAGACCAGAACTGTGCACAGTGCTCCAAGTGTGATATGGAGACCAGAACTGTGCACAGTGCTCCAAGTGTGGTATGGAGACCAGAACTGTGCACAGTGCTCCAAGTGTGATATGGAGACCAGAACTGTGCACAGTGTTCCAAGTGTGATATGGAGACCAGAACTGTGCACAGTGCTCCAAGTGTGATATGGCGACCAGAACTGTGCACAGTGCTCCAAGTGTGATATGGAGACCAGAACTGTGCACAGTGCTCCAAGTGTGATATGGAGACCAGAACTGTGCACAGTGCTCCAAGTGTGATATGGAGACCAGAACTGTGCACAGTATTCCAGGTGTGATATGGAGACCAGAACTGTGCACAGTGCTCCAAGTGTGATATGGAGACCAGAACTGTGCACAGTGCTCCAAGTGTGATATGGAGACCAGAACTGTGCACAGTGCTCCAAGTGTGATATGGAGACCAGAACTGTGCACAGTGCTCCAAGTGTGATATGGAGACCAGAACTGTGCACAGTGCTCCAAGTGTGATATGGAGACCAGAACTGTGCACAGTATTCCAAGTGTGATATGGAGACCAGAACTGTGCACAGTATTCCAAGTGTGATATGGAGACCAGAACTGTGCGCAGTGCTCCAAGTGTGATATGGAGACCAGAACTGTGCACAGTATTCCAAGTGTGATATGGAGACCAGAACTGTGCACAGTGCTCCAAGTGTGATATGGAGACCAGAACTGTGCACAGTATTCCAGGTGTGATATGGAGACCAGAACTGTGCACAGTGCTCCAAGTGTGATATGGAGACCAGAACTGTGCACAGTGCGCCAAGTGTGATATGGAGACCAGAACTGTGCACAGTGCTCCAAGTGTGGTATGGAGACCAGAACTGTGCACAGTGCTCCAAGTGTGATATGGAGACCAGAACTGTGCACAGTGCTCCAAGTGTGGTATGGAGACCAGAACTGTGCACAGTGCTCCAAGTGTGATATGGAGACCAGAACTGTGCACAGTGTTCCAAGTGTGATATGGAGACCAGAACTGTGCACAGTGCTCCAAGTGTGATATGGAGACCAGAACTGTGCACAGTGCTCCAAGTGTGATATGGAGACCAGAACTGTGCACAGTGCTCCAAGTGTGATATGGAGACCAGAACTGTGCACAGTGCTCCAAGTGTGATATGGAGACCAGAACTGTGCACAGTGCTCCAAGTGTGATATGGAGACCAGAACTGTGCACAGTGCTCCAAGTGTGATATGGAGACCAGAACTGTGCACAGTGCTCCAAGTGTGATATGGAGACCAGAACTGTGCGCAGTGCTCCAAGTGTGATATGGAGACCCGAACTGTGCACAGTGCTCCAAGTGTGATATGGAGACCAGAACTGTGCACAGTGCTCCAAGTGTGATATGGGGACCAGAACTGAGCACAGTGCTCCAAGTGTGATATGGAGACCAGAACTGTGCACAGTGCTCCAAGTGTGATATGGAGACCAGAACTGTGCACAGTGCTCCAAGTGTGATATGGACACTAGAACTGTGCACAGTGCTCCAAGTGTGATATGGAGACCAGAACTGTGCACAGTGCTCCAAGTGTGATATGGAGACCAGAACTGTGCACAGTGCTCCAAGTGTGATATGGACACTAGAACTGTGCACAGTGCTCCAAGTGTGATATGGAGACCAGAACTGTGCACAGTGCTCCAAGTGTGATATGGACACTAGAACTGTGCACAGTGCTCCAAGTGTGATATGGAGACCGGAACTGTGCACAGTCCCTCTAGAAATAATCCCTAGTCCTTCGTTTGCTTTTTTTATGGCCTTATTAACCGGCGTCGCTACTTTGAGTGATTTGTGTATCTGTACGCCCAGATCCCTCTGCTCTTCTACCCCATTTAGACACTGATTTTCCAAGGAGTACGTGGCCTCCTTATTTCCGATTTGTAACGTGTTATAAGATCTCTGTCTCTCTCTCTCTGTCTTTGCCAGGTGCTGTTACCAGTCAAGGAGGCAGCCCACATGCTGAAGTTTGGAGAGGAGTTGGGCGGAACGAACTGAAATCTGTACGGTGCACGGAGCAGGGTTGCTGAAGCTCTCCCTACTCCCCCATCGCCCTCGCTGTCACTCTCCCTCTCCCCACCCCACCCCCACCAAAAGACTGGCACGCTCCTCTCCACTGTGCCTCAGAGCGGGCGCGATCGCCAGGCACAGGCCCGGGCGCTTGGCACCGAATACCGACGTAAATGCATTCCCGACAGACGCCCGCGGAGCTTCCCAGGCCCGCTCCTGATCCCGCTCCTCGTTTCCGGCCGGTGTTTGGGCCCCCTCGAGGCCATCTGCAGAGGTCAACGCTGCTGCGGGAGAGGGGAGGGCGAGAGCGAGCCCTTCACAGAACAGGGCAGGCCGCCCCCATCAGGAAGGCATGTTTTGACACCGCACGCGACAGTTGGTTATGAAGAATTGTAATTAAATGCCTTTTTTTTCACCCCCTCCATCGCGACCTGTGACGTTGGTGTTTCTTAAAGTGACAGGCTCCCGCTTCCGTCTCCGCGGAGTCCTCCGTTAGTGGGGGGAGTGGTGACGACACTACAGCTGGGCTCAGTGCCCCTGGCTGAGGGAGGGGAAGAGACAGCCATCGACAACCGCCCCCCCCCCCCCCGACGATAAGTGGGTTTATGCGCAGAATTTGACGGTGGGGGGGAGGGGGGGTGTCTCAAAGCAGGATTGGCCTCAGCCGTGACGACGCTTCTGCAGTCGAATAGCCCTCCGACGCTCACCGTGTCACCTCGCACATGGGGAGTGGACACTTGAGTAAGGAATCGGCGGGGGCCAGCAAGAATTCACGCCCACAGGAGAGGAAGAAGCACTGGGCGACGATTCGGGCTCCCTGTTCCTTCACTCCGCTGCCGTCTCGCACACTCCCTCACTCGCCCATCTCTTTATCGCAGTTCTGTCCCTCCCCGCTCTTGCACTGTGTCGAACGCTCATCTGTCTCCCTTGTTCCTTCCCCTTCGATTTTTGAAGTTCTCATCCTTGTAGTGGACACCACACCTTCGGAAGGGTATACTGACCTTGGAGCGAGTGCAGCGTAGGTTTACCAGAATGATACCCGGACTCCAAGGGTTAAGTTACGAGGAGAGATTACACAAACTAGGGTTGTATTCCCTGGACTTTAGAAGGTTAAGGGGCGATCTGATCGAAGTTTTCAGGATATTAAAGGGAACTGATAGGGTAGAGAGAGAGAAACTATTTCCGCTGGTTGGGGAGTCTCGGACTAGGGGGCAGAGTCTCAAAATTAGAGCCAGACCTTTCAGGAGTGAAGTTAGGAAACACTTCGACACACAAAGGGTGGTAGAAGTTTGGAACTCTCTTCCGCAAACGGCAATTGATGCCGGGGATCAATTGTTAATTTTAAATCGGAGATTGATAGATTTCTGTCAACCAAAGGTATTAAAGGATACGGGGCAAAGGCGGGTAGATGGCGTGAGGTCACAGATCAGCCATGATCTCATTCAATGGCAGAACAGGCTCGAGGGGGCTGAACGGCCTCCTCCTGTTCCTAATGTAACAGGCTCAAGGGGGCTGAATGGCCTCCTCATGTTCCTAATGTAACAGGCTCGAGGGGGCTGAATGGCCTCCTCCTGTTCCTAATGTAACAGGCTCGAGGGGGCTGAATGGCCTCCTCCTGTTCCTAATGTCACAGGCTCGAGGGGCTGAATGGCCTCCTCCTGTTCCTAATGTAACAGGCTCGAGGGGGCTGAATGGCCTCCTCATGTTCCTAATGTAATAGGCTCGAGGGGCTGAATGGCCTCCTCCTGTTCCTAATGTAACAGGCTCGAAGGGGCTGAACGGCCTCCTCCTGTTCCTAATGTAACAGGCTCGAGGGGGCTGAACGGCCTCCTCCTGTTCCTAATATAACAGGCTCAAGGGGCTGAATGGCCTCCTCCTGTTCCCTCATTTAACTTCCAGCTTGGCGACTGGGCTCAGTCCAAGGAGGGACAGCATAGCCCAGAACACGCTCCCGTCTTGGCACGGTGCTGCCTGGGAGCTTTGTAAATTGAATGTTACGTAACACTTGATTGCATAGATTCAATTTACAATTGTGTGGGGGGTGGGTTTAATCGGTGAAATATAACTTTCTACCTACTTTGATACAACAACTTATATTTAGTAAAATGTCCCAAGGCGCCTCACAGGAGTATTATAAGACAAAAAATTTGACCCCGAGCCACATCAGGAGATATTAGGGACCGGCGACCAAAAGCTGGGTCACAGAGGTCGGTTTTAAGGAGCGTCTTAAAGGAGGAGAGAGAGGCGGAGCGGTTTAGGGAGGGAATTCCAGAGCTCGGGGCCCTGACGCGGTCGCCAATGGTGGAGTGATGGAAATCGGGGAACGCGCGAGAGGCCAGAATTGAAGGAGCGCGGAGATCTCGGAGGGTTGTAGGGGCTGGAGGAGGTTACAAAGATAGGGAGGGAGGTGGAGCGAGGGCATGGAGGGATTTCGGGATGAGACGTTAAACCCGAGACCCCCGTCTGCCCTCTCGGGTGGGACGTGAAAGATCCCACGGCCACTATTGGAAGAAGAGCAGGGGAGTGGGGGGAGTTCTCCCCGGTGTCCTGGGGCCGACATGTATCCCTCGAACATTACCATTAAAAACAACTGGGTCATTTAGCTCATTGCTGTTTGTGGGAGCTTGCTGTGCGCACATTGCCCACTTATATTTGGCTACATCACGACAGTGACTGCAATTCAAAGATAATTGATTGGCTGTGAAGAGCCTTGGGACATCCCAAGGATGTGAAATGGAACTAACTCGATTCACTCTGTGGGATCTTGCTTTGCACACTGGCGGGCCCATTGGCCTCCTCAACATCAGCCACTGGACTCCGAATTAATGCCGTCTCTGCGGAGCTGTGAGCGAGGCGCCAAGTAAGTGATATTTAAACTCCAGTCCTTTCCTCCACGTTCCTCATAGAATCGTACAGCGCAGAAAGAGGCCATTCGGCCCATCGAGTCTGCGCCCGCTCTGTCGGAGAGCAATCCAGTCAGTCACACTACCCCCCCTGCTCTTCATTTCCATGCAACTTTTTCTCCTTCAAGTATTTATCCAATTCCCTTTCGAAGGCTACCGTTGAATCTGCCTCCACCGCCCTCTCACGCAGCGCATTCCAAATCCTGACCACTCGCTGCGTAAAAAAGTTTTTCCTCATGTCGCCTCTGGTTCATTTACCAATCGCCTTAAATCTGTGTCCTCTCGTTATCGACCCTTCCGCCAGTGCGAACAGTTTCTCTTTATTTACTCTGCCTAGACCCCTCATGATTTAGAACAACTCGATCAAATCTCCCCTTAACCTTCTCTGCTCTAAGGAAAACAACCCCAGCTTCTCCAGTCTCTCCACATCACTGAAGTCCCCCATCCCTGGTACCATTCTGGTCAATCTCCCCTTAACCTTCTCTGCTATAAGGAGAACAACCCCAGCTTCTCCAGTCTCTCCACGTCACTGAAGTCCTTCATCCCTGGTACCATTCTGGTCAATCTCCCCTTAACCTTCTCTGCTCCAAGGAGAACAACCCCAGCTTCTCCAGTCTCTCCACATCACGGAAGTCCCTCATCCCTGGTATCATTCTGGTCAATCTCCCCTGAACCTTCTCTGCTCTAAGGAGAACAACCCCAGCTTCTCCAGTCTCTCCACATCACTGAAGTCCCTCATCCCTGGTACCATTCTGGTCAATCTCCCCTTAACCTTCTCTGTTCTAAGGAGAACAATCCCAGTTTCTGCAGTCTCTCCACATCACTGAATTCTCTCATCCCTGGAACCGTTCTGGTCAATCTCTTCTGGGACCCTCTCCAAAGCCTTGATGTCCTTCCTAAAGTGTAGCGCCTTCCCCCCTCCTTCCATCCCTCCTGGTTATTCCCGGTCCCATCCTCGGACTCTAAACACGGCAACAGCCAGCCACTTCACGGTTGTCCCTCTGTCCTAGCCGATGGCCAAACACGGAGGCAGATTTTAATTTGCTCGGCTGGGAGCTGGCTTCCTGGCAGGTTCCCGCGTGCTCTAATCGCAGAGATCATTAACCAGTTGACAGCTACAGAGAACAGCTGACAAAGGAGCGATGGTCCAAGGCGGAGATTAAACCGTTCGATCGAAGACAGCCTCTGCCCTGAGACTTCACCTCGTGCGTTCTGCGAGTTGAAAAAAATGGGGCATGCGTCCCTTTCATTTCTTCGCTTTCAAATCATATTAAAACGGCGGCTGTTATGAGCTTGGCTTTTTAACATACGGTGGGGAAAGTTAGATGCGTGTGAGGCGTACGCAGTCCTGTGGCAGGAGGGTCGGTAACCAGAGGACACTGCTTTACAAAAATTGGCAAAAGAACCAGAGGGGGAGATGAGAATGTTTTTTACGCAGCGAGTTGTTGTGATCTGGAACGCGCTGCCTGAAAGGGCGGTGGAAGCAGATTCAATAGTAACCTTCAAAAGGGGAATTGGAGAAACACTTGAAGGGGAAAAATCGCAGCGCTGTGGGGAAAGAGCAGGGGGGAGGGGTTGTGCAGTGTGGACCATCTACAAGATGCACTGCAGCAACTCGCCAAGGCTTCTTCGGCAGCACCTCCCAAACCCGCGACCTCTTCCACCTAGAAGGACAAGGGCAGCAGGCGCACGGGAACACCACCACCTCCAAGTTCCCCTCCGAGTCACACACACCATCCCGACTTGGAAATATATCGTTGCTGGGTCAAAACCCTGGAACTCCCTCCCTAACAGCACTGTGGGAGCACCTTCACCACACGGATGAATGGCCTCCTCCTGTTCCCATGCCTTATATTCTTATTTAACTTCCAGCTTGGCGACTGGACTCAGTCCAAAGTGGGACAGCATAGCCCAGAACACGCTCCCGTCTTGGCACGGTGCCGCCTGGGAGTTTTGTAAATTGAATGTTATGTAACACTTGATTGCATAGATTCAATTTACAATTCTGTGGGGGGTGGGTTTAATCGGTGAAATATAACTTTCTACCTACTTTGATACAACAACTTATATTTAGTAAAATGTCCAAGGCGCTTCACAGGAGTATTATAAGACAAAAAATTTGACCTCGAGCCACATAAGGAGATATTAGGGACCGGCGACCAAAAGCTGGGTCACAGAGGTCGGTTTTAAGGAGCGTCTTAAAGAAGGAGAGAGACAGGCGGAGAGGTTTAGGGAGGGAATTCCAGAGCTCGGGGCCCTGACGCGGTCGCCAATGGTGGAGTGATGGAAATCGGGGAACACTCGAGAGGCCAGAATTGAAGGAGCACGGAGATCTCGGAGGGTTGTAGGGGCTGGAGGAGGTTACAAAGATAGGAAGGGAGGTGGAGCGAGGACATTGAGGGATTTCGGGATGAGACATTAAACCCGAGGCCCCCGTCTGCCCTCTCGGGTGGGACGTGAAAGATTCCACGGCCACTATTGGAAGAAGAGCAGGTGGGGGGGAGTTCTCCCCGGTGCCCTGGGGCCGACATGTATCCCTCGAACATTACCATTAAAAACAACTGGGTCATTTAGCTCATTGCTGTTTGTGGGAGCTTGCTGTGCGCACATTGCCCGCTTATATTTGGCTACATCACGACAGTGACTGCAATTCAAAGATAATTGATTCACTGTGAAGAGCCTTGGGACATCCCAAGGATGTGAAATGGAACTAACTCGATTCACTCTGTGGGATCTTGCTTTGCACACTGGCGGGCCCATTGGCCTCCTCAACATCAGCCACTGGACTCCGAATTAATGCCATCTCTGCCGAGCTGTGAGCGAGGCGCCAAGTAAGTGATATTTAAACTCCAGTCCTTTCCTCCACGTTCCTCATAGAATCGTACAGCGCAGAAAGAGGCCATTCGGCCCATCGAGTCTGCGCCGGCTCTGTCGGAGAGCAATCCAGTCAGTCACACTCCCCCCCTGCTCTTCATTTCCATGCAACTTTTTCTCCTTCAAGTATTTCTCTAATTCCCTTTCGAAGGCTACCGTTGAATTTGCCTCCACCGCCCTCTCACGCAGCGCATTCCAAATCCTGACCACTCGCTGCGTAAAAAAGTTTTTCCTCCTGTCGCCTCTGGTTCATTTACCAATCGCCTTAAATCTGTGTCCTCTGGTTATCGACCCTTCCGCCAGTGGGAACAGTTTCACTTTATTTACTCTGTCTAGACCCTTCATGATTTAGAACAACTCGATCAAATCTCCCCTTAACCTTCTCTGCTCTAAGGAGAACAATCCCAGCTTCTCCAGTCTCTCCACAACACTGAAGTCCCTCATCCCCGGAACCATTCTTGTCAATCTCCCCTTAACCTTCACTGTTCCAAGGAGAACAACCCCAGCATCTCCATTCTCTCCATGTAACTGAAGTCCCTCATCCCCGGTACCATTCTGGTCAATCTCCCCTTAACCTTCTCTGCTCTAAGGAGAACAACCCCAGCTTCTCCAGTCTCTCCACATCACTGAAGTCCCTCATCCCTGGCACCAGTCTGCTCAATCTCCCCTTAACCTTCTCTGCTCTAAGGAGAACAACCGCAGCTTCTCCAGTCTCTCCACATCACTGAAGTCCCTCATCCCTGGTACCATTCTGGTCAATCTCCCCTTAACCTTCTCTGCTCTAAGGAGAACAATCCCAGCTTCTCCAGTCTCTCCACATCACTGAAGTCCCTCATCCCTGGTACCATTCTAGTCAATCTCACCTTAACCTTCTCTGCTCTAAGGAGAACAACCTCAGCTTCTCCAGTCTCTCCACATCACTGAAGTTCCTCATCCCTGGTACCATTCTGTTCAATCTCCCCTTAACCTTCTCTGCTCTAAGGAGAATAATCCCAGCTTCTCCAGTCTCTCCACATTACTGAAGTCCCTCATCCCTGGTACCATTCTGGTCAATCTCGCCTTAACCTCTGCTCTAAGGAGAACAACCCCAGCTTCTCCATTCTCTCCACATCACTGAAGTCCCTCATCCCTGGTACCATTCTAGTCAATCTCACCTTAACCTTCTCTGCTCTAAGGAGAACAACCCCAGCTTCTCCAGTCTCTCCACATCACTGAAGTCCCTCATCCCTGGTACAATTCTGGTCAATATCCTCTTAACCTTCTCTGCTCTAAGGAGAACAATCCCAGCTTCTCCAGTCTCTCCACATCACTGAAGTCCCTCATCCCTGGAACCATTCTGGTCAATCTCCCCTTAACCTTCTCTGCTCTAAGGAGAACAACCCCAGCTTCTCCAGTCTCTCCACGTAACTGAAGTCCCTCATCCCTGGCACCAGTCTGCTCAATCTCCCCTTAACCTTCTCTGCTCTAAGGAGAACAACCGCAGCTTCTCCAGTCTCTCCACATCACTGAAGTCCCTCATCCCTGGTACCATTCTGGTCAATCTCCCCTTAACCTTCTCTGCTCTAAGGAGAACAATCCCAGCTTCTCCAGTCTCTCCACATCACTGAAGTCCCTCATCCCTGGTACCATTCTAGTCAATCTCACCTTAACCTTCTCTGCTCTAAGGAGAACAACCCCAGCTTCTCCAGTCTCTCCACATCACTGAAGTTCCTCATCCCTGGTACCATTCTGTTCAATCTCCCCTTAACCTTCTCTGCTCTAAGGAGAATAATCCCAGCTTCTCCAGTCTCTCCACATCACTGAAGTCCCTCATCCCTGGTACCATTCTGGTCAATCTCGCCTTAACCTCTGCTCTAAGGAGAACAATCCCAGCTTCTCCAGTCTCTCCACATCACTGAAGTTCCTCATCCCTGGTACCATTCTAGTCAATCTCACCTTAACCTTCTCTGCTCTAAGGAGAACAACCCCAGCTTCTCCAGTCTCTCCACATCACTGAAGTCCCTCATCCCTGGTACAATTCTGGTCAATATCCTCTTAACCTTCTCTGCTCTAAGGAGAACAATCCCAGCTTCTCCAGTCTCTCCACATCACTGAAGTCCCTCATCCCTGGCACCATTCTGGTCAATCTCCCCTTAACCTTCTCTGCTCTAAGGAGAACAACCCCAGTTTCTCCAGTCTCTCCACATCACTGAAGTCCCTCATCCCTGGTACCATTCTGGTCAATCTCCCCTTAACCTTTTCTGCTCTAAGGAGAACAACCCCTGCTTCTCCAGTCTCTCCACATCACTGAAGTCCCTCATCCCTGGTACCATTCTGGTCAATCTCCCCTTAACCTTCTCTGCTCCAAGAAGAACAACCCCAGCTTCTCCTGTCTCTACACGTCACTGAAGTCCCTCATCCCTGGAACTGTTCTAGTCAACCTCTTCTGGGACCCTCTCCAAAGCCTTGATGTCCTTCCTAAAGTATAGTGCCTTCCCCCCTGCCTCCATCCCTCTCTGCTGTTATTCCCGGTCCCGGGCAACAGCCAGCCACTTCACGGTTGTCCCTCAGTCCTGGCCGATGGCCAAACACGGAGGCAGATTTTAATTTGCTCGGCTGGGAGCTGACTTCCTGGCAGGTTCCTGCATACTCTAATCGCAGAGATCATTAACCAGTTGACAGCTACAGAGAACAGCTGACAAAGGAGCGATGGTCCAAGGCGGAGATTAAACCGCTCGATCGAAGACAGCCTCTGCCCTGAGACTTCGCTTCGCGCATTCTGCGAGTTGAATAAAATGGGGCATGCGTCCCTTTCATTTCTTCGCTTTCAAATCATATTAAAACTGACGGCTGTTACGAGCTTGGCTTTTTGACATCCCATGGGGAAAGTTAGATGCGTGTGAGGCGTACGCAGTTGTGTGGCAGGAGGGTCGGTAACCAGAGGACACTGCTTTACAAAAATTGGCAAAAGAACCAGAGGGGAGATGAGGAGAATGTTTTTTACGCAGCGAGTTGTTGTGATCTGGAACGTGCTGCCTGAAAGGGCGGTGGGAGCAGATTCAATAGTAACTTTCAAAAGGGGGAATTGGAGAAATACTTGAAGGGGAAAAATCGTCGGGCTGTGGGGAAAGAGCAGGGGGGAGGGGTTGTGCAGTGTGGACCAGCTACAAGATGCACTGCAGCAACTCGCCAAGGCTTCTTCGGCAGCACCTCCCAAACCCGCGACCTCTTCCACCTAGAAGGACAAGGGCAGCAGGCGCACGGGAACACCACCACCTCCAAGCTCCCCTCCGAGTCACACACACCATCCCGACTTGGAAATATATCGTTGCTGGGTCAAAACCCTGGAACTCCCTCCCTAACAGCACTGTGGGAGCACCTTCACCACACGGATGAATGGCCTCCTCCTGTTCCCATGCCTTATATTCTTATTTAACTTCCAGCTTGGCGACTGGGCTCAGTCCAAAGTGGGACAGCATAGCCCAGAACACGCTCCCGTCTTGGCACGGTGCTGCCTGGGAGCTTTGTAAATTGAATGTTACGTAACACTTGATTGCATAGATTCAATTTACAATTGTGTGGGGGGTGGGTTTAATCGGTGAAATATAACTTTCTACCTACTTTGATACAACAACTTATATTTAGTAAAATGACCCAAGGTGCTTCACAGGAGTATTATAAGACAAAATATTTGACCCCGAGCCACATAGGGAGATATTAGGGACCGGCGACCAAAAGCTGGGTCACAGAGGTCGGTTTTAAGGAGCGTCTTAAAGGAGGAGAGAGCGGCGGAGCGGTTTAGGGAGGGAATTCCAGAGCTCGGGGGCCCTGGCGCGGTCGCCAATGGTGGAGTGATGGAAATCGGGGAACGCGCGAGAGGCCAGAATTGAAGGAGCGCGGAGATCTGGGAGGGTTGTAGGGGCTGGAGGAGGTTACAGAGATAGGGAAGGGAGGTGGAGCGAGGACGTGGAGGGATTTCGGGATGAGACGTTAAACCCGAGACCCCCGTCTGCCCTCTCGGGTGGGACGTGAAAGATCCCACGGCCACTATTGGAAGAAGAGCAGGGGAGGGGGGGGAGTTCTCCCCGGTGTCCTGGGGCCGACATGTATCCCTCGAACATTACCATTAAAAACAACTGGGTCATTTAGCTCATTGCTGTTTGTGGGAGCTTGCTGTGCGCACATTGCCCACTTATATTTGGCTACATCACGACAGTGACTGCAATTCAAAGATAATTGATTGGCTGTGAAGAGCCTTGGGACATCCCAAGGATGTGAAATGGAACTAACGCGATTCACCCTGTGGGATCTTGCTTTGCACACTGGCGGGCCCATTGGCCTCCTCAACATCAGCCACTGGACTCCGAATTAATGCCGTCTCTGCGGAGCTGTGAGCGAGGCGCCAAGTAAGTGATATTTAAACTCCAGTCCTTTCCTCCACGTTCCTCATAGAATCGTACAGCGCAGAAAGAGGCCATTCGGCCCATCGAGTCTGCGCCCGCTCTGTCGGAGAGCAATCCAGTCAGTCACACTCCCCCCCTGCTCTTCATTTCCATGCAACTTTTTCTCCTTCAAGTATGTATCCAATTCCCTTTCGAAGGCTACTGTTGAATCTGCCTCCACCGCCCTCTCACGCAGCGCATTCCAAATCCTGACCACTCGCTGCGTAAAAAAGTTTTTCCTCATGTCGCCTCTGGTTCATTTACCAATCGCCTTAAATCTGTGTCCTCTGGTTATCGACCCTTCCGCCAGTGGGAACAGTTTCTCTTTATTTACTCTGTCTAGACCCCTCATGATTTAGAGCAACTCGATCAAATCTCCCCTTAACCTTCTCTGCTCTAAGGAAAACAACCCCAGCTTCTCCAGTCTCTCCACAACACTGAAGTCCCTCATCCCCGGAACCATTCTTGTCAATCTCCCCTTAACCTTCTCTGCTCTAAGGAGAACAACCCCAGCTTCTCCAGTCTCTCCACATCACTGAAGTCCTTCATCCCTGGTACCATTCTGGTCAATCTCCCCTTAACCTTCTCTGCTCTAAGGAGAACAACCCCAGCTTCTCCAGTCTCTCCACGTCACTGAAGTCCTTCATCCCTGGTACCATTCTGGTCAATCTCCCCTTAACCTTCTCTGCTCTAAGGAGAACAACCCCAGCTTCTCCAGTCTCTCCACATCACGGAAGTCCCTCATCCCTGGTATCATTCTGGTCAATCTCCCCTGAACCTTCTCTGCTCTAAGGAGAACAACCCCAGCTTCTCCAGTCTCTCCACATCACTGAAGTCCCTCATCCCTGGTACCATTCTGGTCACTCTCCCCTTAACCTTCTCTGTTCTAAGGAGAACAACCCCAGCTTCTCCAGTCTCTCCACATCACTGAAGTCCCTCATCCCTGGTACCATTCTGGTCACTCTCCCCTTAACCTTCTCTGTTCTAAGGAGAACAATCCCAGTTTCTGCAGTCTCTCCACATCACTGAATTCTCTCATCCCTGGAACCGTTCTGGTCAATCTCTTCTGGGACCCTCTCCAAAGCCTTGATGTCCTTCCTAAAGTGTAGCGCCTTCCCCCCTCCTTCCATCCCTCCTGGTTATTCGCGGTCCCATCCTCGGACTCTAAACACGGCAACAGCCAGCCACTTCACGGTTGTCCCTCTGTCCTGGCCGATGGCCAAACACGGAGGCAGATTTTAATTTGCTCGGCTGGGAGCTGGCTTCCTGGCAGGTTCCTGCGTGCTCTAATCGCAGAGATCATTAACCAGTTGACAGCTACAGAGAACAGCTGACAAAGGAGCGATGGTCCAAGGCGGAGATTAAACCGCTCGATCGAAGACAGCCTCTGCCCTGAGACTTCACCTCGTGCGTTCTGCGAGTTGAAAAAAATGGGGCATGCGTCCCTTTCATTTCTTCGCTTTCAAATCATATTAAAACTGGCGGCTGTTACGAGCTTGGCTTTTTAACATACGGTGGGGAAAGTTAGATGCGTGTGAGGCGTACGCAGTCCTGTGGCAGGAGGGTCGGTAACCAGAGGACACTGCTTTACAAAAATTGGCAAAAGAACCAGAGGGGGAGATGAGAATTTTTTTTACGCAGCGAGTTGTTGTGATCTGGAACGCGCTGCCTGAAAGGGCGGTGGAAGCAGATTCAATAGTAACCTTCAAAAGGGGAATTGGAGAAACACTTGAAGGGGAAAAATCGCAGCGCTGTGGGGAAAGAGCAGGGGGGAGGGGTTGTGCAGTGTGGACCATCTACAAGATGCACTGCAGCAACTCGCCAAGGCTTCTTCGGCAGCACCTCCCAAACCCGCGACCTCTTCCACCTAGAAGGACAAGGGCAGCAGGCGCACGGGAACACCACCACCTCCAAGTTCCCCTCCGAGTCACACACACCATCCCGACTTGGAAATATATCGTTGCTGGGTCAAAACCCTGGAACTCCCTCCCTAACAGCACTGTGGGAGCACCTTCACCACACGGATGAATGGCCTCCTCCTGTTCCCATGCCTTATATTCTTATTTAACTTCCAGCTTGGCGACTGGGCTCAGTCCAAAGTGGGACAGCATAGCCCAGAACACGCTCCCGTCTTGGCACGGTGCTGCCTGGGAGCTTTGTAAATTGAATGTTACGTAACACTTGATTGCATAGATTCAATTTACAATTCTGTGGGGGGTGGGTTTAATCGGTGAAATATAACTTTCTACCTACTTTGATACAAGAACTTATATTTAATAAAACGTCCCAAGGCGCTTCACAGGAGTATTATAAGACAAAAAATTTGACCCTGAGCCACATAAGGAGATATTAGGGACCGGTGACCAAAAGCTGGGTCACAGAGGTCGGTTTTAAGGAGCGTCTTAAAGGAGGAGAGAGACAGGCGGAGAGGTTTAGGGAGGGAATTCCAGAGCTCGGGGCCCTGACGCGGTCGCCAATGGTGGAGTGATGGAAATCGGGGAACACTCGAGAGGCCAGAATTGAAGGAGCGCGGAGATCTCGGAGGGTTGTAGGGGCTGGAGGAGGTTACAAAGATAGGGAGGGAGGTGGAGCGAGGACATGGAGGGATTTCGGGATGAGACATTAAGCCCGAGGCCCCCGTCTGCCCTCTCGGGTGGGACGTGAAAGATCCCACGGCCACTATTGGAAGAAGAGCAGGTGGGGGGGAGTTCTCCCCGGTGCCCTGGGGCCGACATGTATCCCTCGAACATTACCATTAAAAACAACTGGGTCATTTAGCTCATTGCTGTTTGTGGGAGCTTGCTGTGCGCACATTGCCCGCTTATATTTGGCTACATCACGACAGTGACTGCAATTCAAAGATAATTGATTGGCTGTGAAGAGCCTTGGGACATCCCAAGGATGTGAAATGGAACTAACTCGATTCACTCTGTGGGATCTTGCTTTGCACACTGGCGGGCCCATTGGCCTCCTCAACATCAGCCACTGAACTCCGAATTAATGCCGTCTCTGCGGAGCTGTGAGCGAGGCGCCAAGTAAGTGATATTTAAACTCCAGTCCTTTCCTCCACGTTCCTCATAGAATCGTACAGCGCAGAAAGAGGCCATTCGGCCCATTGAGTCTGCGCCGGCTCTGTCGGAGAGCAATCCAGTCAGTCACACTCCCCCCCTGCTCTTCATTTCCATGCAACTTTTTCTCCTTCAAGTATTTATCCAATTCCCTTTCGAAGGCTACCGTTGAATCTGCCTCCACCGCCCTCTCACGCAGCGCATTCCAGATCCTGACCACTCGCTGCGTAAAAAAGTTTTTCCTCATGTCGCCTCTGGTTCATTTACCAATCGCCTTAAATCTGTGTCCTCTGGTTATCGACCCTACCGCCAGTGGGAACAGTTTCTCTTTATTTACTCTGTCTAGACCCTTCATGATTTAGAACAACTCGATCAAATCTCCCCTTAACCTTCTCTGCTCTAAGGAGAACAATCCCAGCTTCTCCAGTCTCTCCACAACACTGAAGTCCCTCATCCCCGGAACCATTCTTGTCAATCTCCCCTTAACCTTCTCTGCTCTAAGGAGAACAATCCCAGCTTCTCCAGTCTCTCCACATCACTGAAGTCCCTCATACCTGGCACCAGTCTGGTCAATCTCCCCTTAACCTCCTCTGTTCCAAGGAGAACAACCCCAGCTTCTCCAGTCTCTCCACATCACTGAAGTCCCTCATCCCTGGCACCAGTCTGGACAATCTCCCCTTAACCTTCTCTGCTCTAAGGAGAACAATCCCAGCTTCTCCATTCTCTCCATGTAACTGAAGTCCCTCATCCCCGGTACCATTCTGGTCAATCTCCCCTTAACCTTCTCTGCTCTAAGGAGAGCAATCCCAGCTTCTCCAGTCTCTCCACATAACTGAAGTCCCTCATCCCTGGCACCAGTCTGCTCAATCTCCCCTTAACCTTCTCTGCTCTAAGGAGAACAACCGCAGCTTCTCCAGTCTCTCCACATCACTGAAGTCCCTCATCCCCGGTACCATTCTGGTCAATCTCCCCTTAACCTTCTCTGTTCTAAGGAGAACAACCCCAGCTTCTCCAGTCTCTCCACATCACTGAAGTCCCTCATCCCTGGTACCACTCTGGTCAATCTCCCCTTAACCTTCTCTGCTCTAAGGAGAACAATCCCAGCTTCTCCAGTCTCTCCACATCACTGAAGTCCCTCATCCCTGGTACCATTCTAGTCAATCTCACCTTAACCTTCTCTGCTCTGAGGAGAACAACCCCAGCTTCTCCAGTCTCTCCACGTAACTGAAGTCCCTCATCCCTGGTACCATTCTGGTCAATCTCCCCTTAACCTTCTCTGCTCTAAGGAGAATAATCCCAGCTTCTCCAGTCTCTCCACATCACTGAAGTCCCTCATCCCTGGTACCATTCTGGTCAATCTCGCCTTAACCTTCTCTGCTCTAAGGAGAACAACCCCAGCTTCTCCATTCTCTCCACATCACTGAAGTCCCTCATCCCTGGTACAATTCTGGTCAATATCCTCTTAACCTTCTCTGCTCTAAGGAGAACAATCCCAGCTTCTCCAGTCTCTCCACATCACTGAAGTCCCTCATCCCTGGAACCATTCTGGTCAATCTCCCCTTAACCTTCTCTGCTCTAAGGAGAACAACCCCAGCTTCTCCAGTCTCTCCACGTAACTGAAGTCCCTCATCCCTGGTACCATTCTGGTCAATCTCCCCTTAACCTTCTCTGCTCTAAGGAGAACAATCCCAGCTTCTCCAGTCACTCCATGTAACTGAAGTCCCTCATCCCTGGCACCATTCTGGGCAATCTCCCCTTAACCTTCTCTGCTCTAAGGAGAACAACCCCAGCTTCTCCAATCTCTCCACATCACTGAAGTCCCTCATCCCTGGTACCATTCTGGTCAATCTCCCCTTAACCTTCTCTGCTCCAAGAAGAACAACCCCAGCTTCTCCTGTCTCTACACGTCACTGAAGTCCCTCATCCCTGGAACTGTTCTGGTCAACCTCTTCTGGGACCCTCTCCAAAGCCTTGATGTGCTTCCTAAAGTATAGTGCCTTCCCCCCTGCCTCCATCCCTCTCTGCTGTTATTCCCGGTCCCGGGCAACAGCCAGCCACTTCACGGTTGTCCCTGAGTCCTGGCCGATGGCCAAACTCGGAGGTGGAGTTTAATTTGCTCGGCTGGGATCTGGCTTCCTGACAGGTTCCTGCATACTCTAATCGCAGAGATCATTAACCAGTTGACAGCTACAGAGAACAGCTGACAAAGGAGCGACGGTCCAAGGCGGAGATTAAACCGCTCGATCGAAGACAGCCTCTGCCCTGAGACTTCGCCTCGCGCATTCTGCGAGTTGAATAAAATGGGGCATGCGTCCCTTTCATTTCTTTGCTTTCAAATCATATTAAAACTGGCGGCTGTTACAGGCGTGGCTTTTTAACATCCCATGGGGAAAGTTAGATGCGTGTGAGGCGTACGCAGTTGTGTGGCAGGAGGGTCGGTAACCAGAGGACACTGCTTTACAAAAATTGGCAAAAGAACCAGAGGGGAGATGAGGAGAATGTTTTTTACGCAGCGAGTTGTTGTGATCTGGAACGCGCTGCCTGAAAGGGCGGTGGGAGCAGATTCAATAGTAACTTTCAAAAGGGGGAATTGGAGAAATACTTGAAGGGGAAAAATCATCGGGCTGTGGGGAAAGAGCAGGGGGGAGGGGTTGTGCGGTGTGTACCATCTACAAGATGCACTGCAGCAACTCGCCAAGGCTTCTTCGGCAGCACCTCCCAAACCCGCGACCTCTTCCACCTAGAAGGACAAGGGCAGCAGGCGCACGGGAACACCACCACCTCCAAGTTCCCCTCCGAGTCACACACACCATCCCGACTTGGAAATATATCGTCGCTGGGTCAAAACCCTGGAACTCCCTCCCTAACAGCACTGTGGGAGCACCATCACCACACGGATGAATGGCCTCCTCCTGTTCCCATGCCTTATATTCTTATTTAACTTCCAGCTTGGCGACTGGACTCAGTCCAAAGTGGGACAGCATAGCCCAGAACACGCTCCCGTCTTGGCACGGTGCCGCCTGGGAGTTTTGTAAATTGAATGTTACGTAACACTTGATTGCATAGATTCAATTTACAATTCTGTGGGGGGTGGGTTTAATCGGTGAAATATAACTTTCTACCTACTTTGATACAACAACTTATATTTAGTAAAATGTCCAAGGCGCTTCACAGGAGTATTATAAGACAAAAAATTTGACCTCGAGCCACATAAGGAGATATTAGGGACCGGCGACCAAAAGCTGGGTCACAGAGGTCGGTTTTAAGGAGCGTCTTAAAGAAGGAGAGAGACAGGCGGAGAGGTTTAGGGAGGGAATTCCAGAGCTCGGGGCCCTGACGCGGTCGCCAATGGTGGAGTGATGGAAATCGGGGAACACTCGAGAGGCCAGAATTGAAGGAGCACGGAGATCTCGGAGGGTTGTAGGGGCTGGAGGAGGTTACAAAGATAGGGAGGGAGGTGGAGCGAGGACATGGAGGGATTTCGGGATGAGACATTAAGCCCGAGGCCCCCGTCTGCCCTCTCGGGTGGGACGTGAAAGATCCCACGGCCACTATTGGAAGAAGAGCAGGTGGGGGGGAGTTCTCCCCGGTGCCCTGGGGCCGACATGTATCCCTCGAACATTACCATTAAAAACAACTGGGTCATTTAGCTCATTGCTGTTTGTGGGAGCTTGCTGTGCGCACATTGCCCGCTTATATTTGGCTACATCACGACAGTGACTGCAATTCAAAGATAATTGATTGGCTGTGAAGAGCCTTGGGACATCCCAAGGATGTGAAATGGAACTAACTCGATTCACTCTGTGGGATCTTGCTTTGCACACTGGCGGGCCCATTGGCCTCCTCAACATCAGCCACTGAACTCCGAATTAATGCCGTCTCTGCGGAGCTGTGAGCGAGGCGCCAAGTAAGTGATATTTAAACTCCAGTCCTTTCCTCCACGTTCCTCATAGAATCGTACAGCGCAGAAAGAGGCCATTCGGCCCATTGAGTCTGCGCCGGCTCTGTCGGAGAGCAATCCAGTCAGTCACACTCCCCCCCTGCTCTTCATTTCCATGCAACTTTTTCTCCTTCAAGTATTTATCCAATTCCCTTTCGAAGGCTACCGTTGAATCTGCCTCCACCGCCCTCTCACGCAGCGCATTCCAGATCCTGACCACTCGCTGCGTAAAAAAGTTTTTCCTCATGTCGCCTCTGGTTCATTTACCAATCGCCTTAAATCTGTGTCCTCTGGTTATCGACCCTTCCGCCAGTGGGAACAGTTTCTCTTTATTTACTCTGTCTAGACCCTTCATGATTTAGAACAACTCGATCAAATCTCCCCTTAACCTTCTCTGCTCCAAGGAGAACAATCCCAGCTTCTCCAGTCTCTCCACAACACTGAAGTCCCTCATCCCCGGAACCAGTCTGGTCAATCTCCCCTTAACCTTCTCTGCTCTAAGGAGAACAACCCCAGCTTCTCCATTCTCTCCATGTAACTGAAGTCCCTCATCCCCGGTACCATTCTGGTCAATCTCCCCTTAACCTTCTCTGCTCTAAGGAGAACAACCCCAGCTTCTCCAGTCTCTCCACATCACTGAAGTCCCTCATCCCCGGTACCATTCTGGTCAATCTCCCCTTAACCTTCTCTGTTCTAAGGAGAACAACCCCAGCTTCTCCAGTCTCTCCACATCACTGAAGTCCCTCATCCCCGGTACCATTCTGGTCAATCTCCCCTTAACCTTCTCTGTTCTAAGGAGAACAACCCCAGCTTCTCCAGTCTCTCCACATCACTGAAGTCCCTCATCCCTGGTACCATTCTGGTCAATCTCCCCTTAACCTCCTCTGCTCCAAGGAGAACAACCCCAGCTTCTCCAGTCTCTCCACATCACTGAAGTCCCTCATCCCTGGTACCATTCTGGTCAATCTCCCCTTAACCTTCTCTGCTCTAAGGAGAACAATCCCAGCTTCTCCAGTCTCTCCACATCACTGAAGTCCCTCATCCCTGGTACCATTCTAGTCAATATCCTCTTAACCTTCTCTGCTCTAAGGAGAACGATCCCAGCTTCTCCAGTCTCTCCACATCACTGAAGTCCCTCATCCCTGGAACCATTCTGGTCAATCTCCCCTTAACCGTCTCTGCTCCAAGGAGAACAATCCCAGCTTCTCCAGTCTCTCCACAACACTGAAGTCCCTCATCCCCGGAACCATTCTTGTCAATCTCCCCTTAACCTTCTCTGCTCTAAAGGAGAACAATCCCAGCTTCTCCAGTCTCTCCACATCACTGAAGTCCCTCATCCCTGGCACCAGTCTGGTCAATCTCCCCTTAACCTTCTCTGCTCTAAGGAGAACAATCCCAGCTTCTCCAGTCTCTCCACATCACTGAAGTCCCTCATCCCTGGTACCATTCTGGTCAATCTCCCCTTAACCTTCTCTGTTCTAAGGAGAACAACCCCAGCTTCTCCAGTCTCTCCACATCACTGAAGTCCCTCATCCCCGGTACCATTCTGGTCAATCTCCCCTTAACCTTCTCTGTTCTAAGGAGAACAACCCCAGCTTCTCCAGTCTCTCCACATCACTGAAGTCCCTCATCATTGGTACCATTCTGGTCAATCTTGCCTTAACCTTCTCTGCTCTAAGGAGAACAACCCCAGCTTCTCCATTCTCTCCACATCACTGAAGTCCCTCATCCCTGGTACAATTCTGGTCAATATCCTCTTAACCTTCTCTGCTCTAAGGAGAACAATCCCAGCTTCTCCAGTCTCTCCACATCACTGAAGTCCCTCATCCCTGGAACCATTCTGGTCAATCTCCCCTTAACCTTCTCTGCTCTAAGGAGAACAACCCCAGCTTCTCCAGTCTCTCCACGTAACTGAAGTCCCTCATCCCCGGAACCATTCTTGTCAATCTCCCCTTAACCTTCTCTGCTCTAAGGAGAACAATCCCAGCTTCTCCAGTCTCTCCACATCACTGAAGTCCCTCATCCCTGGCACCAGTCTGGTCAATCTCCCCTTAACCTTCTCTGCTCTAAGGAGAACAATCCCAGCTTCTCCAGTCTCTCCACATCACTGAAGTCGCTCATCCCTGGTACCATTCTGGTCAATCTCCCCTTAACCTTCTCTGCTCGAAGGAGAACAACCCCAGCTTCTCCATTCTCTCCATGTAACTGAAGTCCCTCATCCCCGGTACCATTCTGGTCAATCTCCCCTTAACCTTCTCTGCTCTAAGGAGAACAACCCCAGCTTCTCCAGTCTCTCCACATCACTGAAGTCCCTCATCCCCGGTACCATTCTGGTCAATCTCCCCTTAACCTTCTCTGTTCTAAGGAGAACAACCCCAGCTTCTCCAGTCTCTCCACATCACTGAAGTCCCTCATCCCCGGTACCATTCTGGTCAATCTCCCCTTAACCTTCTCTGTTCTAAGGAGAACAACCCCAGCTTCTCCAGTCTCTCCACATCACTGAAGTCCCTCATCCCTGGTACCATTCTGGTCAATCTCGCCTTAACCTTTTCTGCTCTAAGGAGAACAACCCCTGCTTCTCCAGTCTCTCCACATCACTGAAGTCCCTCATCCCTGGTACCATTCTGGTCAATCTCCCCTTAACCTTCTCTGCTCCAAGAAGAACAACCCCAGCTTCTCCTGTCTCTACACGTCACTGAAGTCCCTCATCCCTGGAACTGTTCTGGTCAACCTCTTCTGGGACCCTCTCCAAAGCCTTGATGTCCTTCCTAAAGTATAGTGCCTTCCCCCCTGCCTCCATCCCTCTCTGCTGTTATTCCCGGTCCCGGGCAACAGCCAGCCACTTCACGGTTGTCCCTCAGTCCTGGCCGATGGCCAAACTCGGAGGTGGAGTTTAATTTGCTCGGCTGGGATCTGGCTTCCTGACAGGTTCCTGCGTGCTCTAATCGCAGAGATCATTAACCAGTTGACAGCTACAGAGAACAGCTGACAAAGGAGCGACGGTCCAAGGCGGAGATTAAACCGCTCGATCGAAGACAGCCTCTGCCCTCAGACTTTGCCTCGCGCATTCTGCGAGTTGAATAAAATGGGGCATGCGTCCCTTTCATTTCTTCGCTTTCAAATCATATTAAAACTGGCGGCTGTTACGAGCTTGGCTTTTTGACATCCCATGGGGAAAGTTAGATGCGTGTGAGGCGTACGCAGTTGTGTGGCAGGAGGGTCGGTAACCAGAGGACACTGCTTTACAAAAATTGGCAAAAGAACCAGAGGGGAGATGAGGAGAATGTTTTTTACGCAGCGAGTTGTTGTGATCTGGAACGTGCTGCCTGAAAGGGCGGTGGGAGCAGATTCAATAGTAACTTTCAAAAGGGGGAATTGGAGAAATACTTGAAGGGGAAAAATCGTCGGGCTGTGGGGAAAGAGCAGGGGGGAGGGGTTGTGCGGTGTGTACCATCTACAAGATGCACTGCAGCAACTCGCCAAGGCTTCTTCGGCAGCACCTCCCAAACCCGCGACCTCTTCCACCTAGAAGGACAAGGGCAGCAGGCGCACGGGAACACCACCACCTCCAAGCTCCCCTCCGAGTCACACACACCATCCCGACTTGGAAATATATCGTCGCTGGGTCAAAACCCTGGAACTCCCTCCCTAACAGCACTGTGGGAGCACCTTCACCACACGGATGAATGGCCTCCTCCTGTTCCCATGCCTTATATTCTTATTTAACTTCCAGCTTGGCGACTGGGCTCAGTCCAAAGTGGGACAGCATAGCCCAGAACACGCTCCCGTCTTGGCACGGTGCTGCCTGGGAGCTTTGTAAATTGAATGTTACGTAACACTTGATTGCATAGATTCAATTTACAATTGTGTGGAGGGTGGGTTTAATCGGTGAAATATAACTTTCTACCTACTTTGATACAACAACTTATATTTAGTAAAATGACCCAAGGTGCTTCACAGGAGTATTATAAGACAAAATATTTGACCCCGAGCCACATAGGGAGATATTAGGGACCGGCGACCAAAAGCTGGGTCACAGAGGTCGGTTTTAAGGAGCGTCTTAAAGGAGGAGAGAGCGGCGGAGCGGTTTAGGGAGGGAATTCCAGAGCTCGGGGGCCCTGGCGCGGTCGCCAATGGTGGAGTGATGGAAATCGGGGAACGCGCGAGAGGCCAGAATTGAAGGAGCGCGGAGATCTGGGAGGGTTGTAGGGGCTGGAGGAGGTTACAGAGATAGGGAAGGGAGGTGGAGCGAGGACGTGGAGGGATTTCGGGATGAGACGTTAAACCCGAGACCCCCGTCTGCCCTCTCGGGTGGGACGTGAAAGATCCCACGGCCACTATTGGAAGAAGAGCAGGGGAGGGGGGGGAGTTCTCCCCGGTGTCCTGGGGCCGACATGTATCCCTCGAACATTACCATTAAAAACAACTGGGTCATTTAGCTCATTGCTGTTTGTGGGAGCTTGCTGTGCGCACATTGCCCACTTATATTTGGCTACATCACGACACTGACTGCAATTCAAAGATAATTGATTGGCTGTGAAGAGCCTTGGGACATCCCAAGGATGTGAAATGGAACTAACGCGATTCACCCTGTGGGATCTTGCTTTGCACACTGGCGGGCCCATTGGCCTCCTCAACATCAGCCACTGGACTCCGAATTAATGCCGTCTCTGCGGAGCTGTGAGCGAGGCGCCAAGTAAGTGATATTTAAACTCCAGTCCTTTCCTCCACGTTCCTCATAGAATCGTACAGCGCAGAAAGAGGCCATTCGGCCCATCGAGTCTGCGCCCGCTCTGTCGGAGAGCAATCCAGTCAGTCACACTCCCCCCCCTGCTCTTCATTTCCATGCAACTTTTTCTCCTTCAAGTATGTATCCAATTCCCTTTCGAAGGCTACTGTTGAATCTGCCTCCACCGCCCTCTCACGCAGCGCATTCCAAATCCTGACCACTCGCTGCGTAAAAAAGTTTTTCCTCCTGTCGCCTCTGGTTCATTTACCAATCGCCTTAAATCTGTGTCCTCTGGTTATCGACCCTTCCGCCAGTGGGAACAGTTTCTCTTTATTTACTCTGTCTAGACCCCTCATGATTTAGAGCAACTCGATCAAATCTCCCCTTAACCTTCTCTGCTCTAAGGAAAACAACCCCAGCTTCTCCAGTCTCTCCACAACACTGAAGTCCCTCATCCCCGGAACCATTCTTGTCAATCTCCCCTTAACCTTCTCTGCTCTAAGGAGAACAACCCCAGCTTCTCCAGTCTCTCCACATCACTGAAGTCCTTCATCCCTGGTACCATTCTGGTCAATCTCCCTTTAACCTTCTCTGCTCTAAGGAGAACAATCCCAGCTTCTCCAGTCTCTCCACATCACTGAAGTCCCCCATCCCTGGAACCATTCTGGACAATCTCCCCTTAACCTTCTCTGCTCTAAGGAGAACAATCCCAGCTTCTCCAGTCTCTCCACATCACTGAAGTCCCTCATCCCTGGGACCATTCTGGTCAATCTCCCCTTAACCTTCTCTGCTCTAAGGAGAACAACCCCAGCTTCTCCAGTCTCTCCACATCACTGAAGTCTCTCATCCCCGGTACCATTCTGGTCAATCTCCCCTTAACCTTTTCTGCTCTAAGGAGAACAATCGCAGTTTCTGCAGTCTCTCCACATCACTGAACTCCCTCATCCCTGGAACCGTTCTGGTCAATCTCTTTTGGGACCCTCTCCAAAGCCTTGATGTCCTTCCTAAAGTGTAGTGCCTTCCCCCCTCCTTCCATCCCTCTCTCCTGGTTATTCCCGGTCCCATCCCTCGGACTCTAAACACGGCAACAGCCAACCACTTCACGGTTGTCCCTCAGTCCTGGCCGATGGCCAAACACGGAGGCAGATTTTAATTTGCTCGGCTGGGAGCTGGCTTCCTGGCAGGTTCCTGCGTACTCTAATCGCAGAGATCATTAACTAGTTGACAGCTACAGAGAACAGCTGACAAAGGAGCGATGGTCCAAGGCGGAGATTAAACCGCTCGATCGAAGACAGCCTCTGCCCTGAGACTTCACCTCGCGCGTTCTGCGAGTTGAAAAAAATGGGGCATGCGTCCCTTTCATTTCTTCGCTTTCAAATCATATTAAAACTGGCGGCTGTTACGGGCTTGGCTTTTTAACATCCCATGGGGAAAGTTAGATGCGTGTGAGGCGTACGCAGTCCTGTGGCAGGAGGGTCGGTAACCAGAGGACACTGCTTTACAAAAATTGGCAAAAGAACCAGAGGGGGAGATGAGAATTTTTTTTACGCAGCGAGTTGTTGTGATCTGGAACGCGCTGCCTGAAAGGGCGGTGGAAGCAGATTCAATAGTAACTTTCAAAAGGGGAATTGGAGAAACACTTGAAGGGGAAAAATCGCAGCGCTGTGGGGAAAGAGCAGGGGGGAGGGGTTGTGCAGTGTGGACCATCTACAAGATGCACTGCAGCAACTCGCCAAGGCTTCTTCGGCAGCACCTCCCAAACCCGCGACCTCTTCCACCTAGAAGGACAAGGGCAGCAGGCGCACGGGAACACCACCACCTCCAAGTTCCCCTCCGAGTCACACACACCATCCCGACTTGGAAATATATCGTCGCTGGGTCAAAACCCTGGAACTCCCTCCCTAACAGCACTGTGGGAGCACCATCACCACACGGATGAATGGCCTCCTCCTGTTCCCATGCCTTATATTCTTATTTAACTTCCAGCTTGGCGACTGGACTCAGTCCAAAGTGGTACAGCATAGCCCAGAACACGCTCCCGTCTTGGCACGGTGCCGCCTGGGAGTTTTGTAAATTGAATGTTACGTAACACTTGATTGCATAGATTCAATTTACAATTCTGTGGGGGGTGGGTTTAATCGGTGAAATATAACTTTCTACCTACTTTGATACAACAACTTATATTTAGTAAAATGTCCAAGGCGCTTCACAGGAGTATTATAAGACAAAAAATTTGACCTCGAGCCACATAAGGAGATATTAGGGACCGGCGACCAAAAGCTGGGTCACAGAGGTCGGTTTTAAGGAGCGTCTTAAAGAAGGAGAGAGACAGGCGGAGAGGTTTAGGGAGGGAATTCCAGAGCTCGGGGCCCTGACGCGGTCGCCAATGGTGGAGTGATGGAAATCGGGGAACACTCGAGAGGCCAGAATTGAAGGAGCACGGAGATCTCGGAGGGTTGTAGGGGCTGGAGGAGGTTACAAAGATAGGGAGGGAGGTGGAGCGAGGACATGGAGGGATTTCGGGATGAGACATTAAGCCCGAGGCCCCCGTCTGCCCTCTCGGGTGGGACGTGAAAGATCCCACGGCCACTATTGGAAGAAGAGCAGGTGGGGGGGAGTTCTCCCCGGTGCCCTGGGGCCGACATGTATCCCTCGAACATTACCATTAAAAACAACTGGGTCATTTAGCTCATTGCTGTTTGTGGGAGCTTGCTGTGCGCACATTGCCCGCTTATATTTGGCTACATCACGACAGTGACTGCAATTCAAAGATAATTGATTGGCTGTGAAGAGCCTTGGGACATCCCAAGGATGTGAAATGGAACTAACTCGATTCACTCTGTGGGATCTTGCTTTGCACACTGGCGGGCCCATTGGCCTCCTCAACATCAGCCACTGAACTCCGAATTAATGCCGTCTCTGCGGAGCTGTGAGCGAGGCGCCAAGTAAGTGATATTTAAACTCCAGTCCTTTCCTCCACGTTCCTCATAGAATCGTACAGCGCAGAAAGAGGCCATTCGGCCCATTGAGTCTGCGCCGGCTCTGTCGGAGAGCAATCCAGTCAGTCACACTCCCCCCCTGCTCTTCATTTCCATGCAACTTTTTCTCCTTCAAGTATTTATCCAATTCCCTTTCGAAGGCTACCGTTGAATCTGCCTCCACCGCCCTCTCACGCAGCGCATTCCAGATCCTGACCACTCGCTGCGTAAAAAAGTTTTTCCTCCTGTCGCCTCTGGTTCATTTACCAATCGCCTTAAATCTGTGTCCTCTGGTTATCGACCCTTCCGCCAGTGGGAACAGTTTCTCTTTATTTACTCTGTCTAGACCCTTCATGATTTAGAACAACTCGATCAAATCTCCCCTTAACCTTCTCTGCCCTAAGGAGAACAATCCCAGCTTCTCCAGTCTCTCCACAACACTGAAGTCCCTCATCCCCGGTACCATTCTGGTCAATCTCCCCTTAACCTTCTCTGCTCTAAGGAGAACAATCCCAGCTTCTCCAGTCTCTCCACATCACTGAAGTCCCTCATCCCCGGTACCATTCTGGTCAATCTCCCCTTAACCTTCTCTGCTCTAAGGAGAACAATCCCAGCTTCTCCAGTCTCTCCATGTAACTGAAGTCCCTCATCCCCGGTACCATTCTGGTCAATCTCCCCTTAACCTTCTCTGCTCTAAGGAGAACAACCCCAGCTTCTCCATTCTCTCCATGTAACTGAAGTCCCTCATCCCCGGTACCATTCTGGTCAATCTCCCCTTAACCTTCTCTGCTCTAAGGAGAACAACCCCAGCTTCTCCAGTCTCTCCACATCACTGAAGTCCCTCATCCCCGGTACCATTCTGGTCAATCTCCCCTTAACCTTCTCTGTTCTAAGGAGAACAACCCCAGCTTCTCCAGTCTCTCCACATCACTGAAGTCCCTCATCCCCGGTACCATTCTGGTCAATCTCCCCTTAACCTTCTCTGTTCTAAGGAGAACAACCCCAGCTTCTCCAGTCTCTCCACATCACTGAAGTCCCTCATCCCTGGTACCATTCTGGTCAATCTCCCCTTAACCTCCTCTGCTCCAAGGAGAACAACCCCAGCTTCTCCAGTCTCTCCACATCACTGAAGTCCCTCATCCCTGGTACCATTCTGGTCAATCTCCCCTTAACCTTCTCTGCTCTAAGGAGAACAATCCCAGCTTCTCCAGTCTCTCCACATCACTGAAGTCCCTCATCCCTGGTACCATTCTAGTCAATCTCACCTTAACCTTCTCTGCTCTAAGGAGAACAACCCCAGCTTCTCCAGTCTCTCCACGTAACTGAAGTCCCTCATCCCTGGCACCATTCTGGTCAATCTCCCCTTAGCTTTCTCTGCTCTAAGGAGAACAATCCCAGCTTCTCCAGTCTCTCCACATCACTGAAGTCCCTCATCATTGGTACCATTCTGGTCAATCTTGCCTTAACCTTCTCTGCTCTAAGGAGAACAACCCCAGCTTCTCCATTCTCTCCACATCACTGAAGTCCCTCATCCCTGGTACAATTCTGGTCAATATCCTCTTAACCTTCTCTGCTCTAAGGAGAACGATCCCAGCTTCTCCAGTCTCTCCACATCACTGAAGTCCCTCATCCCTGGAACCATTCTGGTCAATCTCCCCTTAACCGTCTCTGCTCCAAGGAGAACAATCCCAGCTTCTCCAGTCTCTCCACAACACTGAAGTCCCTCATCCCCGGAACCATTCTTGTCAATCTCCCCTTAACCTTCTCTGCTCTAAGGAGAACAATCCCAGCTTCTCCAGTCTCTCCACATCACTGAAGTCCCTCATCCCTGGCACCAGTCTGGTCAATCTCCCCTTAACCTTCTCTGCTCTAAGGAGAACAATCCCAGCTTCTCCAGTCTCTCCACATCACTGAAGTCACTCATCCCTGGTACCATTCTGGTCAATCTCCCCTTAACCTTCTCTGCTCGAAGGAGAACAACCCCAGCTTCTCCATTCTCTCCATGTAACTGAAGTCCCTCATCCCCGGTACCATTCTGGTCAATCTCCCCTTAACCTTCTCTGCTCTAAGGAGAACAACCCCAGCTTCTCCAGTCTCTCCACATCACTGAAGTCCCTCATCCCCGGTACCATTCTGGTCAATCTCCCCTTAACCTTCTCTGTTCTAAGGAGAACAACCCCAGCTTCTCCAGTCTCTCCACATCACTGAAGTCCCTCATCCCCGGTACCATTCTGGTCAATCTCCCCTTAACCTTCTCTGTTCTAAGGAGAACAACCCCAGCTTCTCCAGTCTCTCCACATCACTGAAGTCCCTCATCATTGGTACCATTCTGGTCAATCTCGCCTTAACCTTCTCTGCTCTAAGGAGAACAACCCCAGCTTCTCCATTCTCTCCACATCACTGAAGTCCCTCATCCCTGGTACAATTCTGGTCAATATCCTCTTAACCTTCTCTGCTCTAAGGAGAACAATCCCAGCTTCTCCAGTCTCTCCACATCACTGAAGTCCCTCATCCCTGGCACCATTCTGGTCAATCTCCCCTTAACCTTCTCTGCTCTAAGGAGAACAACCCCAGCTTCTCCAGTCTCTCCACATCACTGAAGTCCCTCATCCCTGGTACCATTCTGGTCAATCTCCCCTTAACCTTTTCTGCTCTAAGGAGAACAACCCCTGCTTCTCCAGTCTCTCCACATCACTGAAGTCCCTCATCCCTGGTACCATTCTGGTCAATCTCCCCTTAACCTTCTCTGCTCCAAGAAGAACAACCCCAGCTTCTCCTGTCTCTACACGTCACTGAAGTCCCTCATCCCTGGAACTGTTCTGGTCAACCTCTTCTGGGACCCTCTCCAAAGCCTTGATGTCCTTCCTAAAGTATAGTGCCTTCCCCCCTGCCTCCATCCCTCTCTGCTGTTATTCCCGGTCCCGGGCAACAGCCAGCCACTTCACGGTTGTCCCTCAGTCCTGGCCGATGGCCAAACTCGGAGGTGGAGTTTAATTTGCTCGGCTCGGATCTGGCTTCCTGACAGGTTCCTGCGTGCTCTAATCGCAGAGATCATTAACCAGTTGACAGCTACAGAGAACAGCTGACAAAGGAGCGACGGTCCAAGGCGGAGATTAAACCGCTCGATCGAAGACAGCCTCTGCCCTGAGACTTCGCCTCGCGCATTCTGCGAGTTGAATAAAATGGGGCATGCATCCCTTTCATTTCTTCGCTTTCAAATCACATTAAAACTGGCGGCTGTTATGAGCTTGGCTTTTTAACATCCCATGGGGAAAGTTAGATGCGTGTGAGGCGTACGCAGTTGTGTGGCAGGAGGGTCGGTAACCAGAGGACACTGCTTTACAAAAATTGGCAAAAGAACCAGAGGGGAGATGAGGAGAATGTTTTTTACGCAGCGAGTTGTTGTGATCTGGAACGCGCTGCCTGAAAGGGCGGTGGGAGCAGATTCAATAGTAACTTTCAAAAGGGGGAATTGGAGAAACACTTGAAGGGGAAAAATGTGCCGGGCTGTGGGGAAAGAGCAGGGGGGAGTGGTTGTGCAGTGTGGACCATCTACAAGATGCACTGCAGCAACTCGCCAAGGCTTCTTCGGCAGCACCTCCCAAACCCGCGACCTCTTCCACCTGGAAGGACAAGGGCAGCAGGCGCACGGGAACACCACCACCTCCAAGTTCCCCTCCGAGTCACACACACCATCCCGACTTGGAAATATATCGTCGCTGGGTCAAAACCCTGGAACTCCCTCCCTAACAGGACTGTGGGAGCACCTTCACCACACGGATGAATGGCCTCCTCCTGTTCCCATGCCTTATATTCTTATTTAACTTCCAGCTTGGCGACTGGGCTCAGTCCAAAGTGGGACAGCATAGCCTGGAACACGCTCTCGTCTTGGCACGGTGCTGCCTGGGAGCTTTGTAAATTGAATGTTACGTAACACTTGATTGCATAGATTCAATTTACAATTCTGTGGGGGGTGGGTTTAATCGGTGAAATATAACTTTCTACCTACTTTGATACAAGAACTTATATTTAATAAAATGTCCCAAGGCGCTTCACAGGAGTATTATAAGACAAAAAATTTGACCCTGAGCCACATAAGGAGATATTAGGGACCGGCGACCAAAAGCTGGGTCACAGAGGTCGGTTTTAAGGAGCGTCTTAAAGGAGGAGAGAGAGGCGGAGAGGTTTAGGGAGGGAATTCCAGAGCTCGGGGCACTGGCGCGGTCGCCAATGGCGGAGTGATGGAAATCAGGGAACACGCGAGAGGCCAGAATTGGAGGAGCGCGGAGATCTCGGAGGGTTGTAGTGGCTGGAGGAGGTTACAACGATAGGGAGGGAGGTGGAGCGAGGGCATGGAGGGATTTCGGGATGAGACGTTAAACCCGAGGCCCCCGTCTGCCCTCTCGGGTGGGACGTGAAAGATCCCACGGCCACTATTGGAAGAAGAGCGGGGGGGGGGGCGGAGTTATCCCCGGTGTCCTGGGGCTGACATGTATCCCTCGAACATTACCATTAAAAACAACTGGGTCATTTAGCTCATTGCTGTTTGTGGGAGCTTGCTGTGCGCACATTGCCGACTTATATTTGGCTACATCACGACAGTGACTGCAATTCAAAGATAATTGATTGGCTGTGAAGAGCCTTGGGACATCCCAAGGATGTGAAATGGAACTAACTCGATTCACTCTGTGGGATCTTGCTTTGCACACTGGCGGGCCCATTGGCCTCCTCAACATCAGCCACTGGACTCCGAATTAATGCCTTCTCTGCTGAGCTGTGAGCGAGGCGCCAAGTAAGTGATATTTAAACTCCAGTCCTTTCCTCCACGTTCCTCATAGAATCGTACAGCGCAGAAAGAGGCCATTCGGCCCATCGAGTCTGCGCCGGCTCTGTCGGAGAGCAATCCAGTCAGTCACACGCCCCTCCCCTGCTCTTCATTTCCATGCAACTTTTTCTCCTTCAAGTATGTATCCAATTCCCTTTCGAAGGCTACCGTTGAATCTGCCTCCACCGCCCTCTCACGCAGCGCATTCCGAATCCTGACCACTCGCTGCATAAAAAAGTTTTTCCTCATGTTGCCTCTGGTTCTTTTACCAATCGCCTTAAACCTGTGTCCTCTGGTTATCGACACTTCCGCCAGTGGGAACAGTTTCTCTTTATTTACTCTGTCTAGACCCCTCATGATTTAGAGCAACTCGATCAAATCTCCCCTTAACCGTCTCTGCTCCAAGGAGAACAATCCCAGCTTCTCCAGTCTCTCCACATCACTGAAGTCCCTCATCCCTGGTACCATTCTGGTCAATCTCCCCTTAACCTTCTCTGCTCTAAGGGGAACAATCCCAGCTTCTCCAGTCTCTCCACATCACTGAAGTCCCTCATCCCTGGTACCATTCTGGTCAATCTCCCCTTAACCTTCTCTGCTCTAAGGAGAACAATCCCAGCTTCTCCAGTCTCTCCACATCACTGAAGTCCCTCATCCCCGGTACCATTCTGGTCAATCTCCCCTTAACCTTCTCTGCTCTAAGGAGAACAACCCCAGCATCTCCAGTCTCTCCACATCACTGATGTCCCTCATCCCTGGTACCATTCTGGTCAATCTCCCCTTAACCTTCTCTGCTCTAAGGAGAACAACCCCAGCTTCTCCAGTCTCTCCACATCACTGAAGTCCCTCATCCCCTGGTACCATTCTGGTCAATCTCCCCTTAACCTTCTCTGCTCTAAGGAGAACAATCCCAGCTTCTCCAGTCTCTCCACATCACTGAAGTCCCTCATCCCCGGTACCATTCTGGTCAATCTCCCCTTAACCTTCTCTGCTCTAAGGAGAACAATCCCAGCTTCTCCAGTCTCTCCACATCACTGAAGTCCCTCATCCCTGGTACCATTCTGGTCAATCTCCCCTTAACCTTCTCTGCTCTAAGGAGAACAATCCCAGCTTCTCCAGTCTCTCCACATCACTGAAGTCCCTCATCCCTGGTACCATTCTGGTCAATCTCCCCTTAACCTTCTCTGCTCTAAGGAGAACAACCCCAGCATCTCCAGTCTCTCCACATCACTGATGTCCCTCCTCCCTGGTACCATTCTGGTCAATCTCCCCTTAACCTTCTCTGCTCTAAGGAGAACAACCCCAGCTTCCCCAGTCTCTCCACATCACTGAAGTCCCTCATCCCTGGTACCATTCTGGTCAATCTCCCCTTAACCTTCTCTGCTCCAAGGAGAACAACCCCAGCTTCTCCAGTCTCTCCACATCACTGAAGTCCCTCATCCCTGGTACCATTCTGGTCAATCTCCCCTTAACCTTCTCTGCTCTAAGGAGAACAATCCCAGCTTCTCCAGTCTCTCCACATCACTGAAGTCCTTCATCCCTGGTACCATTCTGGTCAATCTCCCCTTAATCTTCTCTGCTCTAAGGAGAACAATCCCAGCTTCTCCAGTCTCTCCACATCACTGAAGTCACTCATCCCTGGTACCATTCTGGTCAATCTCCCCTTAACCTTCTCTGCTCTAAGGAGAACAACCCCAGCTTCTCCAGCCTCTCCACATCACTGAAGTCCCTCATCCCTGGAACCATTCTGGTCAATCTCCCCTTAACCTTCTCTGCTCTAAGGAGAACAGTCGCAGCTTCTCCAGTCTCTCCACATCACTGAAGTCCCTCGTCCCTGGTACCATTCTGGTCAATCTCCCCTTAACCTTCTCTGCTCTAAGGAGAACAACACCAACTTCTCCAGTCTCTCCACATCACTGAAGTCCCTCATCCCTGGAACCGTTCTGGTCAATCTATTCTGGGACCCTCTCCAAAGCCTTGATGTCCTTCCTAAAGTGTAGCGCCTTTCCCCCTCCCTCCATCCCTCTCTCCTGTTATTCCCAGTCCCATCCTCGGACTCTAAACACGGCAACAGCCAGCCACTTCACGGTTGTCCCTCAGTCCTGGCCGATGGCCAAACACGGACGCAGATTTTAATTTGCTCGGCTGGGAGCTGACTTCCTGGCAGGTTCCTGCGTGCTCTAATCGCAGAGATCATTAACCAGTTGACAGCTACAGAGAACAGCTGACAGAGGAGCGATGGTCCAAGGCGGAGATTAAACCGCTCGATCGAAGACAGCCTCTGCCCTGAGACTTCACCTTGCGCATTCTGCGAGTTGAAAAAAATGGGGCATGCGTCCCTTTCATTTCTTCGCTTTCAAATCATATTAAAACTGGCGGCTGTTACGAGCTTGGCTTTTTAACATCCCATGGGGAAAGTTAGATGCGTGTGAGGCGTACGCAGTCCTGTGGCAGGAGGGTCGGTAACCAGAGGACACTGCTTTACAAAAATTGGCAAAAGAACCAGAGGGGAGATGAGGAGAATGTTTTTTACGCAGCGAGTTGTTGTGATCTGGAACGCGCTGCCTGAAAGGGCGGTGGGAGCAGATTCAATAGTAACTTTCAAAAGGGGAATTGGAGAAATACTTGAAGGGGAAAAATGTGCCGGGCTGTGGGGAAAGAGCAGGGGGGAGGGGTTGTGCGGTGTGTACCAGCTACAAGATGCACTGCAGCAACTCGCCAAGGCTTCTTCGGCAGCACCTCCCAAACCCACGACCTCTGCCACCTAGAAGGACAAGGGCAGCAGGCGCACGGGAACACCACCACCTCCAAGTCACACACACCATCCCGACTTGGAAATATATCGGCCTTTCCTTCATCGTCGCTGGGTCAAAATCCTTGGAACTCCCTCCCTAACAGCACTGTGGGAGCACCTTCACCACACGGACTGCAGCGGTTCAAGAAAGCGGCTCACCACCGCCTTCTCAAGGAGCGATTAGGGATGGGCAATAAATGCTGGCCTTCCCAGCGATGCCCACATCACCAAATAGCCTGTATCTATGTTGTAATTTCTCCGAGTAGCCCCCCTCCTTAATGGAGGGTCTCTGATAAACTGCCCATTACATAAAGACTGCCTATTTCCACCTCCGCAACACCGCCCGTCTCCGCCCCTGCCTCAGCTCGTCCGCTGCTGAAACCCTCATCCCTGCCTTTGTCCCCTCCCGACTTGACTATTCCAACGCACTCCTGGCCAGCTTCCCACCTTCCGTAAGATTAAGGTCATCCAAACCTCGGCCGCCCCGTGTCCTAACTCACACCGAGTCCCGTTCTCCCATCACCCCGCCCTGTGCTCGTTGACCTACACTGGCACCCGGTCCAGCAACACCTCAATTTCAAAATTCTCCATCCTCGTGTTCCAATCCCTCCGTGGTCTCCTCGCCCCCCTCCCTAACTCCGTAACTTCCTCCAGCCCCTACAACCCTCCCAGATCTGGCGACCGCGCCTGGGCCCCGAGCCCTGGAATCCCCTCCCTAAACCCCTCTGCCTCTCTCCTCCTTAAAAGCCACCAACATTGCAGTATGCCCTGCTAATATCTCCTCCTTTGTCTTATCATCTGATTTACGTTCCTGTGAAGCGCCTTGGGACATTTTCCTGCATTGGAGATGCTGCATCAACGCTGTGGTTGCCTGACACTCGCATCATAACCTGTGTGTGTGTGTGAGAGAGAATCGAGTGTCCCTGGCCTGCTGCAGGAGGCTGCGAGCTGTGAGGAGGAGGAGGAGGAGGACTGTGTGTCCTTGATAGATTAGCTGTCAGACTGGCTGTGTTCCTGCAGGCTTTGCTGCAGTCGAAACGCGTCTGCAGCTGACGAAGAGGGCTGAATCCCGGCCTAGCCGCTCAGGCCCCGACTCGGCAGGATGCTGGCGGCACAGGAGGTGGCCCAGCTCTACCAGACGGACTTTGTCCGCAACGCCCGGGCCGTCGGCGCCCTGTGGGCCGTCTGCACGCTGTGCTTCACCGTCCTGGAGGTGGTGGTGCTGATCGAGCCGGCCTGGGTGCGCACGGGCGGCCTGCCTCGGCCCCCCTCCGCCCCGGCCGGCAGCTTCGGCCTGTTCGAGGTGTGCGTGGAGACGGACCGGCTGCCTGAGTGCCGGGGCTCCCTGGCCAGCCTGTCGCCCGTGCCCTCCTTCAAGACGGCGGCGGTCTTCATCTGCATGGCGCTGGCGCTGGTGCTGGCCAGCGTCTGCTGCCTCGGCCTGTACCGCTGCTGCAGCCTGGCCACGGTATACAAGGTGTGCGCCTGGCTCCAGTTTTCTGCCGGTATGGAGCCTTCTGTTTGCGGGAGTCACGCGCGGGCTGGGGATGGGGCGGGGGGAGTGCCGTTCATTGTCTGTTGACGGGACCGAGGCCCTCACATGCACACAGAGCAGGAAAGGCCCAGGCTCCATCCGCGGCCTAGCCAGATTGGCTAATCTCGGCTCGGCGTGCGGGACTGAGTCCCTCACATGGAGCAGGAAAGCCCCAGGCTTCATCCGCGGCCTAGCCAGATTGGCTAATCTCGGCTCGGCGTGCGGGACTGAGTCCCTCACATGGAGCAGGAAAGCCCCAGGCTTCATCCGCGGCCTAGCCAGATTCGCTAATCTCGACTCGCCGTGTGCGACTGAGTCCCTCACATGGAGCAGGAAAGCCCCAGGCTTCATCCGCGGCCCAGCCGGATTGGCTAATCTCGGCTCGTCGTGCGCGACTGAGACCCCACCCCACGGAGCAGGAAAGCCCCAGGCTTCATCCTCGGCCTAGGCGGATTGGCTAATCTCAGCTCGGCGTGCGGGACTGAGCCCCTCGCACGGTCCAGGAAAGGCCCAGGCTCCGTCCGCGGCCCAGCGGATCTCACCCCCCGGGGCAAGTTGCGTGTGGAGGGGGGCCCCGCCATCGGCCTCAGCACCCTCCAGTTTAGGGGGTATTGGGTGGAGTCGGCTACAGCCCATGCTCCTGACCCCTACCCAAAGAGGTTGACTACTGGGCCTACACGTGACTCCAGCCCCACCCGGGGGGTGGCTGTCTCTCAATGTCAGTGGTTAAAAAACAAACAACCGCTGGTGGTGGGGCAGTACGCGTGGCCTCGCCAATGCCTCCTGCATCAAGAGAATCGAAATAAGAGTTTTTTTTTAAAAAGCAGGCCAGGACAGGATCGGGGCTGGGCTACGATGCCCCCCACAGTCGAATAGCCACGCCAAGTTCTCGCCACTGAAGGATGGCAGCTTGGGCGATGTACAGGAGGAAGGCTGGCCCAGTTCCACGGAATTGCCCCACCCTTCCCCCCCGCCGACCCCCTCCGCGGTGGGAGTCGGCGCCCATCAGGCTGGGAGCGGGGTCACCCAGACCGTTTCCCCACCCGACAAGCCTTGTCCGGTCTATTTGGCCGCGAGGGATAGACGATGCTTCTGCAGGTAATGGGGGCGGGGTGGGGGGGGGGGGAAGTGGGGAGTGGTGTGAGGTGGGGGAAGAGAGCCGGGCACAGGCACGATGGGCCGAATGGCCTCCTCCTGCGCTTTGTTGACGATTGTGTTCTAAGTGATGCTGCTGTTGTCGAACGTCGGTGATGCTGCCGTTGCCGAATGTCGACGGAGCCCGTGCGTTACGGCGGCTGCGCATTCAGGACGGCCTCATCCTGAAAGGCGGCGAAGGATGGGGGAGGGCGAAACCCATAGAAATGCCCCTGGCGCGACACGGGGCAACCCCCGTAGAAATGCCCACGTGCCCAGCCTCCTCCCCACCAGCCCCCCCACACCCCACCCTCCCAGCGCGTTCCCGCAGTCCCGCCTCTTCAGGCGCGAGCGCCCAGGCACAGTGCGTGGATGGCGGGGCTGGACTATTCGACTGGGGGAGGCATCGCCGCCGAGTTCGATCCTATGCTGCGGGCACCGTTGAGGAGCCCAGCCTTCCCCCCAGCCCCGCCGGTCAGCAGTACAAACCAATTCTCCTCGGGTTAAGGCTCCAATCCCGCCGCTTCTGCGCCGGTCAATTAGTACCCCGGCCTCTGACGACTCCCCACGTCGAGGTGGGCGGGTGGCTAACGGTCACGACTAGCGCCGGGGAGACGGGGTTGGGGGGGCGTCAATGAAGGCCAAGGTCAGCTGACCGCCTGGTCCCACCCCTTCCCCCCGCCGACCCTCTCCATCCAGATCCTGATTGGCTGGGGATGACAGAGACCATTCGGTCAACTTCAGGTCAGAGGGCAAGGGTCGAGGCCTGCGCGTGTCCTTGGGAGAGGTCATTGGAGCCACCCCCCGCCCCCGCCAGCCCATGACTTAAAGCAGCTCCTCCCGCCTCCCAACACAAGGGCCCCGCTGGGAGTGAGCATGGAGACCAGTCTCGGGTTTCACCTGAGACCACAGGGATTGTGTTCTAGCCGCCTCTCCCCTCCCTCTCTCCCAACGCCCCCACTCCCCTCTCCCCCTTCCACAACCCTCCCCCTCCCCAAACCCTCCCCCTCTCCAAAACCCCTCTCTCCCATTCCCCAAACAGGAACAGGAGGAGGCCGTTCAGCCCCCTCGAGCCTGTTACATTAGGAACAGGAGGAGGCCGTTCAGCACCCTCGAGCCTGTTACATTAGGAACAGGAGGAGGCCGTTCAGCCCCCTCGAGCCTGTTACATTAGGAACAGGAGGAGGCCGTTCAGCCCCCTCGAGCCTGTTACATTAGGAACAGGAGGAGGCCATTCAGCCCCCTCGAGCCTGTTACATTAAGAACAGGAGGAGGCCGTTCAGCTCCCTCGAGCCTGTTACATTAGGAACAGCAGGAGGCCGTTCAGCCCCCTCGAGCCTGTTACATTAGGAACAGCAGGAGGCCATTCAGCCCCCTCGAGCTTGTTACATTAGGAACAGGAGGAGGCCGTTCAGCCCCCTCGAGCCTGTTACATTAGGAACAGGAGGAGGCCATTCAGCCCCCTCGAGCCTGTTACATTAGGAACAGGAGGAGGCCATTAACAGGAGGAGGCCATTCAGCCCCCTCGAGCCTGTCACATTAGGAACAGGAGGCGGCCGTTCAGCCCCCTCGAGCTTGTTACATTAGGAACAGGAGGAGGCCGTTCAGCCCCTCGAGCCTGTTACATTAGGAACAGGAGGAGGCCGTTCAGCCCCCTCGAGCCTGTTACATTAGGAACAGGAGGAGGCCATTCAGCCCCCTCGAGCCTGTTACATTAGGAACAGGAGGAGGCCGTTCAGCCCCCTCGAGCCCGTTACATTAGGAACAGGAGGAGGCCGTTCAGCCACCTCGAGCCTGTTACATTAGGAACAGCAGGAGGCCGTTCAGCCCCCTCGAGCCTGTTACATTTGGAACAGGAGGAGGCCATTCAGCCCCCTCGAGCCTGTTACATTAGGAACAGGAGGAGGCCGTTCAGCCCCCTCGAGCCTGTTACATTAGGAACAGCAGGAGGCCATTCAGCCCCCTCGAGCTTGTTACATTAGGAACAGGAGGAGGCCATTCAGCCCCCTCGAGCCTGTTACATTAGGAACAGGAGGAGGCCATTCAGCCCCCTCGAGCCTGTTACATTAGGAACAGGAGGAGGCCATTAACAGGAGGAGGCCATTCAGCCCCCTCGAGCCTGTTACATTAGGAACAGGAGGAGGCCATTAACAGGAGGAGGCCATTCAGCCCCCTCGAGCCTGTCACATTAGGAACAGGAGGAGGCCGTTCAGCCCCCTCGAGCTTGTTACATTAGGAACAGGAGGAGGCCGTTCAGCCCCTCGAGCCTGTTACATTAGGAACAGGAGGAGGCCGTTCAGCCCCCTCGAGCCTGTTACATTAGGAACAGGAGGAGGCCATTCAGCCCCCTCGAGCCTGTTACATTAGGAACAGGAGGAGGCCGTTCAGCCCCCTCGAGCCCGTTACATTAGGAACAGGAGGAGGCCGTTCAGCCACCTCGAGCCTGTTACATTAGGAACAGCAGGAGGCCGTTCAGCCCCCTCGAGCCTGTTACATTTGGAACAGGAGGAGGCCATTCAGCCCCCTCGAGCCTGTTACATTAGGAACAGGAGGAGGCCGTTCAGCCCCCTCGAGCCTGTTACATTAGGAACAGCAGGAGGCCATTCAGCCACCTCGAGCTTGTTACATTAGGAACAGGAGGAGGCCATTCAGCCCCCTCGAGCCTGTTACATTAGGAACAGGAGGAGGCCATTCAGCCCCCTCGAGCCTGTTACATTAGGAACAGGAGGAGGCCATTAACAGGAGGAGGCCATTCAGCCCCCTGGAGCCTGTTACATTAGGAACAGGAGGAGGCCGTTCAGCCCCTCGAGCCTGTTACATTAGGAACAGGAGGAGGCCGTTCAGCCCCCTCGAGCCTGTTACATTAGGAACAGGAGGAGGCCATTCAACCCCTCGAGCCTGTTACATTAGGAACAGGAGGAGGCCGTTCAGCCCCCTCGAGCCTGTTACATTAGGAACAGGAGGAGGCCGTTCAACCCCCTCGAGCCTGTTACATTAGGAACAGGAGGAGGCCGTTCAGACCCTCGAGCCTGTTACATTAGGAACAGGAGGAGGCCGTTCAGCCCCTGGAGCCTGTTACATGAGGAACAGGAGGAGGCCATTCAGCCTCTCGAGCCTGTTACATTAGGAACAGGAGGAGACCATTCAGCCCCTCAAGCCTGTTACATTAGGAACAGGAGGAGGCCGTTCAGCCCCCTTGAGCCTGTTACATTAGGAACAGGAGGAGGCCGTTCAGCCCCCTCGAGCCTGTTACATAAGGAACAGGAGGAGGCCGTTCAGCCCCCTCGAGCCTGTTACATTAGGAACAGGAGGAGGCCATTCAGCCTCCTCGAGCCTGTTACATTAGGAACAGGAGGAGGCCGTTCAGCCCCCTCGAGCCTGTTAAGTTAGGAACAGGAGGAGGTCGTTCAGCCCCTCGAGCCTGTTACATTAGGAACAGGAGGAGGCCATTCAGCCTCCTCGAGCCTGTTGCATTAGGAACAGGAGGAGGCCGTTCAGCCCCTCGAGCCTGTTACATTAGGAACAGGAGGAGGCCGTTCAGCCCCTTCGAGTCTGTAACATTAGGAACAGGAGGAGGCCGTTCAGCCCCTCGAGCCTGTTACATTAGGAACAGGAGGAGGCCATTCAGCCCCCTTGTGCCTGTTACATTAGGAACAGGAGGAGGCCGTTCAGCCCCCTCGAGCCTGTTACATTAGGAACAGGAGGAGGCCATTCAGCCCTTCGAGCCTGTTACATTAGGAACAGGAGGAGGCCATTCAGCCCCCTCGAGCCTGTTACATTAGGAACAGGAGGAGGCCGTTCAGCCCCTCGAGCCTGTTACATTAGGAACAGGAGGAGACCGTTCAGCCCCTCGAGCCTGTTACATTAGGAACAGGAGGAGATCGTTCAGCCCCCTCGAGTCTGTTACATTAGGAACAGGAGGAGGCCGTTCAGCCCCCTTGAGCCTGTTACATTAGGAACAGGAGGAGGCCATTCAGTCCCCTCTCGAGCCTGTTACATTAGGAACAGAAGGAGGCCATTCAGCCCCGCGAGCCTGTTACATTAGGAACAGGAGGAGGCCGTTCAGCCCCTCGAGCCTGTTACATTAGGAGCAGGAGGAGGCCGTTCAGCCCCCTCGAGCCTGTTACATTAGGAACAGGAGGAGGCCATTCAACCCCTCGAGCCTGTTACATTAGGAACAGGAGGAGGCCGTTCAGCCCCCTCGAGACTGTTACATTAGGAACAGGAGGAGGCCGTTCAGCCCCCCGAGCCTGTTACATTAGGAACAGGAGGAGGCCATTAACAGGAGGAGGCCATTCAGCCCCCTCGAGCCTGTTACATTAGGAACAGGAGGAGGCCATTCAACCCCTCGAGCCTGTTACATTAGGAACAGGAGGAGGCCGTTCAGCCCCCTCGAGCCTGTTACATTAGGAACAGGAGGAGGCCGTTCAGACCCTCGAGCCTGTTACATTAGGAACAGGAGGAGGTCGTTCAGCCCCTGGAGCCTGTTACATTAGGAACAGGAGGAGGCCATTCAACCCCTCCAGCCTGTTACATTAGGAACAGGAGGAGGGCATTCAACCCCTCGAGCCTGTTACATTAGGAACAGGAGGAGGCCATTCAACCCCCTCGAGCCTCTTACATTAGGAATAGGAGGAGGCCAATCAGCCCCTCGAGCCTGTTACATTAGGAACAGGAGGAGGCCGTTCAGCCGCTCGAGCCTGTTACATTAGGAACAGGAGGAGGCCGTTCTGCCCCTCGAGCCTGTTACATTAGGAACAGGAGGAGGCCATTCAACCCCTCGAGCCTGTTACATTAGGAACAGGAGGAGGCCGTTCAGCCCCCTCGAGACTGTTACATTAGGAACAGGAGGAGGCCGTTCAGCCCCCCGAGCCTGTTACATTAGGAACAGGAGGAGGCCATTAACAGGAGGAGGCCATTCAGCCCCCTCGAGCCTGTTACATTAGGAACAGGAGGAGGCCATTCAACCCCTCGAGCCTGTTACATTAGGAACAGGAGGAGGCCGTTCAGCCCCCTCGAGCCTGTTACATTAGGAACAGGAGGAGGCCGTTCAGCCCCCTCGAGCCTGTTACATTAGGAACAGGAGGAGGCCGTTCAGACCCTCGAGCCTGTTACATTAGGAACAGGAGGAGGTCGTTCAGCCCCTGGAGCCTGTTACATTAGGAACAGGAGGAGGCATTCAGCCCCTCGAGCCTGTTACATTAGGAACAGGAGGAGGCCATTCAACCCCTCCAGCCTGTTACATTAGGAACAGGAGGAGGGCATTCAACCCCTCGAGCCTGTTACATTAGGAACAGGAGGAGGCCGTTCAGCCCCCTCGAGCCTGTTACATTAGGAACAGGAGGAGGCCGTTCAGCCCCTCGAGCCTGTTACATTAGGAGCAGGAGGAGGCCATTCAGCCTCCTCGAGCCTGTTGCATTAGGAACAGGAGGAGGCCGTTCAGCCCCTCGAGCCTGTTACATTAGGAACAGGAGGAGGCCGTTCAGCCCCTTCGAGTCTGTAACATTAGGAACAGGAGGAGGCCGTTCAGCCCCTCGAGCCTGTTACATTAGGAACAGGAGGAGGCCGTTCAGCCCCTCGAGCCTGTTACATTAGGAACAGGAGGAGGCCATTCAGCCCCCTTGTGCCTGTTACATTAGGAACAGGAGGAGGCCGTTCAGCCCCCTCGAGCCTGTTACATTAGGAACAGGAGGAGGCCATTCAGCCCCTCGAGCCTGTTACACTTGGAACAGGAGGAGGCCATTCAGCCCCCTCGAGCCTGTTACATTAGGAACAGGAGGACGCCGTTCAGCCCCTCGAGCCTGTTACATTAGGAACAGGAGGAGATCGTTCAGCCCCCTCGAGTCTGTTACATTAGGAACAGGAGGAGGCCGTTCTGCCCCCTTGAGCCTGTTACATTAGGAACAGGAGGAGGCCATTCAGCCCCTCGAGCCTGTTACACTTGGAACAGGAGGAGGCCATTCAGCCCCCTCGAGCCTGTTACATTAGGAACAGGAGGACGCCGTTCAGCCCCTCGAGCCTGTTACATTAGGAACAGGAGGAGATCGTTCAGCCCCCTCGAGTCTGTTACATTAGGAACAGGAGGAGGCCGTTCTGCCCCCTCGAGCCTGTTACATTAGGAACAGGAGGAGGCCGTTAAGCCCCCTCGAGCCTGTTACATTAGGAACAGGAGGAGGCCGTTCAGCCCCCTTGAGCCTGTTACATTAGGAACAGGAGGAGGCCATTCAGTCCCCTCTCGAGCCTGTTACATTAGGAACAGAAGGAGGCCATTCAGCCCCTCGAGCCTGTTACATTAGGAACAGGAGGAGGCCGTTCAGCCCCTCGAGCCTGTTACATTAGGAACAGGAGGAGGCCATTCAACCCCCTCGAGCCTCTTACATTAGGAATAGGAGGAGGCCAATCAGCCCCTCGAGCCTGTTACATTAGGAACAGGAGGAGGCCGTTCAGCCGCTCGAGCCTGTTACATTAGGAACAGGAGGAGGCCATTCAGCCCCCTCGAGCCTGTTACATTAGGAACAGGAGGAGGCCGTTCAGCCCCTCGAGCCTGTTACATTAGGAACAGGTGGAGGCCGTTCAGCCCCTCGAGCCTGTTACATTAGCAACAGGAGGAGGCCGTTCAGCCCCCTCGAGCCTGTTACATAAGGAACAGGAGGAGGCTGTTCAGCCCCCTCGAGCCTGTTACATTAGGAACAGGAGGAGGCCATTCAGCCCCCTCGAGCCTGTTACATTAGGAACAGGAGGAGGCCGTTCAGCCCCTCGAGCCTGTTACATTAGGAACAGGAGGAGGCCATTCAGCCTCCTCGAGCCTGTTGCATTAGGAACAGGAGGAGGCCGTTCAGCCCCTCGAGCCTGTTACATTAGGAACAGGAGGAGGCCGTTCAGCCCCTTCGAGTCTGTAACATTAGGAACAGGAGGAGGCCTTTCAGCCCCGCGAGCCTGTTACATTAGGAACAGGAGGAGGCCATTCAGCCCCCTTGTGCCTGTTACATTAGGAACAGGAGGAGGCCGTTCAGCCCCCTCGAGCCTGTTACATTAGGAACAGGAGGAGGCCATTCAGCCCCTCGAGCCTGTTACATTAGGAACAGGAGGAGGCCATTCAGCCCCCTCGAGCCTGTTACATTAGGAACAGGAGGAGGCCGTTCATCCCCTCGAGCCTGTTACATTAGGAACAGGAGGAGACCATTCAGCCCCTCGAGCCTGTTACATTAGGAACAGGAGGAGATCGTTCAGCCCCCTCGAGTCTGTTACATTAGGAACAGGAGGAGGCCGTTAAGCCCCCTCGAGCCTGTTACATAAGGAACAGGAGGAGGCCGTTCAGCCCCCTTGAGCCTGTTACTTTAGGAACAGGAGGAGGCCATTCAGCCCACTCGAGCCTGTTACATTAGGAACAGGAGGAGGCCATTCAGCCCCCTCGAGCCTGTTACATTAGGAACAGGAGGAGGCCATTCAGCCCCTCGAGCCTGTTACATTAGGAACAGGAGGAGGCCGTTCAACCCCCTCGAGCCTGTTACATTAGGAACAGGAGGAGGCCATTCAGTCTCCTCGAGCCTGTTACATTAGGAACAGGAGGAGGCCGTTCAGCCCCCTCGAGCCTGTTACATTAGGAACAGGAGGAGGCCATTCAGCCCCTCGAGCCTGTTACATTAGGAACAGGAGGAGGCCATTCAGCCCCCTCGAGCCTGTTACATTAGGAACAGGAGGAGGCCGTTCATCCCCTCGAGCCTGTTACATTAGGAACAGGAGGAGACCATTCAGCCCCTCGAGCCTGTTACATTAGGAACAGGAGGAGATCGTTCAGCCCCCTCGAGTCTGTTACATTAGGAACAGGAGGAGGCCATTCAGCCCCTCGAGCCTGTTACATTAGGAACAGGAGGAGGCCATTCAGCCCCCTCGAGCCTGTTACATTAGGAACAGGAGGAGGCCGTTCATCCCCTCGAGCCTGTTACATTAGGAACAGGAGGAGACCATTCAGCCCCTCGAGCCTGTTACATTAGGAACAGGAGGAGATCGTTCAGCCCCCTCGAGTCTGTTACATTAGGAACAGGAGGAGGCCGTTAAGCCCCCTCGAGCCTGTTACATAAGGAACAGGAGGAGGCCGTTCAGCCCCCTTGAGCCTGTTACTTTAGGAACAGGAGGAGGCCATTCAGCCCACTCGAGCCTGTTACATTCGGAACAGGAGGAGGCCATTCAGCCCCCTCGAGCCTGTTACATTAGGAACAGGAGGAGGCCATTCAGCCCCTCGAGCCTGTTACATTAGGAACAGGAGGAGGCCGTTCAACCCCCTCGAGCCTGTTACATTAGGAACAGGAGGAGGCCATTCAGTCTCCTCGAGCCTGTTACATTAGGAACAGGAGGAGGCCGTTCAGCCCCCTCGAGCCTGTTACATTAGGAACAGGAGGAGGCCATTCAGCCCCCTCGAGCCTGTTACATTAGGAACAGGAGGAGGCCGTTCATCCCCTCGAGCCTGTTACATTAGGAACAGGAGGAGGCCATTCAGCCCCTCGAGCCTGTTACATTAGGAACAGGAGGAGGCCATTCAGCCCCCTCGAGCCTGTTACATTAGGAACAGGAGGAGGCCGTTCATCCCCTCGAGCCTGTTACATTAGGAACAGGAGGAGACCATTCAGCCCCTCGAGCCTGTTACATTAGGAACAGGAGGAGATCGTTCAGCCCCCTCGAGTCTGTTACATTAGGAACAGGAGGAGGCCATTCAGCCCCTCGAGCCTGTTACATTAGGAACAGGAGGAGGCCGTTCAACCCCCTCGAGCCTGTTACATTAGGAACAGGAGGAGGCCATTCAGTCTCCTCGAGCCTGGTCAATTAGATCATGGTTGATCTGTATCTTAACCCCCGTCTACCCGCCTTGGTTCCGTAACCCTGAACTGATCGCCCCTTAATCCTCTGCACTCAAGGGAGAGGGGACGATGGGAGCGAGCCTTGCCTTGGTACTTGGCTTGGCCTAGTCTGCCGAGCCATAGGTTCCAAGGCCGTTCTGTTCCCAGTCGGGCTGGAACCACGTGCGTTAGGCCCACTGCTGCAGCTCACACAATCCGCACCTCCGCCCCTTCCTCCTTCGTTCAGTCACGTCCAACGCCAACTCCCGCGGGCCCCTCCGCCAGTCTCCCGCACTCCCAGTGCCCTGCCCGACCTGGGGCAGCTGAAAGTTCCTTCGCTTTGGGTTAGTTCCGGGCCTCCTAGCCGATCTCGTTGCTCCTGCATCCAGGAGCGCGGCACTAAGGGAACAGTAGCTCGTGCACTTGTCCAGCACCTTCCCCAGGTCTATCAGAACATAAGAAACCGGAGCAGGAATGGGCCACTTGGCCCCTCGAGCCTCCTCCGCCATTCAATAAGATCAGGGCTGATCTTGGGCTCAAAGCCACTTCCCTGCCCGCTCCCCATAACCCTTCACTCCCTCATCTTGCAAAAATCTGTCTGCCTCCACCTTAATGACCCAACCTCCGCGGCTCTCTGAGGCAGAGAAATCCACAGATTTTCGACCCTCGGAGAGAAGAAATTCCTCCTCATCTCAGTTCTAGATTTCCCCACGAGGGGAAACATCCTCTCTGCATCTACCCTGTTGAACCCTCTCAGTATCTTATGTGTTTCAATAAGATCTCCTCTCATTCTTCTAACTTCCAATGAGTATAGGCCCAACCTGCTCAACCTTTCCTCATAAGTCAAACCCTCTCATCTCCGGAATTAACCGAGTGAATCATCTCTGAACTGCCTCCAATGCAAGGATATCCTTCCTTAAGATTGCAGCGAAGATTCACCAGGCTGATACCTGGGATGGCAGGAATGACGTATGAGGAGAGATTGGGTCGATTGGGCTTATATTCGCTGGAGTTTAGAAGAATGAGAGGGGATCTCATTGAAACTTATAAAATTCTAACAGGACTAGACAGACTAGATGCAGGAAGGATGTTCCCGATGGCGGGGGAGTCCAGAACCAGGGGTCACAGTCTAAGGATAAGGGGTAAGCCATTTAGGACAGAGATGAGGAGGAATTTCTTCACCCAGAGAGTGGTGAACCTGTGGAATTCTCTACCACAGAAGGTAGTAGAGGCCAATTCATTAAATATATTCAAGAAGGAGTTGGATATATTTCTTAAGGCTAAAGGGATCAAGGGATATGGGGAGAAAGCAGGGACAGGGTACTGAATTTGGATGATCAGCCATGATCTCGGTGAATGGCGGAGCAGGCTCGAGGGGCCGAATGGCCTACTCCTGCCCCTATCTTCTATGTTTCTATTTTTGCTTCTGTGTTTAAATAAGGAGACTAAAACTGTACGCAGTACTCAGATACAAAGCTGGGTGGGAAAGTAAGGTGTGAGGAGGATGCAAAGAGGCTGCAAGGGGATATAGACAGGCTACGTGAGTGGGCAAGAACGTGGCAGAGGGGATATAATGTGGAGAAATGTGAAGTTACCCACTTTGGTAGGAAAAATAGAAAACCAGAATATTTTTTAAATGGTGAAAGATTGGGAAATGTTGGTGTTCAGACGGTCCTGGGTGTCCTTGTACACGAATCACTGAAAGTTAACATGCAGGTAGAGCAAGCAATTAGGAAAGCAAATGGTATGTTGGCCTTTATTACAAGAGGATTTGAGTATAAGGAGAATGGCACAGATTTACGACCCTCTGAGAGAAGAACTTCCTCCTCATCTCAGTTCTCAAAGGGCGACCCTTTATTCTGAGACTGTGCCCCTGAGTTCTAGATTCCCCCACGAGGATATTACAGCTGTCGGGAAAGATTGAACAGGCTGGGGCTTTTTTTCTTTAGTAAAGAGAAGGCTGAGGGGGGGTTGACCCGATAGAGGCCTTTAAGATTATGAATGGGTTGGACAGGGTAGACGTGAAGAGAGTGTCTCCACTTGTGAGAGGAGACCAGAACTAGGGGGCCATCAATATAAGAGAGTCACTAATAAATCCAATCGGGAATTCAGGAGAAACTTCTTTGCCCGGAGAGTGGTGAGAATGTGGAACTCGCTACCACAGGGAGGGGAATAGCGTAGATGCATTTTTCAAAAGGAAACTAGACGAGTAGATGAGAGTAAAGGGAATAGAAAGATTTGCTGAAAGGCTGAGGTGAGGCAGGTGGAATGGGAGGAGACTCGTGTGGAGTATAAATGCCAGCACAGATTAGTTGTGCCGAATGGCCTGTTTCTGTGCCGTACCTTCACTGTGAGAGTCAGCACATTCTTCGGCATGTGGGTGTCGCTGGCAAGGCTACCTCGGGCAAGAGCTAACCCATCCCTAGATACCCTTTGAGAAGGTGGTGGCGAGCAAACGTGCAGGTGCAGCAAGCAGTTAGGAAGGCAAATGGGATGTTGGCCTTCATTGCAAGAGGATTTGAGTACAGGAGCAAGGATGTCTTACTACAGTTATACAGGGCCTTGGTGAGACCACACCTGGAGTACTGTGTGCAGTTTTGGCCTCCTTACCTAAGAAAGGATATACTTGCCATAGAGGGAGTGCAGCGAAGGTTCACCAGACTGATTCCTGGGATGGCAGGACTGTCGTATGAGGAGAGATTGGGTCGACTAGGCCTGTATTCACTAGAGTTTAGAAGAATGAGAGGGGATCTCATTGAAACGTATAAAATTCTGACAGGGCTAGACAGACTGGATGCAGGGAGGATGTTTCCCCTGGCTGGGGTGTCTAGAACGAGGGGTCACAGTCTCAGGATACGGGGTAGGACATTTAGGACTGAGATGAGGAGAAATGTCTTCACTCAGAGGGTGGTGAACCTGTGGAATTCTCTACCACAAAAGGCTGTGGAGGCCAAGTCACTGAATCTATTTAAGAAGGAGACAGATAGATTTCTAGACACAAAAGGCATCAAGGGGTATGGGAGAGAGTGGGAATATGGTATTGAGATAGAGGATCAGCCCTGATCATATTGAATGGCGGAGCAGGCTCGAAGGGCCGAATGGCCGACTCCTGCTCCTAATTTTCTATGTTTCTATGCCTTGAACCGCTGCAGTCCGTGTGGTGAAGGTGCTCCCACAGCGCTGTTAGGGAGGGAGTTCCAGGATTTTGACCCAGCGACGATAAAGGAACAGCCGATATGTTTCCAAGTCGGGATGGTGTGTGTGACTTGGAGGGGAACTTGGAGGTGGTGGTGTTCCCGTGCGCCTGCTGCCCTTGTCCTTCTAGGTGGAAGAGGTCGCGGGTTTGGGAGTTGCTGCCGAAGAAGCCTTGGCGAGTTGCTGCAGTGCATCTTGTAGATGGTCCACACTGCAGCCACGGTGCGCCGGTGGTGGAGGGAGTGAATGTTGAGTCCAGTGGCAATGGGCACCGATCATGGGTCCTGAATAGTGTCAAGCTTCTAGAGTGTCACTGTGACCAATGGTGAGCATTCTGTCACACTCTTAGGGCCCTGGTGAGACCCCACCTGGAGTATTGTGTACAGTTTTGGTCTCCTTACCTAAGGAAGGATATACTTGCCGTAGAGGGAGTGCAACAAAGGTTCACCAGACTGGTTCCTGGGATGGGGGGATTGTCCTATGAGGACAGATTGAGTAGACTAGGCCTATACTCTCTAGAGTTTAGAAGAATGAGAGGTGATCTTATTGAAACATACAAAATTCTTACAGGGCTTGACAGGGTAGATGCAGGGAGGTTGTTTCCCCCTGGCTGGGGAGTCTAGAACCAGGGGTCACAGTCTCAGGATAAGGGGTCGGCCATTTTGGACTGAGATGAGGAGGAATTTCTTCACTCAGAGGGCGTTGAATCTTTGGAATTCTCTACCCCAGAGGGCTGTGGAGGCTCAGTCGTTGAGTATATTCAAGGCTGAGATCGATAGATTTTTGAATATTAAGGGAATCAAGGGATATGGGGATCGGGGGGGAAAGTGGTGATGAGGTCGAAGATCAGCCATGATCTGATTGAATGGCGGAGCAGGCTCGAGGGGCCGAATGGCTGACTCCTGCTCCTATTTCTTATGTTCTTATGTTCTCCTGACCCGAGCATTTTTCGAGATGAGACGTTCAACCCAAGACGCCCACCCCCCGCCACCGCCCCCCCCCCGTCTGCCCTCTCAGGTGGGACATAAAAGATCCCACGGCCACTATTGGAAGAAGAGCGGGGGGGGGGGGAGGAGTTCTCCCCGGTGTCCTGAGGCCCGATATTTATCCTTCAACCAAACACCGCTAAAAACAGATGATCCGGTCATTGATCGCGTTGTTGTTTGTGGGATCTTGCTGTGCGCAAATTGGCTGCCGCGTTTCCTACATTGCAACAGTGACCACACTTCAAAAAAACAAAGCCCTTCATTGGGTGTGAAGCGCTTTGGGACGTCCTGAGGTGGGGAAAGGCGCGGGAGAAATGGGAGTCCTTTACTATCTTAACACCGAGTCTTGCTCCACACAGCAAGCTGCCAGGCCCTGGGTTGCCTGATATTCCCCGACGGCTGGGAGACTGCGGAAGTGCGCCAGCTCTGCGGGGCCCAGGCGGGCAGCTACGCACTGGACGGCTGCTCCATCCACTGGGCCTTTGTGCTGGCCATCCTGGGAGTCCTGGACGCCTTGGTTCTCTCCGTCCTGGCCTTTGTGCTGGGCAACCGTCAGGACATGTTGCTGCCCGAGGACTTCAACCACTGCCAGAAAGGTAGGTGCCAACCGGAGGGGGTCAGCGAGCGACCGGGGTACGGAGCCATTGAGGGATGGGGTGTCATTTACTCTTCAGAGTAATAGGTGTCGCAACGTTGAATCATAGAATCGTAGGTGGAGGCCATTCGGACCATCGTGCCTGTGCTGGCTTTTTGAAAGAGCTGTCCCATTCGCCCCACATGATACCATAGATGAGGGACTTCAGTTACGTGGAGAAACTGGAGAAGCTGGGATTGTTCTCCTTGGAGCAGAGAAGGTTAAGGGGAGATTGACCAGAATGGTACCAGGGGATGAGGGACTTCAGTGATGTGGAGAGACTGGAGAAGCTGGGATTGTTCTCCTTAGAGCAGAGAAGGTTCAGGGGAGATTGACCAGAATGGTACCAGGGATGAGGGACTTCAGTGATGTGGAGAGACTGGAGAAGCTGGGATTGTTCTCCTTAGAGCAGAGAAGGTTAAGGGGAGATTGACCAGAATGGTACCAGGGGATGAGGGACTTCAGTGATGTGGAGAGACTGGAGAAGCTGGGATTGTTCTCCTTAGAGCAGAGAAGGTTAAGGGGAGATTGACCAGAATGGTACCAGGGATGAGGGACTTCAGTGATGTGGAGAGACTGGAGAAGCTGGGATTGTTCTCCTTAGAGCAGAGAAGGTTAAGGGGAGATTGACCAGAATGGTACCAGGGATGAGGGACTTCAGTGATGTGGAGAGACTGGAGAAGCTGGGATTGTTCTCCTTAGAGCAGAGAAGGTTAAGGGGAGATTGACCAGAATGGTACCAGGGGATGAGGGACTTCAGTGATGTGGAGAGACTGGAGAAGCTGGGGTTGTTCTCCTTAGAGCAGAGTAGGTTAAGGGGAGATTTTTATTTATTTATTGATTCACGGGATGTGGGCGTCGCTGGCAAGGCCAGCATTTATTGCCCATCCCTAGTTGCCCTTGAGAAGGTGGTGGTGAGCCGCCTTCTTGAACCGCTGCAGTCCGTGTGGTGAAGGTGCTCCCACAGCGCTGTTAGGGAGGGAGTTCCAGGATTTTGACCCAGCGACGATGAAGGAGCGGCCGATATATTTCCAGGTCAGGATGGTGTGTGTGACTTGGAGGGGAACTTGGAGGTGGTGGTGTTCCCGTGCGCCTGCTGCCCTTGTCCTTCTAGGTGGAAGAGGTGGCGGGTTTGGGAGGTGCTGCCAAAGAAGCCTTGGTGAGTTGCTGCAGTGCATCTTGTAGATGGTGCGCACTGCAGCCACGGTGCGCTGGTGGTGGAGGGAGTGATTGTTTAAGGTGGTGGACGGGGTGTCGATCAAGTGGGCTGCTTTGTCCTGGATGGTGTTGAGCTTCTTGAGTGTTGTTGGAGCTGCACTCATCCAGGCAAGTGGAGAGTATTCCATCACACTCCTGACTCGTGCCTTGTAGATGGTGGAAATGCTTTGGGGAGTCAGGAGGTGAGACACTCGCCACAGAATACCCAGCCTCTGACCTGCTCTTGTTGCCACAGTATTTATGTGGCTGGTCCAGTTAAGTTTCTGGTCAATGGTGACCCCCCAGGATGTTGATGGTGGGGGATTCGGCGATGGTAATGCCGTTGAATGTCAAGGGGAGGAGGTTAGACTCTCGCTTGTTGGAGGTAGTCATTGCCTGGCACTTATGTTAAGTGCCCATTTCAAGGAGCCTGTCCCTCATCAATAGCTTTAATTTTATCGAGTTCCTATTCCATAGGCCGGTACAGCTCCCCAACCTGGCTACTCTCCCCAACTTTCCAGATCAGTGGTCTTTCTCAGGAAGGAGCTTATCTTGGGTAGAATTTTACAGCCCAGAAACAGGCCATTTGGCCCATCTGGACCGCGCTGGTGTTCCTGCTCCACACGAGCCTCCTCCCACCCCTTCTCATCTCACCCCAGAGCAGTCGCTGCATCAAAACCGACGGATCCTTTGTGTCCAAACAGGCAGAGGCTCATGGTTACGGTTACTGCAATATCGAAGGGAATCAGCAGTGTCGTGTTCCCAGACTTCCAGACATCCGATTAACCCTTTCCTCGTAGGCCAGACGCCTGGAACACAGCGGAGTCAGAGGTCAAGAGAGGCTGGGGGTGGGGGAGGGGAGGACGAGGGGGGGAAGAAACCCTGTCGGAATAAACGCGTTCTTTTTAAAGGGGGAAATTCACCTCAGAGTAAGCACCTCTTGATCACCAAACAGCAATACCTGCTCCCTTCCCTCCCTCCTCCTCCATCCTCGCACCTTCCCTCCCTCCTCCTCCAACCCCGAACCTCCCGCCCACTCCCCTCACACCCTTCCCCTCCCCTTCCCTGACTCCCTCTCCCTCCAACCCCCTCCCCTCACTCCCTCTCCCTCACTCCCCTCCCTTCGCTCCCTCTCCCTCACTCCCCTCCCCTTCCCTCACTCCCTCTCCCTCACTCCCCTCCCCTCATTCCGCTCCCCTCCTGCCCTCCCATCCCTGCTCCTCCCACCACTCCCCTCACTCCCCTCCCTTCCCTTCCCCTTCCATCCCCTCCCCTCACTCCCTCTCCCTCACTCCCCTCACTCCCTTCCTCTCCCTCACTCCCCTCCCCTCACTCCCTTCCTCTCCCTCACTCCCCTCCCCTCCCCTCCCCTCTAATGGGATTAGAATAGACAGGGCTTGATGGCCGGCGTGGACACGATGGGCCTCTTTCTGTGCTGTGTAACTCGATGACTGGTTTACACTCCTGTGAAACGCCTCGGGACGATTTATTACATTAAAGCCGCTGGATAAAGGCAGGTGGTTATCAGATTTATTTGAATTCGAGGCCACAATTTCCCCAGGGGGGGATTTGACCTCACGAGCTAAGGGCTGTCGGTCCAGCCACATAAAGACTTGGGACTCCATTGCCAGGAGGGGCAGCGAGGAAATAAATCGTCTGCCGTCAGACCCTTGCTCTAAGGGGCAGGGAATGGAAGAGCGGTGATGTTATATCCCGGTGGGGGCTGCATTGTAACTGGGGCCCGGCATTCCAGATCTCATCG
>NW_028225185.1:42572747-42723628 GCF_052327205.1 Somniosus microcephalus
CACAGTTCAACTGTTGATTGGCGGATGCTTGTAAATTGTGAAGCTCCAGGTCAGAATAAAACCATCCAAAAATTACTGGCTTCTCAGACTATTTAAAAATATTTTTGCTACTTTGAAAAGTAACACACACCCTGTTACAAATATGTATTCTGTATCTAACCCGTGCTGTACCTGCCCTGGGAGTGTTTGATGGGGACAGTGTAGAGGGAGCTTTACTCTGTATCTAACCCATGCTGTACCCGCCCTGGGAGTGTTTGATGGGACAGTGTAGAGGGAGCTTTACTCTGTATCTAACCCGTGCTGTACCTGCCCTGGGAGTGTTTGATGGGACAGTGTAGAGGGAGCTTTACTCTGTATCTAACCCGTGCTGTACCTGCTCTGGGAGTGTTTGATGGGACAGTGTAGAGGGAGCTTTACTCTGTATCTAACCCGTGCTGTACCTGCTCTGGGAGTGTTTGATGGGACAGTGTAGAGGGAGCTTTACTCTGTATCTAACCCGTGCTGTACCTGCCCTGGGAGTGTTTGATGGGACAGTGTAGAGGGAGCTTTACTCTGTATCTAACCCGTGCTGTACCTGCTCTGGGAGTGTTTGATGGGACAGTGTAGAGGGAGCTTTACTCTGTATCTAACCAGTGCTGTACCTGCCCTGGGAGTGTTTGATGGGACAGTGTAGAGGGAGCTTTACTCTGTATCTAACCAGTGCTGTACCTGCCCTGGGAGTGTTTGATGGGACAGTGTAGAGGTAGCTTTCCTCTGTATCTAACCTGTGCTATACATGCCCTGCTATGCCATGCACTTGATAGTAGAGGTGTTTCGAGCGCACCTTTCAAATGTTTCGTGATCTGTTCAAGTACATCCTCGAGAAAAGGCGAAACAGTGGCCTCGTTCTGTGCCAACATCCAACACTGTTTGTTCATGTCATGTAGATGTGGTCTCAGCCGTGGCACGGTGGGTCTTGCTTTCTGAGGCAGGAGGTCGTGGGTTGGTGCACCTACTCCAGAGACTCGAGCCCCGTAATCCAGGCCCGACACTCCCCCGGTGCCAGCACTGAGGGAGCGCCGCACTGTCGGAGGGGCGGTACTGAGAGAGCGCCACACTGTCGGAGGGGCGGTACTGAGGGAGCGCTGCACTGTCGGAGGGGCGGTACTGAGAGAGCGCCACACTGTCGGAGGGGCGGTACTGAGGGAGCGCTGCACTGTCGGAGGGGCGGTAGTGAGAGAGCGCCGCACTGTCGGAGGGGCGGTACTGAGGGAGCGCCGCACTGTCGGAGGGGCAGTACTGAGGGAGTGCCGCACTGTCGGAGGGGCCGTACTGAGGGAGCGCCGCACTGTCGGAGGGGCAGTGCTGAGGGAGCGCCGCACTGTCAGAGGGGCAGTACTGAGGGAGTGCCGCACTGTCGGAGGGGCGGTACTGAGGGAGCGCTGCACTGTCGGAGGGGCAGTATTGAGGGAGCGCCGCACTGTCGGAGGGGCGGTACTGAGGGAGCGCCGCACTGTCGGAGGGGCTGTACTGAGGGAGCACCGCACTGTCGGAGGGGCAGTACTGAGGGAGCGCCGCACTGTTGGAGGGGCGGTACTGAGGGAGTGCCGCACTGTCGGAGGGGCGGTACTGAGGGAGTGCCGCACTGTCGGAGGGCAGTACTGAGGGAGCGCCGCACTGTCGGATTGGCGGTACTGAGGGAGCGCTGCACTGTCGGAGGGGCGGTACTGAGGGAGCGCCGCACTGTCGGAGGGGCGGTACTGAGGGAGCGCTGCACTGTCGGAGGGGCGGTACTGAGAGAGCGCCACACTGTCGGAGGGGCGGTACTGAGGGAGCGCTGCACTGTCGGAGGGGCGGTACTGAGAGAGCGCCGCACTGTCGGAGGGGCGGTACTGAGGGAGCGCCGCACTGTCGGAGGGGCAGTACTGAGGGAGTGCCGCAATGTCGGAGGGGCCGTACTGAGGGAGCGCCGCACTGTCGGAGGGGCAGTGCTGAGGGAGCGCCGCACTGTCGGAGGGGCAGTACTGAGGGAGTGCCGCACTGTCGGAGGGGCGGTACTGAGGGAGCACCGCACTGTCGGAGGGGCAGTACTGAGGGAGCACCGCACTGTCGGAGGGGCAGTACTGAGGGAGCGCCGCACTGTCGGAGGGGCAGTACTGAGGGAGTGCCGCACTGTCGGAGGGGCCGTACTGAGCGAGCGCCGCACTGTCGGAGGGGCAGTACTGAGGGAGCGCCGCACTGTCGGAGGGGCGGTACTGAGCGAGCGCCGCACTGTCGGAGGGGCAGTACTGAGGGAGCGCCGCACTGTCGGAGGGGCAGTACTGAGGGAGCACCGCACTGTCGGAGGGGCAGTACTGAGGGAGCGCCGCACTGTCGGAGGGGCGGTAGTGAGAGAGCGCCGCACTGTCGGAGGGGCGGTACTGAGGGAGCGCCGCACTGTCGGAGGGGCGGTACTGAGGGAGCGCCGCACTATCGGAGGGGCAGTACTGAGGGAGCGCCGCACTGTCGGAGGGGCAGTACTGAGGGAGCGCCGCACTGTCGGAGGGGCGGTACTGAGGGAGCACCGCACTATCGGAGGGGCAGTACTGAGGGAGCGCCGCACTATCGGAGGGGCGGTACTGAGGGAGCACCGCTCTATCGGAGGGGCGGTACTGAGGGAGCGCCGCACTGTCGGTGGGGCAGTACTGAGGGAGCGCCGCACTGTCGGAGGGGCAGTACTGAGGGAGCGCCGCACTGTCGGAGGGGCGGTACTGAGGGAGCGCCGCACTGTCGGAGGGGCGGTACTGAGGGAGCGCCGCATTGTCGGTGGGGCAGTACTGAGGGAGTGCCGCACTGTCGGAGGGGCAGTACTGAGGGAGCGCCGCACTGTCGGAGGGGCGGTACTGAGGGAGTGCCGCACTGTCGGAGGGGCGGTACTGAGGGAGCGCCGCACTGTCGGAGGGGCGGTACTGAGGGAGCGCCGCACTGTCGGAGGGGCGGTACTGAGGGAGCGCCGCACTGTCGGAGGGGCAGTACTGAGGGAGTGCCGCACTGTCGGAGGGGCGGTACTGAGGGAGTGCCGCACTGTCGGAGGGGCGGTACTGAGGGAGCGCCGCACTGTCGGTGGGACGTAAAAGATCCCATGGCCGCTATTGGAAGAAGAGCAGGGGGGAGTTCTCCCCGGTATCCTGGGGTCCATATTTATCTCTCAACCAACATCACTAAAAAGCAGATGATCTGGTCATTTATCACATTGCTGTTTGTGGGAGCTTGCTGTGCGCAAATTGGCTGCAGCGTTTCCCACATTACAACAGTGACCACACTTCCAAAAAAAGTCCTTCATTGGCTGTGAAGCGCTTTGGGACGTCCTGAGGTGGTGAAAGGCGCTGGAGAAATGGGAGTCTTTTTTTTACACTTATCTTGGCCGCCTCCTGATATCAGCAATCCGATTGGCTCCCTGGTCCATTTTGTTTCCTTGCGGCATCCATTCAAGGTGTGGTGGACGGACAGCTGAGACCCAGGTAGTGGCCGTCATTGGAAATGCTTCCCTGTCCTCTGATGCCGTCTCCTCTCCCCTCCTCCCTTTCCAAGGCATCCTCATCTCCCCTCTGCTCCGACACCCACCCTTGACCCCCTCCATCCATGCAAACTCCCGCCCCATCTCCAACCTCCCTTTCCTCTCCAAAGTCCTTGAACGGGTTGTCGCCTCCCAAATCCGTGCCTGTCATTCCCACAACTCATAGATACATAGAAGATAGGAGCAGGAGTCGGCCATTCGGCCCCTCGAGTCTGCTCCGCCATTCAATGAGATCATGGCTGATCATCCAAATTCAGTACCCTGTCCCTGCCTTCTCCCCATATCCCTTGATCCCTTTAGCCTTAAGAAATATATCCAACTCCTTCTTGAATATATTTAATGAATTGGCCTCTACTGCCTTCTGTGGTAGAGAATTCCACAGGTTCACCACTCTCTGGGTGAAGAAATTCCTCCTCATCTCTGTCCTAAATGTCCTACCCCTTATCCTTAGACTGTGACCCCTGGTTCTGGACTCCCCGGCCATCAGGAACATCCTTCCTGCATCTAGTCTGCCTAGTCCTGTTAGAATTTTATAAGTTTCAATGAGAATAATGATAAGTTTCCATGTTGGAATCACTCCAATCAGGATTCCGCCCCTTGCCACAGTACCGAAACGGTCCTTATCATAGTCGCAAATGACCTCCTATGTGACCGTGGTACAACTATCCCTCCTCGTCCTTCTCGACTTGTCCGCAGCCTTTGACACGGTTGACAACTCCATCCTCCTCCAACGCTTCTCCACCGCCGTCCCGCTGGGCGGGACTGCACTCGCCTGGTTCCATTCTGATCTATCTAATCATAGCCAGTGTGATGAAATATGTCATTCATCAGACTCTGTAGTTAACTGTATATATTGTATTGCCTGCTCCGGTGTTTGTACCTTGTATTGTGTATAGGGCACCGCCCCCTTTGTGTGTCGGCTCCGCCCATACCTGGCCCTACTTAAGACAAGTCCAGGCTTGTCCTGCAGTAGAACAGCAGCACGCCAGGTGAAGCTAGGTGCAGCCACCGGCATCTTTTCTTTGCTAATAAAAGCCTTGTTTTATTCTGCTAACTTCGAGTCTTGAAGTTATTGAGGCACGTCAGCCAGAGAATCACCTGCAACAGCTTCTCCTCCCACTCCCGCATCGTTACCTCTGGTGTCCCCCAAGGATCTATCCTTGGCCCCCTCCTCCTCCTATTTCTCATCTACGTGCTGCCCCTCGGCGACATCATCCAAAAACGCAGCGTCAGTTTCCACATGTACGCTGACCACACCCAGCTCTACCTCACCACCACTTCTCTCGACCCCTCCACGGTCTCTACATTGTCAAACTGCTTGTCCGACCTCCAGTTCTGGATGAGCAGAAATGTTCTCCAATTAAATATTGGGAAGACCGAAGCCATTGTTTTCGGTTCCCGCCACAAACTCCGTTCCCCAGTCACCAACTCCATCCCTCTCCCTAACAACTGTCTGAGGTGAACCAGACTGTTCGCAACCTTGGTGTCATATTTGACCCTGAATTGAGCTTCCGACCACATATCCGCAGCATCACTGAGACCGCCTACTTCCACCTCCGTAACATCGCCCGTCTCCGCCCCTGCCTCAGCTCATCCGCTGCTGAAACCCTCATCCATGTTTTTGTCACCTTCAGTCTCGTCGCACGCACCCATCACCACACCTCCCCACCCCCGCCCGACCCCCCCAGCCGCTCCCGCCGTGTTCACTGCCCTACATTGGCTCCCAGGCCCCCAATTCTCATCCTCGTGTTCAAATCCCTCCACGACCTCCTCGCCACCCCCCCCTCCCTATCGCTGTAACCTCCTCCAACCCTCCCAGATCTCTGCGCTCCTCCAATTCTGGCCTCTTGCCTTCAGCCGCCTGGGCCCCGAGCTCTGGAATTCCCTCCCTAAAACTCGCACCAAGCCCCGTTCACCCATCACTCTCCTGTGCTCGCTGACCTACACTGGCGCCCGGTTAAGCAGTGCCTCGATTTCAAAATTCTCATCTTCTGTTCAAATCCCTCCATGGCCTCCCTGCCCCCTCTCCCTATCTCTGTAACCTCTTCCAGCCCCTACAACCCCCCGCGATCTCTGCGCTCCTCCAATTCCGGCCTCTTGAGCATCCCCCAATTTCCATCACTCCACCATTGGCGACCGCGCCAGGGCCCCTAAGCGCTGGAATTCCCTCCCTAAACCTCTCCGCCTCTCTCTCCTCCTTTAAGACGCTCCTTAAAACCGACCTCTTTGACCAAGCTTTTGGTCGCCGGTCCCTAATATCTCCTTATGTGGCTTGGGGTCAAATTTGCACCTTCGTGAAGCACCTTGGGATGTTTTCCTACGTTAAAGGTGCAAGTTAGTAGTGGAACGCACTGGAACCCTGGTGTTGTGTCGTTTGAAGAAGGGGTTACTGGCCTCGGACTGCGTGACCTTGCGGAGCGCAAACGAACGGAATCGATCGCAAGAGATGGCGAATGTCATCGGGTTAATTGATCAAGGAAAGGGGAGGTCACAGCCACGTCTGACGGCCCCGAGGGGAAGGTCAGAGGTGAGCAATAGGGAGCGGGAACCTGGGGGCTGATTCCTCCACCCACACCTCCCAGACCTGAGGCCACCGAGGCTAGTTTCCTGCTGGGAACAGCAAACTCAGCACAGGTCCGGGATGAGGCCTGGGCGTTCCTGATCCATGAGGCTCCGTTGGTGGGGGAGGGGGCGGGAGAACATTTCTGCCGGTAGAAGGTCTCCTTCAGCCCAGTAGGCCGGGCTGGATTCAGCCCCCTCGAGGCTGTTACATTAGGAACAGGAGGAGGCCATTCAGTCCCTCGAGCCTGTTACATTAGGAACAGGAGGAGGCCGTTCAGCCCCCTCGAGCCTGTTACATTAGGAACAGGAGGAGGCCGTTCAGCCCCCTTGAGCCTGTTACATTAGGAACAGGAGGAGGCCGTTCAGCCCCCTCGAGCCTGTTACATTAGGAACAGGAGTAGGCCATTCAGCCCCCTCGAGCCTGTTACATTAGGAACAGGAGGAGGACATTCGGCCCCCTTGAGCCTGTTACATTAGGAACAGGAGGAGGCCATTCAGCCCCCTCGAGCCTGTTACATTAAGAACAGGAGGCCATTCAGCCCCCTCGAGCCTGTTACATTAGGAACAGGAGGAGGCCATTCAGCCCCACGAGCCTGTTACATTAGGAACAGGAGGAGGCCTTTCAGCTCCTCGAGCCTGTTACATTAGGAACAGGAGGAGGCCAGTCAGCCCCCTCGAGCCTGTTACATTAGGAACAGGAGGAGGCCGTTCAGCCCCCCTCGAGCCTGTTACATTAGGAACAGGAGGAGGCCATTCAGCCCCTCGAGCCTGTTACATTAGGAACAGGAGGAGGACATTCGGCCCCTCGAGCCTGCTCCGCCATTCAATCAGATCACGGCTGATCTGTATCTTAACTCCATCTACCCGCCTTAGTTCCGTATCCCTCGATCCCCTTATCCAACAACAATCTATCAATCTCAGTTTTGAAAGCTCCAATTGACCCCCAGCCTCGACAGCTCTTTGGGGGAGAGAGTCCCAGATTGCCACCAGCCTTTGTGTGAAGAAGTGCTTCCTGACATCACCCCTGAACGGCCTGGCTCTAATTTGAAGGTTCTGCCCCCTTGTTCTGGACTCCCCCCACCAGAGGAAATAGTTTCTCTCTCGATCGACCTGATCGAATCCTTTAATCATCTCAAACACCTCGATCAGATCACCCCCTTAATCTTCGACACTCAAGGGCACAAGTTTCTGCAACCTGTCCTCGGAATTGAACCCTTTTAACGCCCGGTATCATTCTTGGTAGATCTTTGAACCTTTGGTCCACAGTTCCCCCACCCCGCCCCCCCCCTCTTGCAAGTGAGACGGAAAGAAGGAGTGCAGTTTAAATGATGCCAAGTGAGAATACACCAGCGCACTTTATTTATACCAAACATCACTATACACAGATGGCGTGAGCACGACGGGCTATTCGACCGAGAGGCTCTTCGGTCGAATGCAAGGTTCACAGGACAGAGAAGAGCTGGAAACACAGAATCAGTTAGATTTCGCCTCAATCAATGATTTGCAAATTTGGGAACATTTCCCCAACCCACCCCCCCCAATGATTGGTGTTTTAATGAAATATTATTATTTTGGGGATTGTTATTAAGGTTTAATCCGGCAGGAACTAGACGACCCTCCCCCCTCTAGTAACCGGCGTAGCGCCTGCTCTGGATGGGCAGGCCCGCGTCTTGGAACTGCCCGTCTATTCTCTTCATCCGCTGGAGGCCGCCGGCCAGTTGGACCTCCTTGGGGCCCTGGGCTGGGAATTGGTCATCCTCCTCCTCCTCCTCCCCTTCCTCATCCGCGGTGCCACCACCGCCCAGGCGCTTGACCCGCAGCAGGTTGGCCTGGCCTGCCGTCCCCTCGTCCAGTGCCCGCCTGGCCCGCCTGGCGCCCGCCGCGTACTTGGCCTGACCGCCGGGCCGGGCCTCGGCCAGGGAGAGGAGCTCGCGCTTGACCAGCCGGGGCGGCCTGGCGTAGTCGCCGTTGGCATCCATGTTGGCCAGGATGCGGCCCACCAGGTAGCGCATGACCTGCTCCTCCACCTCCTTGCCCCCGTCCAGCGGCCCCTCCAGGTCCGGGCGGGCCGGCACGTTGTACGCGGCGTCCCTGTTGCCGTAGCGAGCCAGCTCAGGGAGCTTCCGGTTGCCCGCGCCAGCCCTGGCGAGCGCCAGCTCATCATAGTCAAGGTAGCCGCTGCGCAGGTCAGCTTCCGTCGCCTCGGCCGGGTAGGCCTCGGGCCGGCCCAGCTCATTCCAGGCGCGCAGCAGGTTGGTCAGGTAGGCGGCATCCTGGTCCCGCCGCCGTCCGTCCTCCACCAGCTGCTGCAGGGCCTGGCCCAGCCGCTCGTCGGCCTCTGGTCCCCCGCCGCCGGCTGGCTTCTCGGCCCGGCCCAGCGCCTGGCCCAGCCGGTCCACCTGCTCCCGCTCCCTGGCGCTCAGGCCCAGCCTGGCCAGCGCCGCCTCGCTCGCCATCTGCGGGTAGAAGGCCTCGTTGCGGCCCGGCTCGGCCGGAGGGTAGGCGAACATCTCTCCCTCGTAGGGCAGCGCGTCCCGCCGGAACCTGGCCACGACCCCCGGCTCCTCGTGGCTTTGGACCCTCAACACGGTGGCCAGCGGCTAGAGGAGAGAGCGGAGAGAGTTAGAGTGCGGCCGTCAGCGGGGGAGAAGGAGAAGGTGAAATGAGGAGGAGAAGCCATCTCATAGAAGAAGGAACTGGATGGAAGGAAGGAAAGAAAAACATAAGAATTAGGGGCAGGAGCCGGCCATTCGGCCCCTCGAGCCTGCTCCGCCATTCAATGAGATCACGGGCTGATCTTCGACCTCAACTCCACTCTCCCGCCCCGATCCCTTGATTCCCCTAGAGTCCAAAAACCTCTCGATCTCAGCCTTGAATATACTCAACGACTGAGCCTCCACAGCCCTCTGGGGCAGAGAATTCCAAAGATTCACCGCCCTCCGAGTGAAGAAATTCCTCCTCATCTCAGTCCAAAATGGCCGACCCCTTATCACGAGACTGTGACCCCTGGTTCTAGACTCCCCAGCCAGGGGGGAAACATCCTCTCAGCATCTACCCTGTCAAGTCCTGTAAGAATCTTATATGTTTCGATGAGATCACCTCTCATTCTTCTAAACTCTGGAGAATATAGGCCTAGTCTACTCAATCTCTCCTCATAGGACAATCCCCCCATCCCAGGAACCAGTCTGGTGAACCTTCGCTGCACTCCCTCTATGGCAAGTATATCCTTCCTCCAAATAAGGAGACCAAAACTGTGCACAGTACTCCAGGTGTGGTCTCACCAGGGCCCTGTACAATTGTAGCAAGGCTTCCTTACTCTTATACTCCAACCCTCCAGGAATTGGATAGGTGAAGGAAGGAAGGGATTGGATGGAAGGTGTCAGACAACCTCGACAACTGTTAGTTGTTGCTTGAACACTGTGTGTGTTTGATCAATTCTGCTAATGTTACTCTGAAGCCTTGTTAAACCCAAATGGGATTGCCAAGAAGAATCATTGCAAAATATGGGGAGAAGGTGGGTGGGTGGGGTTGAGGGAGATGGGGAGAAGGTGGGTGGGTGGGGTTGAGGGATATGGGGAGAAGGTGGGTGGGTGGGGTTGAGGGATATGGGGAGAGGGTGTGTAGGTGGGGTTGAGGGATATGGGGAGAAGGTGGGTGGGTGGGGTTGAGGGATATGGGGAGAAGGTGGGTAGGTGGTGTTGGGGGAGATGGGGAGAAGGTGGGTGGGCGGGGTTGAGGGAGATGGGGAGAAGGCAGGTGGGTGGGGTTGAGGGATATGGGGAGAAGGCGGGGTTGAGGGAGATGGGGAGAAGGTGGGTGGGTGGGGTTGAGGGATATGGGGAGAGGGTGTGTAGGTGGGGTTGAGGGATATGGGGAGAAGGTGGGTGGGTGGGGTTGAGGGATATGGGGAGAAGGTGGGTAGGTGGTGTTGGGGGAGATGGGGAGAAGGTGGGTGGGTGGGGTTGAGGGAGATGGGGAGAAGGTGGGTGGGTGGGGTTGAGGGATATGGGGAGAAGGTGGGTAGGTGGGGTTGAGGGAGATGGGGAGAAGGTGGGTGGGTGGGGTTGAGGATATGGGGAGAAGGTGGGTGGGTGGGGTTGAGGGATATGGGGAGAAGGTGGGTGGGTGGGGTTGAGGGATATGGGGAGAAGGTGGGTAGGTGGGGTTGAGGGAGATGGGGAGAAGGTGGGTGGGTGGGGTTGAGGGATATGGGGAGAAGGTGGGTAGGCGGGGTTGAGGGAGATGGGGAGAAGGTGGGTGGGTGGGGTTGAGGGATATGGGGAGAAGGTGGGTGGGTGGGGTTGAGGGAGATGAGGAGAAGGTGGGTGGGTGGGGTTGAGGGAAATGGGGAGAAGGTGGGTTGGTGGGGTTGAGGGAGATGGGGAGAAGGTAGGTAGGTGGGGTTGAGGGATATGGGGAGAAGGTGGGTGGGTGGGGTTGAGGGAAATGGGGAGAAGGTGGGTGGGTGGGGTTGAGGGAAATGGGGAGAAGGTAGGTAGGTGGGGCTGAGGGATATGGGGAGAAGGTGGGTGGGTGGGGTTGAGAGATAGGGTTGGGGTGGGTCGGTGGGGTTCAGGGATAGGTTTGAGGTGGGTCGGTGGGGTTGAGGGATCTGATCTGGTTGGGGTCATGGTTGGCATCAACACCCCTGGATTAGGGAAGATAAAACCCTACTCCTGATCTCTATCCGGTGAACCTGCTGGTTGGAGCGGGTGTGTGCGAGTGTGTGTGAAGTTGTTGGTGAGGACAGTGACGCCCCTCCCTGCGGACCCTCACTCTCCGGCCCGGTACCTCAGGAGCGGGCACGAGCTTGAGTTACCGGAGGGGCCCAGGAGGTCCACCACACCTGTGGGAGAAGAGGGGGAAAGAGCTGAGGTAAAAAAAAAACACCAAATAAATACATAACAGGCATTCTTCAAAGAGCGGGACTCGATAATAAATCGATTGAATGATCGGACTAATTTCCGGGAGAGCTGGACCTTGAACTGGGCCCAGGATCGGCGAATCATAGAATCACAGAACAGTGCAGCACTGAAGGAGGCCATTCGGCCCATCTGTGCCGGCTCTGTCGGAGAGCGACCTAGTTAGACCGACTCCCCCTTGCTCTTTCCCCACATCCCTGCAGTTTTTCTCCTTCTAGTATTTCTCCAATTCCCTTTCGAAGGCTACTATTGAATCTGCCTCCACCGCCCTCTCACGCAGCGCATTCCAGATCCTGACCACTCGCTGCGTAAAAAAGTTTTTCCTCATGTCGCCTCTGGTTCTTTTGCCAATCGCCTTAAATCTGTGCCCTCTGGTCATCGATCCTCCTGCCAGTGGGAACAGTTTCTCTTTATTTACACAGTCTGGACCTCTCATGACATTGAACACCTCTTTTAAATCTCCCCTTAACCTTCTCTGCTCCAAGGAGAACAACCCCAGCTTCTCCAGTCTCTCCACATCACTGAAGTCCCTCATCCCTGGTACCATTCTGGTCAATCTCCCCTTAACCTTCTCTGCTCCAAGGAGAACAACCCCAGCTTCTCCAGTCTCTCCACATCACTGAAGTCCCTCATCCCCGGTACCATTCTGGTCAATCTCCCCTTAACCTTCTCTGCTCTAAGGAGAACAACCCCAGCTTCTCCAGTCTCTCCACATCACTGAAGTCCCTCATCCCTGGTACCATTCTGGTCAATCTCCCCTTAACCTTCTCTGCTCTAAGGAGAACAATCCCAGCTTCTCCAGTCTCTCCACATCACTGAAATCCCTCATCCCCGGTACCATTCTGGTCAATCTCCCCTTAACCTTCTCTGCTCTAAGGAGAACAATCCCAGCTTCTCCAGTCTCTCCACATCACTGAAGTCCCTCATCCCTGGTACCATTCTGGTCAATCTCCCCTTAACCTTCTCTGCTCTAAGGAGAACAACCCCAGCTTCTCCAGTCTCTCCACATCACTGAAGTCCTTCATCCCTGGTACCATTCTGGTCAATCTCCCCTTAACCTTCTCTGCTCTAAGGAGAACAATCCCAGCTTCTCCAGTCTCTCCACATCAGTGAAGTCCCTCATCCCCGGTACCATTCTGGTCAATCTCCCCTTAACCTTCTCTGCTCTAAGGAGAACAATCCCAGCTTCTCCAGTCTCTCCACATCACTGAAGTCCCTCATCCCTGGTACCATTCTGGTCAATCTCCCCTTAACCTTCTCTGCTCTAAGGAGAACAACCCCAGCTTCTCCACATCACTGAAGTCCCTCATCCCTGGTACCATTCTGGTCAATCTCCCCTTAACCTTCTCTGCTCCAAGGAGAACAATCCCAGCTTCTCCAGTCTCTCCACATCACTGAAGTCCCTTATCCCTGGTACCATTCTGGTCAATCTCCCCTTAACCTTCTCTGCTCCAAGGAGAACAATCCCAGCTTCTCCAGTCTCTCCACATCACTGAAGTCCCTCATCCCTGGTACCATTCTGGTCAATCTCCCCTTAACCTTCTTTGCTCTAAGGAGAACAACCCCAGCTTCTCCAGTCTCTCCACATCACTGAAGTCCCTCATCCCTGGTACCATTCTGGTCAATCTCCCCTTAACCTTCTCTGCTCTAAGGAGAACAATCCCAGCTTCTCCAGTCTCTCCACATCACTGAAGTCCCTCATCCCTGGTACCATTCTGGTCAATCTCCTCTGCACCCTCTCCAAGGTCTTGACATCCTTCCTAAAGTGTGGTGCCCAGAATTGGACACAAGGCTCCAGCTGGGGCCAAACCAGTGTTTTATACAGGTTTAACAGAATCAATAAATTGATTGCTGGCTCCATCTTCACAGCCCCAGCCTTCAGACAATGATTTCCTGGCAGAAGGTAGAACATTTAATCTTTGCGATCCACACCTCTCCCCAGGCAAACAATGCAGGCTAATTGGTAAGCAGCAAATGATTAACCCGATGCCAGGTCAAGGGTCACGGCTGCAGTGTTGCCAAGTTTTAACCCTTGCACCGCTGGCAGTTCCAGAGAGTTTTTGGTCTCACTGAGGGAGCGCCGCACTGTCGGAGGGGCAGTACTGAGGGAGCGCCGCACTGTCGGAGGGGCGGTACTGAGGGAGCGCCGCTCTGTTGGAGGGGCGGTACTGAGGGAGCGCCGCGCTGTCGGAGGGGCGGTACTGAGGGAGCGCCGTGCTGTCGGAGGGGCGGTACTGAGGGAGCGCCGCATTGTCGGAGGGGCGGTACTGAGGGAGCGCCGCACTGTCGGAGGGGCGGTACTGAGGGAGCGCCACACTGTCGGAGGGGCGGTACTGAGGGAGCGCTGCACTGTCGGAGGTGCCGTCTTTCGGGTGTGATGTTAAACCCGAGGCCCCGTCTGCCCTCTCAGGTGGATGTAAAAGATCCCACGGCCACTATTGGAAGAAGAGCAGGGGGGAGTTCTCCCCGGTGTCCTGGGCCCAATATTTATCCCTCAACCAACATCACTAAAAACAGATGATCTGGTCATTTATCACATTGCTGTTTGTGGGAGCTTGCTGTGCGCAAATTGGCTGCCGCGTTTCCCACATTACAACAGTGACCGCACTTCCAAAAAAAAGTCCTTCATTGGCTGTGAGGCGCGTTGGGACGTCCTGAGATGGGGAAAGGCGCTGGAGAAACTCGTCTTTGTATTTTGGTTATGGCACCATGACGTGGGGAGGGGGGGGGGTGCGTGGGTTTAATGCAATAGGGCGAGCTTGATGGGCCGACTGGCCTCCCTCGTCTGTCTCTGCGTGGGCTGGGAGTTGGGTCTCGGCATTGGATGGTGGGATCAGCCTCCTGCGCACTCCTACCATCAGCCCCCACGAGTGGAATAGCTGGCTGTTTATCTGCTTAGCCTTTCTTGCTGAGTAGCGGGCAGCAAACTAGAAGCGATTGCCGGGCTGTTCGAAGACGTCCGCTCGTCCCCCCGCCCAACCCTGCATCTCGAGCTGACTGCACTCTGACACCAGCCCTGTGCCTCAAAGGGACCTTCCCGCACGTGACAATGGACTCACCGTGGCGCCGCGGCCAACCCGCGGACGCTCGTGAGGCCTCGTGGTGCGCAAGATGGCCGCCGCGCTCGCTGACAGCGCCCTTCATCGCAAAGGTAGGGCTTGCATTTCTCCGGCACTTTAACCACCTCAGGACGTCCCGAAGCTCTTCAGATCCAATGAAGGACTTTTCTTTTGACGTGTATTCACTGTTGTAATGTAGGAAACGCGGCAGCCAATTTGCGCACAGCAAGCTCCCACAAACAGCACAGCGATAATAAGCGGTTCATCTGTTTTTAAGTGATGTTGGCTGAGGGATGAATATTGGTCCCCAGGACACCAAGGAGAACTCCCCCTCTCCCACTGGCTCTTCTTCCAATAGCGGCCCGTGGGATCTTTTACGTCCCGCAGGAGAGGGCAGACGGCGGGGTGCCCTCGGGTTTAACGCCTCATCCCAAAAGACGGCCCCTCTGACAGTGCGGCGCTCCCTCAGTATAGATGTGGGGCGGCTGTCATGGTAACAAACGGACCTGCCCAGAGGTGAGTGATCAAGCCTCCAAACAGACTAAAAGACCCGGGCTGCAGTGCTTAAAGGGCTGCAGCAGACTGGGGGTTAAATCCGCTGAGCGGCAGCTTGCAATGGTTTGCACTGTCTCCGGTCGCCAGGCAACCAGCTCGGAACAGACGGGCAGGATATCAATCGGTCGGCAAACACAATAAAGGGACAATGTCGCCTGGCACGGTGAGATGCCCCAAGCTGGTTGGAAGCCAGAGTAACCGTGGCAACAGAGTCAGTGATTCAATGATCTCATTGCAACTTAGATGTTCGTCAGTCGTAGTTCAGAGGGTCTCACTCTCTCTCTGGCCTCTGAGTCAGAGGATCGTGGGTTCGAGCCCCCACTCCAGAGACTCGAGCCCCCCAATCCAGGCCCGACACTCCCCCGGTGCCAGTACTGAGGGAGCGCCGCACTGTCGGAGGGGCGGTACTGAGGGAGCACCGCACTGTCGGGGGGCAGTACTGAGGGAGTGCCGCACTGTCGGAGGGGCAGTACTGAGAGAGCGCCGCACTGTCAGAGGGGCGTTACTGAGGGAGCGCCGCACTGTCGGGGGGGCAGTACTGAGGGAGCACCGCACTGTCGGGGGGGCAGTACTGAGGGAGCACCGCACTGTCGGGGGGCAGTACTGAGGGAGTGCCGCACTATCGGAGGGGCAGTACTGAGGGCTTCACAGCCAATGAAGTACTTTTTTGAAGATTGGTCACTGTTGTAATGTGGAAAACGCAGCAGCCAATTTGCGCACAGCAAGCTCCCACAAACAGCAATGTGATAAATGACCGGATCATCTGTTTTTTAGTGATGTTGGTTGAGGGATAAATATTGGCCCCAGGACACCGGGGAGAACTCCGCCCTGCTCTTCTTCCAATAGTGGCCGTGGGATCTTTTACATCCACCTGAGAGGGCAGACGGGGCTTCGGGTTTAACATCTCATCCCGAAAGACAGCATCTCAGGCAGTGCGGCGCTCCCTCAGTACCGCCTCTCCGACAGTGCGGCGCTCCATCAGCACCGCCCCTCCGACAGTGCGGCGCTCCCTCAGTACCGCCCCTCCGACAGTGCGGCGCTCCCTCAGTACCGCCTCTCCGACAGTGCGGCGCTCCCTCAGTACTGCCCCTCCGACAGTGCGGCGCTCCCTCAGTACTGCCCCTCCGACAGTGCGGCGCTCCCTCAGTACCGCCCCTCCAACAGTGCGGCGCTCCCTCAGTACTGCCCCTCCGACAGTGCAGCGCTCCCTCAGTACTGCTCCTCCGACAGTGCGGCACTCCCTCAGACCCGCCCCTCTGACAGTGCGGTGCTCCCTCAGTACCGCCCCTCCGACAGTGCCGCGCTCCCTCAGTACCCGCCCCTCCGACAGTGCGGCGCTCCCTCAGTACAACCCCTCCGACAGTGTGGTGCTCCCTCAGTACCGCCCCTCCGACAGTACGGCGCTCCCTCAGTACTGGCACCAGGGGAGTGTCGGGCCTGCATTGTGGGTCTCGAGTCTCTGGAGTGGGGGCTCGAACCCACGACCTCCTGATGTTCCAAATTGGGGAATCTGACCTGTGCTCTTGTATTTGACATTTGAATATCACCTGAAGTGTGACAGCGGAAGAGTGACACACTCCAAGTGTTGTTATCTGTCGATGTGAACTTGTTGGATGGTCTTGTTCCTGTTCGCAATTTTTGTCGTACAGGGTTGTTAAAAGAAAAATAATTATATATCTGATTCTGGAAAGGTGAAGTTAAATGTGTAACTGATTTGATTTGAGGGGGAACAACGTTCGAGAGTATCCCTGCACATCCACCACCTTAAACATTCACTCCCTCCACCACCGGCGCACCGTGGCTGCAGTGTGGACCATCTACAAGATGCACTGCAGCAACTCGCCAAGGCTTCTTCGGCAGCACCTCCCAAACCCGCGACCTCTTCCACCTAGAAGGACAAGGGCAGCAGGCGCACGGGGACACCACCACCTCCAAGTTCCCCTCCGAGTCACACACCATCCTGACTTGGAAATATATCGGCCGTTCCTTCATCGTCGCTGGGTCAAAATCCTGGAACTCCCTCCCTAACAGCACTGTGGGAGCACCTTCACCACACGGACTGCAGCGGTTCAAGAAGGCGGCTCACCACCACCTTCTCAAGGGTGACTAGGGATGGGCAATAACTGCCGGCCTTGCCAGCGACGTCCGCATCAGGAAAAAGGCCCCGATTTGATCTGAGTTGGGCTCTCGGGAGTAAAATCGGAGAATGGGGTTGCCCTTGGCGTGCCCGGAGCAGCTAGTGCAAGAGAGACACAGGCAGGGTCCAGGGCACTCCCAGCCTGTCGGGTTAAGGTTGTGCTGTGCAACAGGGTGCCCCCGGTGGCTCCGTCAGTAGGTGCGCCGGCTGAGTTGAACCAGGCCAGGAAAGGGGGCCCGGGGTCGCATTCCGCACACCCCCCCCCCCCGGTCGGTGCTGACCCGCGCCGAGCTTGGCCGGCCGTCGGGGGAGGGGAATTTGGGGGGGGGGGGGGAAGGCTACGATTGCCTTTTCCGTCCCTGGGGCGGCATGATGGTGGGGGGTGGCGAGGAACTGCCCGGGGTCCCTGCTCCTAATTACCATCCAGGCACAGAGTGCGGGTGCGCGGAAATCAGGGCAAGGACAGCATTGAGCCCGGCTGCGATGCACCCCATGGCCGAATATCTTTTGGACAATTGGGCACTTGGAAAGGGAGCTATTGGTGGCTGTGGAACAGTATCCCTACTGGTTAATAAATTTAGCAGAGTGAAGCCTATTCAGAAGAGGTAATTAAAGTATTAAGGAGCAATATCAGAATCTGAATTAAGAATTTGTATGAAGGACAATAACTGGCAGGAGGGTCGGTAACCAGAGGACACAGATTGAAGATAATCAGCAACAGGACCAGAGGGGGGGATAATATTTTCCGCAGCGAGTTGTTGTGATCTGGAACGCGCTGCCTGAAAGGGCGGTGGGAGCAGATTTAATAGTAACTTTCAAAAGGGGGAATTGGAGAAATACTTGAAGGGGAAAATGTGCCGGGCTGTGGGGAAAGAGCAGGGGGGAGTGGGACTAATTGTGCACCAGTCGCTGAAGGTAAGCATGCAGGTGCAGCAGGCGGTTAAGAAGGCAAATGGTATGTGGCCTTCGTAGCGAGAGGATTCGAGTACAAGAACAAGGACGTCTTGCTGCAGTTGTACAGGGCCTTGGTGAGACCACACCTTGAGTATTGTGTGCAGTTTTGGTCGCCTTATCTGAGGAAGGATGTTCTTGCCATGGAGGGAGTGCAGTGAAGATTCACCAGGCTGATACCCGGGATGGCAGGAATGACGTATGAGGAGAGATTGGGTCGATTGGGCCAAAACTCGCTGGAGTTTAGAAGAATGAGAGGGGATCTCATTGAAACTTATAAAATTCTAACAGGACTAGACAGACTAGATGCAGGAAGGATGTTCCCGATGGTCAGGGTGTCCAGAACCAGGGGTCACAGTCTAAGGATAAGGGGTAAGCCATTTAGGACAGAGATGAGGAGGAATTTCTTCACCCAGAGAGTGGTGAACCTGTGGAATTCTCTACCACAGAAGGCAGTTGAGGCCAATTCATTAAATATATTCAAGAAGGAGTTAGATATATTTCTTAAGGCTAAAGGGATCAAGGGATATGCGGAGAAGGCAGGGACAGGGTACTGAATTTGGATGATCAGCCATGATCTCATTGAATGGCGGAGCAGGCTCGAGGGGCCGAATGGCCTCCTCCTGTGCTGTTTCATTCTGCGCTTCGACAAGAGGTGATCTTCAAAGCCACGAGTGGGAGGATTCGGCCCAACGGCATTAGCAAGCCGAATCATGTAAACCTATTTAAACAAGGTTTAATTATGCATTTCTCCACCCTCCCAATGGCAAACTGCGTGCAATTTTCTTTGTACATCTCGGAACCATAATCCGAATGATAATCACATCCCCAGCATCAATGTGCAGAAGGTTCTGGAAGAACCACATATTTTTATGATATTTATTCACAAGCTGCGGATTCAAGGCCATTAACTCTTCGATGGCCAGGGTGAAGTCCTCCGCTTGCCCAGATAGTTTATTCCAAACACTCCCAGGGCAGGTACAGCACGGGTTAGATACAGAGTAATGCTCCCTCTACACTGTCCCATCAAACACTCCCAGGACAGGTACAGCACGGGGTTAGATACAGAGTAAAGCTCCCTCTACACTGTCCCATCAAACACTCCCAGGGCAGGTACAGCACGGGTTAGATACAGAGGAAAGCTCCCTCTACACTGTCCCCATCAAACACTCCCAGGACAGGTACAGCACGGGGTTAGATACAGAGTAAAGCTCCCTCTACACTGTCCCATCAAACACTCCCAGAGCAGGTACAGCACGGGTTAGATACAGAGTAAAGCTCCCTCTACACTGTCCCATCAAACACTCCCAGGGCAGGTACAGCCCAGGGTTAGATACAGAGTAAAGCTCCCTCTACACTGCCCCATCAAACACTCCCAGGGCAGGTACAGCACGGGTTAGATACAGAGTAAAGCTCCCTCTACACTGTCCCATCAAACACGCCCAGGGCAGGTACAGCACGGGTTAGATACAGAGTAAAGCTCCCTCTACACTGTCCCATCAAACACTCCCAGGGCAGGTACAGCACGGGTTAGATACAGAGTAAAGCTCCCTCTACACTGTCCCATCAAACACTCCCAGGGCAGGTACAGCACGGGTTAGATACAGAGTAAAGCTCCCTCTACACTGTCCCATCAAACACTCCCAGGGCAGGGACAGCACGGGTTAGATACAGAGTAAAGCTCCCTCTACACTGTCCCATCAAACACTCCCAGGGCAGGTACAGCACGGGTTAGATACAGAGTAAAGCTCCCTCTACACTGTCCCATCAAACACTCCCAGGGCAGGGACAGCACGGGTTAGATACAGAGTAAAGCTCCATCTACACTGTCCCATCAAACACTCCCAGGGCAGGTACAGCACCGGTTAGATACAGAGTAAAGCTCCATCTACACTGTCCCCATCAAACACTCCCAGGGCAGGTACAGCACCGGTTAGATACAGAGTAAATCTTCCTCTACACTGTCCCCATCAAACACTCCCAGGGCAGGTACAGCACGGGTTAGATACAGAGTAAAGCTCCCTCTACACTGTCCCATCAAACACTCCCAGGGCAGGTACAGCACGGGTTAGATACAGAGTAAATCTTCCTCTACACTGTCCCCATCAAACACTCCCAGGGCAGGTACAGCACGGGTTAGATACAGAGTAAAGCTCCCTCTACACTGTCCCATCAAACACTCCCAGGGCAGGTACAGCACGGGTTAGATACAGAGTAAAGCTCCCTCTACACTGTCCCATCAAACACTCCCAGGGCAGGTACAGCACGGGTTAGATACAGAGTAAAGCTCCCTCTACACTGTCCCATCAAACACTCCCAGGGCAGGTACAGCACGGGTTAGGTACAGAGTAAAGCTCCCTCTACACTGTCCCATCAAACACTCCCAGAGCAGGTACAGCACCGGTTAGATACAGAGTAAAGCTCCCTCTACCTGTCTGTGAGGTGGGGTGTCAGAATTAACATCTCCCTATCTCTGGTGCTTTGCGACGTTTGTGCTTCAGTGTGTCTGGGTTCCAGTGGGTTGGATGCGGTGAGGGGATGCTACAAATGCCCATGGTGCCCGCTGCTGATTCAACCCCATTGGGAGAGGGCAGGATTGGGCTGGGGCCGCGATGCCCGCCGCGGTCGAATAGCCCACACATCTGGGCTCGCCCGTGGGGAAATCAGCTGCCGAATTTGAAGGTCGCACATTAAGACGGGCAGAATTAAGTCGATGGGACTGAGCCAAGGAGCCTTGCTTTTTCGTGCGGGCTGGCAGAATTTAAGATCCATTTCAGAAAGTGACATGTTCCAAGTAATATAACTGAATGGAAGTGGCGGTCACAGTGAGGGTGGGGAAACTGCACCCTGAAGAGATTTCCACCCTGGCCTTCCGAGGCTCTGACCGTCCCTTTAAACGACCAATTTTCGTCCAGGGATCGATTCTGCCCGGGTGCTCAAGAAATATCGCAGATAATCCTGTTTGGATTCTAAGTGGAGTCACTGGTGATGTTGCACCGTGTAATTACTGGGGCGTAGGGTGGAGACACCTCGATCCAGGGGATTTTCGGTCACAGGAACCGTGAGGAGTCACTCAGCATTCTCCACCTATCGTTGGGGTAAGAGAGAAAGACCGGCATTTCTCCAGGGGGAAGGAGATGTGGGAGATGCTCTTCGCCCTTTCGTATCTGCGCCAGACTGCTGGCTGCGAGGTAGGGGTCCCAGGGCACCCCGCAGTTGGTGCAAGGCACAGATTAAAAACAAACAGAAGGGAGAGACAGAGGGATATACAGGGTCTGTGAGAGAGCAGGGAACAGAGAGAGGGAGATACACACAGAGAGACAGACAGAGAGATAGTGAGACTGAGAGAGAGAGACAGAGACAGAGAGACAGAGAGAGACAGAGAGAGAGAGAGAGACAGAGAGAGAGAGAGAGACAGAGAGACAGAGAGAGAGACAGAGAGAGACCGAGAGAGAGACATACAGAGAGAGAGACAGAGAGAGAGACAGAGAGAGAGAAGGAGAGAGAGACAGAGAGGAGAGAGACAGAGAGAGAGAGACAGAGAGAGAGAGAGTGACACAGAGAGAGAGAGACAGAGAGAGAGATAGTGAGACTGAGAGAGAGAGACCGACAGACAGACAGAGAGACAGAGAGAGAGACAAAGTGAGAGATAGAGACAGACAGACAGACAGAGACAGAGAGAGAGAGAGAGAGACAGAGAGAGACAGAGAGAGAGACACAGAGAGAGAGACAGAGAGCGAGATAGAGAGAGAGACAGAGAGAGACAGAGAGAGAGACAGAGAGAGAGAGACAGAGAGAGAGAGAGACAGAGAGAGAGAGACAGAGAGAGAGAGAGACAGAGAGAGACAGAGAGAGAGAGAGACAGAGAGAGAGAGAGAAACGGAGAAACTGAGAAAAACCCTGACAATGTACAGACTTAGTGAACATAGCCTGGCAATCGAAAAAGGTAGACACAGGCAGACCCGGCTACCAAGAGAGGACAGGATATGCTCTCACTGCAGTCAGGGAGTGGTGGAGACAGAGATGCACTTCCTCACAGCTTGTGGAAAATATCAGGGCATAAGGGAGAATTTCTACCCAAAATTCACAAAAATATGCCCGGAATTCAGAAATTTGAATGACGACCAAAAACTCCCATACCTACTAGGGGAAGAGAGAAATTGTGTAACCTTAGCGGCACATTATGTTACAGCTTGCCATAAACAGAGGGACAACCACTAAATATAAGAAAAGAGTATATACAAATTATATGAATGTATATTTATACACTCAGGGATATATCTGTTTGTACATTGTATGGATAGATCTGTATTTTTGTGTACAACCATGAATGTTTTTCGATGCTTTGGCAACATAAGATGTACCTTGTCCTGCCAATAAAGCGATTTGAATTGAATTGAATTGACAGAGAGACAGAGAGAGGGGGGTAATTAAGAGCCGGAGAGATTCTCAGCAGGCTGTCGCGCAGTTCCAATTCCCGAGTCTGTGCAGTGAGCGCCAGGAGACCAATCCGCCTTTAAACACATCACTGATGCAATGAAATAAAGGGGGAATATTGAAAGGAATCTTCCTTTTTGTCATTTGAATGATTCGAGCTCAGACCTGCCGCTCCAACCAATTGGCAAAGGGTCGAATATCTGGATGGGAAAGATCTGAGGCTGAGGTAGAATCGATCTGTTTACCAGATTAGAAAACATGCTCATTTATATAAAAATATTATCATTTACAATAAAGGCGAGCAGCCACCTGTTGGGAGCCTTTCATTGGACTGTCTCCGTCTGCTGCTATAACCGGAGATTTCTCCCAGGGAAAGAGAGAGTGTTGGAGCCTTGTTGGTCCGACCCCGCTTGCATTCTCAGCTCCAACCCCGGACACAGACTGAGGCATTCTCTGAGCAAATCCCAGTGTTTTACTCATGGAAGGGCTGAGAGAGAGGGGGAGAGGGAGAGAGATAGAGAGAGAGAGAGACAGAGGGGGAGAGGGAGAGAGAGATAGAGAGAGACACAGAGAGAGAGAGAGGGGGAGAGGGAGAGAGAGAGAGAGATAGAGAGGGAGAGAAAGGGAGAGAGAGAGAAAGGGAGAGAGAGAGACAGAGAGAGACAGAGAGAGAGAGAGAGAGACAGAGAGAGAGAGAGAGAGACAGACAGACAGAGAGAGACAGAGACAGAGAGAGAGAGACAGAGAGAGAGACAGAGAGAGACAGACAGAGAGAGACAGAGACAGAGAGAGAGAGACAGAGAGAGAGAGAAAGGGAGAGTGAGAGAGAGAAAGGGAGAGAGAGATAGATGGCGAGAGATAGAGGAGAGAGAGACAGAGACAGACAGAAAGAGAGATAGAGGGAGAGATGGAGAGAGAAAGACAGAGAAAGGGGAGAGAGAGACAGAGGGAGACAGACAGAGAGGGAGAAAGAGAGCATACATTAAACAGGGGAATTAAGATGAGAGATTCTGCAGGATAAGACACGAATCTTGCTGCAGTACTCCTGAGCTGGACAGTTCAGCACCGGGGCAGCAGCCTGGATCAGACTGCTGGAGTCTGGGGCAGGGCTCCCGGCTCTCCAGTCTGTGCAGAGGGGGATCCAAGGGCAGGCTGCAGCCGGATGCCCAGCCACCCCAACACCCCAGCCCTACCCAGGGCTAGTTTTAAAAGCGCCTTCTTACCTTGCTCTTGGCTGCTTGCAAGAAGCTGAGGGCGATGCCGGTGCAGAGAAGCAGGGAGCACAACCCCGGGCCCATCATCCTGGGAGCGAATGAGGCTGCTCGGGGCAAGGGGTGGATGCGAGGAGTGGAGAGGAGAGCGATGGGGAGAGGAAGGATATGCAATGGAGGAGGAAACAGTCTCGACAGCCCACTTAAGGGACAGGAGCGTCTACATCACACAGAGGGAGGGGTAAACCAGGGAGAGGGGAGGGGCCTTACACCTGCAGCACAGCTGGCTAGAGAGACACAGACACAAGATATTGAGGCTACTTTGGGCTTTGCATACAATGCAATTTTAATCTCAGATGTGTAAATATTCCTTATCCTCCCCCCTCCTTTTCAAACACACACCACCACGCATCACACTCATCGTGGGTGAGTTTCAGATTGGGGGGGGGGGGGTGGTGTTTGTGGGATATTTGGCTATAGCGGCATCGCTGCAAATCCAGCAAATCCCTCTCGACCCCCACAGACAAAAGCACTCACTCACCAAAATACGGGGGAGTGGGCCTTTGGCGTAGCGGTCGCATCCCCGCCGCTGGGCCAGAAGGCGGAGGGTTTCGAACCCCGCTCCAGACAAGTCCCGGCAAGTGGAGTCGGAGCTCCGGCTCTAAATTCTGGGTTGACATCCAGTGGGATACTTGCGTCCGTGGGTGTGGGTGGCACCACCCCCCCGCCCTCGTATGGGTTGCGGGAGCCCGTAAAACCCTCCCGCCATAGGACTAACCACCCTAATGGCTGGTACGAAGATGGTTACGGTCACGGAAGGAGCGTTAATCGCAGCCAGAAATCCTTCCACCACTTCATACAGTTCCCCAAAGGGAACAGTGTGAAGACACGTATGACGACGACCAAAATACGCACAAACACGCCATATAGAGAATGGAAATGGGAAAAGGGCAAATGGGAACAGGACCAGCCACTTCACATTCACTCCCATTGTACAGGATCCCAATGGACCCATCCCACTCCCATTGTACAGGATCCCAATGGACCCAACCCCTTCCCATTCACTCCCACTGTACACAATCCCAATGGACCCAACCCCTTCCCATTCACTCCCACTGTACACAATCCCAATGGACCCAACCCCTTCCCATTCACTCCCACTGTACACAATCCCAATGGACCCAACCCCTTCCCATTCACTCCCATTGTACACAATCCCAATGGACCCAACCCCTTCCCATTCACTCCCACTGTACACAATCCCAATGGACCCAACCCCTTCCCATTCACTCCCATTGTACACAATTCCATTGGACCCAACCCCTTCCCATTCACTCCCATTGTACACAATCCCAATGGACCCAACCCCTTCCCATTCACTCCGATTGTACACAATCCCAATGGACCCAACCCCTTCCCATTCACACCCATTGTACACAATCCCAATGGACCCAACCCCTTCCCATTCACTCCCATTGCACACAATCCCAATGGACCCAACCCCTTCCCATTCACTCCCATTGTACACAATCCCAATGGATCCAACCCCTTCCCATTCACTCCCATTGTACAGAATCCCAATGGACCCAACCCCTTCCCATTCACTCCCATTGTACACAATCCCAATGGACCCAACCCCTTCCCATTCACTCCCATTGTACAGAATCCCAATGGACCCAACCCCTTCCCATTCACTCCCATTGTACACAATCCCAATGGACCCAACCCCTTCCCATTCACTCCCATTGTACACAATCCCAATGGACCCAACCCCTTCCCATTCACTCCCATTGTACACAATCCCAATGGACCCAACCCCTTCCCATTCACTCCCACTGTACAGAATCCCAATGGACCCAACCCCTTCCCATCCACTCCCATTGTGCAGAATCCCAATGGACCCAACCCCTTCCCATTCACTCCCATTGTACACAATCCCAATGGACCCAACCCCTTCCCATTCACTCCCATTGTACACAATCCCAATGGACCCAACCCCTTCCCATTCACTCCCATTGTACACAATCCCAATGGACCCAACCCCTTCCCATTCACTCCCACTGTACAGAATCCCAATGGACCCAACCCCTTCCCATTCACTCCCATTGTGCAGAATCCCAATGGACCCAACCCCTTCCCATTCACTCCCATTGTACACAATCCCAATGGGCCCAAACCCCTTCCCATTCACTCCCATTGTACACAATCCCAATGGACCCAACCCCTTCCCATTCTCGTAGTCTCAATCCTTGCCCAATGACTTAGTGCGAGAGTTTAACCATCAGCCAGCCTGTTGCTGGATGTTGCCCAAGTGGTACAATTATGAAATTCCCACATATTTATGCAATTCCTGTTTCCTGTTTACCGTGTCCTGATGCGTTCAGTCTGCGCTCTCGAATGAATGAATTGCTGAGCCATGAGACAGAGTTGTTTATTGGTTGGTGTCAGTCATGTCCCATTGTGTCTTGCTCTCCTCTGAGTCTGTAGTTCGTGGGTTTGAGCCCCCACTCCAGAGACTCGAGCCCCAAAATCGAGGTCCGACAATCCCCCAGTGCCAGTACTGAGGGAGCGCCGCACTGTCGGAGGGGCAGTACTGAGGGAGCGCCGCACTGTCGGAGGGGCAGTACTGAGGGAACGCCACACTGTCGGAGGGGCAGTACTGAGGGAGCGCCGCACTGGCGGAGGGGCAGTACTGAGGGAACGCCACACTGTCGGAGGGGCAGTACTGAGGGAGCGCCGCACTGTCGGAGGGGCAGTACTGAGGGAGCGCCGCACTGTCGGAGGGGCAGTACTGAGGGAGCGCCGCACTGTCGGAGGGGCAGTACTGAGGGAACGCCACACTGTCGGAGGGGCAGTACTGAGGGAGCGCCGCACTGTCGGAGGGGCAGTACTAAGGGAGCGCCGCACTGTCAGATGGCAGTACTGAGGGAGTGCTGCACTGTCGGAGTGGCAGTACTGAGGGAGTGCCGCATTGTCAGATGGCAGTACTGAGGGAGGGCTGCACTGTCGGAGTGGCATGTACTGAGGGAGTGCAACCCTGTCGGAGGGTCAGTACTGAGGGAGCGCCGCACTGTCGGAGGGGCAGTACTGAGGGAGTGCCGCACTGTCGGAGGGGCAGTACTGAGGGAGTGCCGCACTGTCGGAGGAGCAGTACTGAGGGCATGCAGCACTGTTAGAGTGGGAGTACTGAGGGAGGGCTGCACTGTCGGAGGGGCAGTACTGAGGGAGTGCCGCACTGTCGGAGTGGCAGTACTGAGGGAGTGCCGCACTGTCGGAGGGGCAGTACTGATGGAGTGCCGCACTGTCAGAGGGGCAGTACTGAGGCAGCGCCGCACTGTCAGAGGGGCAGTACTGAGGGCGCACCGCACTCGCAGATGGCAGTACTGAAGGAGTGCTGCACTGTCGGAAGGGCAGTACTGAGGGAGCGCCGCACTGTCGGAGTGGCAGTACTGAGGGAGTGCAGCACTGTCGGAGGGGCAGTGCTGAGGGAGTGCCGCACTGTCGGAGGGGCAGTACTGAGGGAGCGCCGCACTGTCGGAGAGGCGGTACTGAGGGAGTGCTGCAATGTCGGAGGAGCAGTACAGAGGGCGCGCCGCACTGTCAGTGTAGCAGTGCTGAGGGAGTGCCGCACTGTCGGAGGGGCAGTACTGAGGGAGCGCCGCACTGTCGGAGGGGCGGTACTGAGGGAGTGCTGCATTGTCGGAGGGGCGGTACTAAGGGAGCGCTGCGCTGTCGGAGGGGTAGTACTGAGGGAGCACTGCGATGTCGGAGGGGCGGTACTGAGGGAGCACAGTACTGTCGGAGGGGCAGTACTGAGGGAGCGCCGCACTGTCGGAGGGGCAGTACTGAGGGAGCGCCGCACTGACAGAGGGGCGGTACGGAGGGAGCGCAGCACTGTCGGAGGGGCGGTACTGAGGGAGCGCCGCACTGTCGGATGGGCAGTACTGAGGGAGCACCGCACTGTCGGAGGGACAGGACTAAGGGAGCGCCGCACTGTCGGAGTGGCAGCACCGAGGGAGCGCCGCACTGTCGGAGGGGCGGTACTGAGGGAGCGCCGCACTGTCGGAGGGGCAGTACTGAGGGAGCGCCGCACTGTCGGAGGGGCGGTACTGAGGGAGCGCCGCACTGTCGGAGGGGCGGTACTGAGGGAGCACAGCACTGTCGGAGGGGCAGTACTGAGGGAGCGCCGCACTGTCGGAGGGTGAGTACTGAGGCAGCGCCGCACTGTTGGAGGGGCAGTACTGAGGGAGTGTCGCACTGTCGGAGGGGCAGTACTGAGGGAGTGCCATCTGTCGGAGGGGCAGTACTGAGGGAGCGCCGCACTGTCGGAGTGGCAGTACTGAGGGAGTGCCGCACTGTCGGAGGGGCAGTACTGATGGAGTGCCGCACTGTCAGAGGGGCAGTACTGAGGCAGCGCCGCACTGTCAGAGGGGCAGTACTGAGGGCGCACCGCACTCGCAGATGGCAGTACTGAAGGAGTGCTGCACTGTCGGAAGGGCAGTACTGAGGGAGCGCCGCACTGTCGGAGTGGCAGTACTGAGGGAGTGCAGCACTGTCGGAGGGGCAGTGCTGAGGGAGTGCCGCACTGTCGGAGGGGCAGTACTGAGGGAGCGCCGCACTGTCGGAGAGGCGGTACTGAGGGAGTGCTGCAATGTCGGAGGAGCAGTACAGAGGGCGCGCCGCACTGTCAGTGTAGCAGTGCTGAGGGAGTGCCGCACTGTCGGAGGGGCAGTACTGAGGGAGCGCCGCACTGTCGGAGGGGCGGTACTGAGGGAGTGCTGCATTGTCGGAGGGGCGGTACTAAGGGAGCGCTGCGCTGTCGGAGGGGTAGTACTGAGGGAGCACTGCGATGTCGGAGGGGCGGTACTGAGGGAGCACAGTACTGTCGGAGGGGCAGTACTGAGGGAGCGCCGCACTGTCGGAGGGGCAGTACTGAGGGAGCGCCGCACTGACAGAGGGGCGGTACGGAGGGAGCGCAGCACTGTCGGAGGGGCGGTACTGAGGGAGCGCCGCACTGTCGGATGGGCAGTACTGAGGGAGCACCGCACTGTCGGAGGGACAGGACTAAGGGAGCGCCGCACTGTCGGAGTGGCAGCACCGAGGGAGCGCCGCACTGTCGGAGGGGCGGTACTGAGGGAGCGCCGCACTGTCGGAGGGGCAGTACTGAGGGAGCGCCGCACTGTCGGAGGGGCAGTACTGAGGGAGCGCCGCACTGTCGGAGGGTGAGTACTGAGGCAGCGCCGCACTGTTGGAGGGGCAGTACTGAGGGAGTGTCGCACTGTCGGAGGGGCAGTACTGAGGGAGTGCCATCTGTCGGAGGGGCAGTACTGAGGGAGCGCCGCACTGTCGGAGGGGCAGTACTGAGGGAGTGCCGCACTGTCGGAGGGGCAGTACTGATGGAGTGCCGCACTGTCAGAGGGGCAGTACTGAGGCAGCGCCGCACTGTCAGAGGGGCAGTACTGAGGGCGCAACGCACTCGCAGATGGCAGTACTGAGGGAGTGCTGCACTGTCGGAGGGGCAGTACTGAGGGAGCGCCGCACTGTCGGAGTGGCAGTACTGAGGGAGTGCCGCACTGTCGGAGGGGCAGTGCTGAGGGAGTGCCGCACTGTCGGAGGAGCAGTACAGAGGGCGCGCCGCACTGTCAGTGTAGCAGTACTGAGGGAGTGCTGCACTGTCGGAGGGGCAGTACTGAGGGAGTGCCGCACTGTCGGAGTGGCAGTACTGAGGGAGTGCCGCACTGTCGGAGGGGCAGTGCTGAGGGAGTGCCGCACTGCCGGAGGGGCAGTACTGAGGGAGCGCCGCACTGTCGGAGGGGCGGGACTGAGGGAGTGCTGCATTGTCGGAGGGGCGGTACTGAGGGAGCGCCGCACTGTCGGAGGGGCGGTATTGAGGGAGCACTGCACTGTCGGAGGGGCGGTACTGAGGGAGCACAGCACTGTCAGAGGGGCGGTACTGAGGGAGCGCCGCACTGTCGGAGGGGCAGTACTGAGGGAGTGCTGCACTTTCGGAGGGGCAATACTGAGGGAGCGCCACGCTGTCGGAGGGGCAGTACTGAGGGAGTGTCGCACTGTCGGAGAGGCAGGACTGAGGGAGTGCTGCACTGTTGGAGGGGCCGCACTGAGGGAGCGCCGCACTGTCGGAGGGGCAGTACTGAGGGAGCACTGCACTGTCGGAGGGGCGGTACTGAGGGAGCACAGCACTGTCGGAGGGGCGGTACTGAGGGAGTGCCGCACTGTCGGAGGGGCAGTACTGAGGGAGCGCCACGCTGTCGGAGGGGCAGTACTGAGGGAGTGTCGCACTTTCAGAGTGGCAGTACTGAGGGAGCGCCGCACTGTCGGAGGGGCAGTACTGAGGGAGTGCTGCACTGTTGGAGGGGCCGTACTGAGGGAGCGCCGCACTGTCGGAGGGGCAGTACTGAGGGAGCACTGCACTGTCGGAGGGGCGGTACTGAGGGAGTGCCGCACTGTCGGAGGGGCAGTACTGAGGGAGCGCTGCACTGTCGGAGGGGCGGTACTGAGGGAGTGCCGCACTGTCGGAGGGGCAGTACTGAGGGAGTGCTGCACCTTCGGAGGGGCAATACTGAGGGAGCGCCACGCTGTCGGAGGGGCAGTACTGAGGGGGTGTCGCACTGTCGGAGAGGCAGTACTGAGGGAGTGCCGTACTGTCGGGGGAGCAGTACTGATGGTGCGCCGCACTTTCAGAGTGGCAGTACTGAGGGAGTGCTGCACTGTCGGAGGGGCAGTACTGAGGGAGCGCCGCACTGTCGGAGTGGCAGTACTGAGGGAGCGCCGCACTGTCGGAGGGGCAGTGCTGAGGGAGTGCCGCACTGACGGAGGGGCAGTACTGAGGGAGCGCCGCACTGTCGGAGGGGCGGTACTGAGGGAGCGCCGCACTGTCGGAGGGGCGGTACTGAGGGATTGCTGCAGTGTCGGAAGGGCAGTACTGAGGGAGCGCCGCACTGTCAGAGGGGCAGTACTGAGGGAGTGCTGCACTGTCGGAGGGGCGGTACTGAGGGAGCGCCGCACTATCGGAGGGGCAGTACTGAGGGAGCACTGCACTGTCGGAGGGGCGGTACTGAGGGAGCGCCGCACTGTCGGAGGGGCGGTACTGAGGGAGCACTGCACTGTCGGAGGGGCGGTACTGAGGGAGCGCCGCACTGTCGGAGGGGCGGTACTGAGGGAGTGCCGCACTGTCGGAGGGGCAGTACTGAGGGAGCGCCGCACTGTCGGAGGGGCAGTACTGAGGGAGTGCTGCACTTTCGGAGGGGCAGTACTGAGGGAGTGCTGCACTTTCGGAGGGGCAATACTGAAGGAGCGCCACACTGTCGTAGGGGCAGTACTGAGGGAGTGTCGCACTGTCGGAGAGGCAGTACTGAGGGAGTGCCGTACTGTCGGAGGAGCAGTACTGATGGTGCGCCACACTTTCAGAGTGGCAGTACTGAGGGAGTGCTGCACTGTCGGAGGGGCCGTACTGAGGGAGCGCCGCACTGTCGGAGGGGCAGTACTGAGGGAGCGCCGCACTGTCAGAGAGGCAGTACTGAGCGAGTGCCGTACTGTCGGAGGGGCGGTACTGAGGGAGCGCCGCACTGTCGGAGGGGCAGTACTGAGGGAGTGCCGCACTGTCGGAGGGGCAGTACTGATGGAGTGCCGCACTGTCAGAGGGGCAGTACTGAGGCAGCGCCGCACTGTCAGAGGGGCAGTACTGAGGGCGCACCGCACTCGCAGATGGCAGTACTGAAGGAGTGCTGCACTGTCGGAAGGGCAGTACTGAGGGAGCGCCGCACTGTCGGAGTGGCAGTACTGAGGGAGTGCAGCACTGTCGGAGGGGCAGTGCTGAGGGAGTGCCGCACTGTCGGAGGGGCAGTACTGAGGGAGCGCCGCACTGTCGGAGAGGCGGTACTGAGGGAGTGCTGCAATGTCGGAGGAGCAGTACAGAGGGCGCGCCGCACTGTCAGTGTAGCAGTGCTGAGGGAGTGCCGCACTGTCGGAGGGGCAGTACTGAGGGAGCGCCGCACTGTCGGAGGGGCGGTACTGAGGGAGTGCTGCATTGTCGGAGGGGCGGTACTAAGGGAGCGCTGCGCTGTCGGAGGGGTAGTACTGAGGGAGCACTGCGATGTCGGAGGGGCGGTACTGAGGGAGCACAGTACTGTCGGAGGGGCAGTACTGAGGGAGCGCCGCACTGTCGGAGGGGCAGTACTGAGGGAGCGCCGCACTGACAGAGGGGCGGTACGGAGGGAGCGCAGCACTGTCGGAGGGGCGGTACTGAGGGAGCGCCGCACTGTCGGATGGGCAGTACTGAGGGAGCACCGCACTGTCGGAGGGACAGGACTAAGGGAGCGCCGCACTGTCGGAGTGGCAGCACCGAGGGAGCGCCGCACTGTCGGAGGGGCGGTACTGAGGGAGCGCCGCACTGTCGGAGGGGCAGTACTGAGGGAGCGCCGCACTGTCGGAGGGGCGGTACTGAGGGAGCGCCGCACTGTCGGAGGGGCGGTACTGAGGGAGCACAGCACTGTCGGAGGGGCAGTACTGAGGGAGCGCCGCACTGTCGGAGGGTGAGTACTGAGGCAGCGCCGCACTGTTGGAGGGGCAGTACTGAGGGAGTGTCGCACTGTCGGAGGGGCAGTACTGAGGGAGTGCCATCTGTCGGAGGGGCAGTACTGAGGGAGCGCCGCACTGTCGGAGTGGCAGTACTGAGGGAGTGCCGCACTGTCGGAGGGGCAGTACTGATGGAGTGCCGCACTGTCAGAGGGGCAGTACTGAGGCAGCGCCGCACTGTCAGAGGGGCAGTACTGAGGGCGCACCGCACTCGCAGATGGCAGTACTGAAGGAGTGCTGCACTGTCGGAAGGGCAGTACTGAGGGAGCGCCGCACTGTCGGAGTGGCAGTACTGAGGGAGTGCAGCACTGTCGGAGGGGCAGTGCTGAGGGAGTGCCGCACTGTCGGAGGGGCAGTACTGAGGGAGCGCCGCACTGTCGGAGAGGCGGTACTGAGGGAGTGCTGCAATGTCGGAGGAGCAGTACAGAGGGCGCGCCGCACTGTCAGTGTAGCAGTGCTGAGGGAGTGCCGCACTGTCGGAGGGGCAGTACTGAGGGAGCGCCGCACTGTCGGAGGGGCGGTACTGAGGGAGTGCTGCATTGTCGGAGGGGCGGTACTAAGGGAGCGCTGCGCTGTCGGAGGGGTAGTACTGAGGGAGCACTGCGATGTCGGAGGGGCGGTACTGAGGGAGCACAGTACTGTCGGAGGGGCAGTACTGAGGGAGCGCCGCACTGTCGGAGGGGCAGTACTGAGGGAGCGCCGCACTGACAGAGGGGCGGTACGGAGGGAGCGCAGCACTGTCGGAGGGGCGGTACTGAGGGAGCGCCGCACTGTCGGATGGGCAGTACTGAGGGAGCACCGCACTGTCGGAGGGACAGGACTAAGGGAGCGCCGCACTGTCGGAGTGGCAGCACCGAGGGAGCGCCGCACTGTCGGAGGGGCGGTACTGAGGGAGCGCCGCACTGTCGGAGGGGCAGTACTGAGGGAGCGCCGCACTGTCGGAGGGGCGGTACTGAGGGAGCGCCGCACTGTCGGAGGGGCGGTACTGAGGGAGCACAGCACTGTCGGAGGGGCAGTACTGAGGGAGCGCCGCACTGTCGGAGGGTGAGTACTGAGGCAGCGCCGCACTGTTGGAGGGGCAGTACTGAGGGAGTGTCGCACTGTCGGAGGGGCAGTACTGAGGGAGTGCCATCTGTCGGAGGGGCAGTACTGAGGGAGCGCCGCACTGTCGGAGGGGCAGTACTGAGGGAGTGCCGCACTGTCGGAGGGGCAGTACTGATGGAGTGCCGCACTGTCAGAGGGGCAGTACTGAGGCAGCGCCGCACTGTCAGAGGGGCAGTACTGAGGGCGCAACGCACTCGCAGATGGCAGTACTGAGGGAGTGCTGCACTGTCGGAGGGGCAGTACTGAGGGAGCGCCGCACTGTCGGAGTGGCAGTACTGAGGGAGTGCCGCACTGTCGGAGGGGCAGTGCTGAGGGAGTGCCGCACTGTCGGAGGAGCAGTACAGAGGGCGCGCCGCACTGTCAGTGTAGCAGTACTGAGGGAGTGCTGCACTGTCGGAGGGGCAGTACTGAGGGAGTGCCGCACTGTCGGAGTGGCAGTACTGAGGGAGTGCCGCACTGTCGGAGGGGCAGTGCTGAGGGAGTGCCGCACTGCCGGAGGGGCAGTACTGAGGGAGCGCCGCACTGTCGGAGGGGCGGGACTGAGGGAGTGCTGCATTGTCGGAGGGGCGGTACTGAGGGAGCGCCGCACTGTCGGAGGGGCGGTATTGAGGGAGCACTGCACTGTCGGAGGGGCGGTACTGAGGGAGCACAGCACTGTCAGAGGGGCGGTACTGAGGGAGCGCCGCACTGTCGGAGGGGCAGTACTGAGGGAGTGCTGCACTTTCGGAGGGGCAATACTGAGGGAGCGCCACGCTGTCGGAGGGGCAGTACTGAGGGAGTGTCGCACTGTCGGAGAGGCAGGACTGAGGGAGTGCTGCACTGTTGGAGGGGCCGCACTGAGGGAGCGCCGCACTGTCGGAGGGGCAGTACTGAGGGAGCACTGCACTGTCGGAGGGGCGGTACTGAGGGAGCACAGCACTGTCGGAGGGGCGGTACTGAGGGAGTGCCGCACTGTCGGAGGGGCAGTACTGAGGGAGCGCCACGCTGTCGGAGGGGCAGTACTGAGGGAGTGTCGCACTTTCAGAGTGGCAGTACTGAGGGAGCGCCGCACTGTCGGAGGGGCAGTACTGAGGGAGTGCTGCACTGTTGGAGGGGCCGTACTGAGGGAGCGCCGCACTGTCGGAGGGGCAGTACTGAGGGAGCACTGCACTGTCGGAGGGGCGGTACTGAGGGAGTGCCGCACTGTCGGAGGGGCAGTACTGAGGGAGCGCTGCACTGTCGGAGGGGCGGTACTGAGGGAGTGCCGCACTGTCGGAGGGGCAGTACTGAGGGAGTGCTGCACCTTCGGAGGGGCAATACTGAGGGAGCGCCACGCTGTCGGAGGGGCAGTACTGAGGGGGTGTCGCACTGTCGGAGAGGCAGTACTGAGGGAGTGCCGTACTGTCGGGGGAGCAGTACTGATGGTGCGCCGCACTTTCAGAGTGGCAGTACTGAGGGAGTGCTGCACTGTCGGAGGGGCAGTACTGAGGGAGCGCCGCACTGTCGGAGTGGCAGTACTGAGGGAGCGCCGCACTGTCGGAGGGGCAGTGCTGAGGGAGTGCCGCACTGACGGAGGGGCAGTACTGAGGGAGCGCCGCACTGTCGGAGGGGCGGTACTGAGGGAGCGCCGCACTGTCGGAGGGGCAGTGCTGAGGGATTGCTGCAGTGTCGGAAGGGCAGTACTGAGGGAGCGCCGCACTGTCAGAGGGGCAGTACTGAGGGAGTGCTGCACTGTCGGAGGGGCGGTACTGAGGGAGCGCCGCACTATCGGAGGGGCAGTACTGAGGGAGCACTGCACTGTCGGAGGGGCGGTACTGAGGGAGCGCCGCACTGTCGGAGGGGCGGTACTGAGGGAGTGCCGCACTGTCGGAGGGGCAGTACTGAGGGAGCGCCGCACTGTCGGAGGGGCAGTACTGAGGGAGTGCTGCACTTTCGGAGGGGCAGTACTGAGGGAGTGCTGCACTTTCGGAGGGGCAATACTGAAGGAGCGCCACACTGTCGTAGGGGCGGTACTGAGGGAGTGTCGCACTGTCGGAGAGGCAGTACTGAGGGAGTGCCGTACTGTCGGAGGAGCAGTACTGATGGTGCGCCACACTTTCAGAGTGGCAGTACTGAGGGAGTGCTGCACTGTCGGAGGGGCCGTACTGAGGGAGCGCCGCACTGTCGGAGGGGCAGTACTGAGGGAGCGCCGCACTGTCAGAGAGGCAGTACTGAGCGAGTGCCGTACTGTCGGAGGGGCGGTACTGAGGGAGCGCCGCACTGTCGGAGGGGCAGTACTGAGGGAGCACAGCACTGTCAGAGGGGCAGTACTGAGGGAGCGCCGCACTGTCGGAGGGGCGGTACTGAGGGAGCGCCGCACTGTCGGAGGGGCAGTACTGAGGGAGTGCCGCACTGTCGGAGGGGCAGTACTGAGGGAGCGCTGCACTGTCGGAGGGGCAGTACTGAGGGAGCGCCGCACTGTCGGAGGGGCAGTACTGAGGGAGGGCCGCACTGTCGGAGGGGCAGTACCGAGGGCGCGCCGCACTGTCGGAGGGGCAGTACTGAGGGAATGCCGCACTGTCGGAGGAGCAGTGCTGAGGGCGCGCCGCACTGTCAGTGTGGCAATACTGAGGGAGCGCCGCACTGTCGGAGGGGCGGTACTGAGGGAGCGCCGCACTGTCGGAGGGGCAGTACTGAGGGAGTGCCGCACTGTCGGAGGGGCGGTACTGAGGGAGTGCCGCACTGTCGGAGGGGCGGTACTGAGGGAGCGCCGCACTGTCGGAGGGGCAGTACTGAGGGAGCGCTGCACTGTCGGAGGGGCAGTACTGAGGGAGCCCCGCACTGTTGGAGGGGCGGTACTGAGGGAGCGCCGCACAGTCGGAGGGGCGGTACTGAGGGAGCGCCGCACTGTCGGAGGGGCAGTACTGAGGGAGCGCCGCACTGTCGGGGGGGCGGTACTGAGGGAGCGCCGCACTGTCGGAGTGGCAGTACTGAGGGAGCGCCGCACTGTCAGAGGGGCAGTACCGACGGAGTGCCGCACTGTCGGAGGGGCAGTACTGAGGGAATGCCGCACTGTCGGAGGAGCAGTACTGAGGGCGCGCCGCATTGTCAGTGTGGCAATACTGAGGGAGCGCCGCACTGTCGGAGGGGCGGTACTGAGGGAGCGCCGCACTGTCGGAGGGGCAGTACTGAGGGAGCGCCGCACTGTCGGAGGGGCGGTACTGAGGGAGCGCCGCACTGTCAGAGGGGCAGTACTGAGCGAGTGCTGTACTGTCGGAGGGGCAGTACTGAGGGAGCACCGCACTGTCGGAGTGGCAGTACTGAGGGCGCGCAGCACTGTCGGAGGGGTGGTACTGAGGGAGCGCCGCACTGTCGGAGTGGCAGTACTGAGGGAGTGCCGCACTGTTGGAGGGGCAGTGCTGAGGGAGCGCCGCACTGTCGGAGGGGCAGTACTGAGGGAGCGCCGCACTGTCGGAGGGGCGGTACTGAGGGAGCGCCGCACTGTCGGAGGGGTGGTACTGAGGGAACGCCGCACTGTCGGAGGGGCGGTACTGAGGGAGCGCCGCACTGTCGGAGGGGCAGGACTGAGGGCGCGCCGCAATGTCGGAGGGGCAGTACTGAGGGAGAGCTGCACTGTCGGAGGGGCGGTACTGAGGGAGCGTCGCACTGTCGGAGGGGCGGTACTGAGGGAGCGCCGCACTGTCGGAGGGGCGGTACTGAGGGAGTGCCGCACTGTGGGAGGGGCAGTACTGAGGGAGTGCCGTACTGTCGGAGGAGCAGTACTGATGGTGCGCCGCACTGTCGGAGTGGCAGTACTGAGGGAGTGCCGCACTGTCGGAGGGGCGGTACTGAGGGAGGGCCGCACTGTCGGAGGAGCAGTACTGAGGGCGCGCTGCACTGTCGGAGGGGCGGTACTGAGGGAGTGCTGCACTGTCGGAGAGGCAGTACTGAGGGAGCGCCGCACTGTCGGAGGGGCAGTACTCAGGGAGTGCCGCACTGTCGGAGGGGCGGTACTGAGGGAGTGCCGCACTGTCGGAGGGGCGGTACTGAGGGAGCGCCGCACTGTCGGAGGGGCAGTACTGAGGGAGCGCTGCACTGTCGGAGGGGCAGTACTGAGGGAGCCCCGCACTGTTGGAGGGGCGGTACTGAGGGAGCGCCGCACAGTCGGATGGGCGGTACTGAGGGAGCGCCGCAATGTCGGAGGGGCACTACTGAGGGAGCGCCGCACTGTCGGGGGGGGCGGTACTGAGGGAGCGCCGCACTGTCGGAGTGGCAGTACTGAGGGAGCGCCGCACTGTCAGAGGGGCAGTACCGACGGAGTGCCGCACTGTCGGAGGGGCAGTACTGAGGGAATGCCGCACTGTCGGAGGAGCAGTACTGAGGGCGCGCCGCATTGTCAGTGTGGCAATACTGAGGGAGCGCCGCACTGTCGGACGGGCGGTACTGAGGGAGCGCCGCACTGTCGGAGGGGCAGTACTGAGGGAGCGCCGCACTGTCAGAGGGGCAGTACTGACGGAGTGCTGCACTGAGGGAGCGCCGCACTGTCGGAGGGGCAGTACTGAGGGAGCGCCGCACTGCTGGAGGGGCAGTACTGAGGGCGCACCGCACTGTCAGATGGCAGTACCGAGGGAGTGCTGCAGTGTCGGAAGGGCAGTACTGAGTGAGCGCCGCACTGTCAGAGGGGCAGTATTGAGCGAGTGCTGCAGTGTCGGAGGGGCAGTACTGAGGGAGCGCCGCACTGTCGGAGGGGCGGTACTGAGGGAGCGCCGCATTGTCAGATGGCAGTACTGAGGGAGTGCTGCACTGTCGGAGTGGCATGTACTGAGGGAGTGCCGCCCTGTCGGAGGGTCAGTACTGAGGGAGCGCCGCACTGTCGGAGGGGCAGTACTGAGGGAGTGCCGCACTGTCGGAGGGGCAGTACTGAGGGAGTGCCGCACTGTCGGAGGAGCAGTACTGAGGGCATGCCGCACTGTTAGAGTGGGAGTACTGAGGGAGTGCTGCACTGTCGGAGGGGCAGTACTGAGGGAGTGTCGCACTGTCAGAGGAGCAGTACTGAGGAAGCGCCGCACTGTCGGAGGGGCAGTACTGAGGCAGCGCCGCACTGTCGGAGGGGCGGAACTGAGGGAGCGCCGCACTGTCAGAGGGGCAGTACTGAGGGAGCACCGCACTGTCGGAGGGGCAGTACTGAGGCAGCGCCGCACTGTCGGAGGGGCAGTACTGAGGGAGCGCCGCACTGTCAGAGTGGCAGTACTGAGGGAGTGCTGCAATGTCGGAGGGACAGTACTGAGGGAGCGCTGCACTGTCGGAGTGGCAGTACTGAGGGAGTGCCGCACTGTCGGAGGGGCAGTACTGATGGAGTGCCGCACTGTCAGAGGGGCAGTACTGAGGCAGCGCCGCACTGTCGGAGTGGCAGTACGGAGGGAGTGCCGCACTGTCGGAGGGGCAGTGCTGAGGGAGTGCCGCACTGTCGGAGGGGCAGTACTGAGGGAGCGCCGCACTGTCGGAGGGGCGGTACTGAGGGAGTGCTGCAATGTCGGCGGAGCAGTACAGAGGGCGTGCCGCACTGTCAGTGTAGCAGTCCTGAGGGAGTGCTGCACTGTCGGAGGGGCAGTACGGAGGGAGCGCAGCACTGTCGGAGGGGCGGTACTGAGGGAGCGCCGCACTGTCGGATGGGCAGTACTGAGGGAGCGCCGCACTGTCGGAGGGACAGGACTGAGGCAGCGCCGCACTGTCGGAGGGGCAGTACTGAGGGAGCGCCGCACTGTCAGAGTGGCAGTACTGAGGGAGTGCTGCAATGTCGGAGGGACGGTACTGAGGGAGCGCTGCACTGTCGGAGTGGCAGTACTGAGGGAGCGCCGCACTGTCGGAGGGGCAGTGCTGAGGGAGCGCCGCACTGACAGAGTGGCGGTACGGAGGGAGCGCAGCACTGTCGGAGGGGCGGTACTGAGGGAGCGCCGCACTGTCGGATGGGCAGTACTGAGGGAGCGCCGCACTGTCGGAGGGACAGGACTGAGGCAGCGCCGCACTGTCGGAGGGGCAGTACTGAGGGAGCGCCGCACTGTCAGAGTGGCAGTACTGAGGGAGTGCTGCAATGTCGGAGGGACAGTACTGAGGGAGCGCTGCACTGTCGGAGTGGCAGTACTGAGGGAGTGCCGCACTGTCGGAGTGGCAGTACTGATGGAGTGCCGCACTGTCGGAGGGGCAGTGCTGAGGGAGTGCCGCACTGTCGGAGGGGCAGTACTGAGGGAGCGCCGCACTGTCGGAGGGGCGGTACTGAGGGAGTGCTGCAATGTCGGAGGAGCAGTACAGAGGGCGTGCCGCACTGTCAGTGTAGCAGTACTGAGGGAGTGCGGCACTGTCGGAGGGGCAGTACTGAGGGAGCGCCGCACTGTCGGAGGGGCGGTACTGAGGGAGCGCTGCATTGTCGGAGGGGCGGTACTGAGGGAGCGCTGCGCTGTCGGAGGGGCAGTACTGAGGGAGCGCCGCACTGTCGGATCAGCAGTACTGAGGGCGCGCCACACTGTCGGAGTGGCAGTACCGAGGGAGTGCCGCACTGTCGGAGGGGCAGTACTGAGGGAGTGTCCCACTGTCGGAGGGGCAGTACTGAGGGAGTGTCCCACTGTCGGAGGGGCGGTACTGAGGGTGCGCCGCACTGTCGGAGGGGCAGTACTGAGGGAGTGTCCCACTGTCGGAGGGGCAGTACTGAGGGAGTGCTGCACTGTTGGAGGGGCAGGACTGAGGGAGCGCCGCACTGTCGGAGTGGCAGTACTGAGGGAGTGCCGCACTGTCAGAGGGGCAGTACTGACGGAGTGCTGCACTGAGGGAGCGCCGCACTGTCGGAGGGGCAGTACTGAGGGAGCGCCGCACTGCTGGAGGGGCAGTACTGAGGGCGCACCGCACTATCAGATGGCAGTACAGAGGGAGTGCTGCAGTGTCGGAAGGGCAGTACTGAGGGAGCGCCGCACTATCAGAGGGGCAGTACTGAGCGAGTGCTGCAGTGTCGGAGGGGCAGTACTGAGGGAGCGCCGCACTGTCAGAGGGGCAGTACTGAGGGAGCGCCGCACTGTCGGAGGGGCGGTACTGAGGGAGCGCCGCATTGTCAGATGGCAGTACTGAGGGAGTGCTGCACTGTCGGAGTGGCATGTACTGAGGGAGTGCCGCCCTGTCGGAGGGTCAGTACTGAGGGAGCGCCGCACTGTCGGAGGGGCAGTACTGAGGGAGTGCCGCACTGTCGGAGGGGCAGTACTGAGGTGGTGCCGCACTGTCGGAGGAGCAGTACTGAGGGCATGCCGCACTGTTAGAGTGGGAGTACTGAGGGAGTGCTGCACTGTCGGAGGGGCAGTACTGAGGGAGTGTCGCACTGTCAGAGGAGCAGTACTGAGGAAGCGCCGCACTGTCGGAGGGGCAGTAGTAAGGGAGCGCCGCACTGTCGGAGGAGCAGTACTGAGGGAGCGCCGCACTGTCAGAGTGGCAATACTGAGGGAGTGCTGCACTGTCGGAGGGGCAGTACTGAGGGAGTGCCGCACTGTAGGAGTGGCAGTACTGAGGGAGTGCCGCACTGTCGGAGGGGCAGTACTGAGGGAGCGCCGCATTGTCGGAGGGGCAGTACTGAGGGACCGCCGCACTGTCGGAGGGGCAGTACTGAGGGAGTGTCCCACTGTCGGAGGGGCAGTACTGAGGGAGTGCCGTACTGTCGGAGGAGCAGTACTGAGGGTTCGCCGCACTGTCGGAGGGGCAGTACTGAGGGAGTGCTGCACTGTTGGAGGGGCAGTACTGAGGGAGCGCCGCAATGTCGGAGTGGCAGTACTGAGGGAGTGCCGCACTGTCGGAGGGGCAGAACTGAGGGCGCACCGCACTGTCAGAACTGAGGGAATGTTGCAGTGTCGGAGGGGCAGTACTGAGGGAGCGGCGCACGGTCGGAGGGCCGGTACTGAGGAAGTGCTGCACTGTCGGAGGGGCGGTACTGAGGGAGCACCGCACTGTCGGAGGGGCAGTACTGAGGGAGCGCCGCACTATCGGAGGGGCAGTACTGAGGGAGCGCCGCACTGTCGGAGGGGCGGAACTGAGGGAGCGCCGCACTGTCAGAGGGGCAGTACTGAGGCAGCGCCGCACTGTCGGAGGGACAGTACTGAGGGAGCGCCGCACTGTCAGAGTGGCAGTACTGAGGGAGTGCTGCAATGTCGGAGGGACAGTACTGAGGGAGCGCTGCACTGTCGGAGTGGCAGTACTGAGGGAGTGCCGCACTGTCGGAGGGGCAGTACTGATGGAGTGCCGCACTGTCAGAGGGGCAGTACTGAGGCAGCGCCGCACTGTCGGAGTGGCAGTACGGAGGGAGTGCTGCACTGTCAGAGGGGCAGTGCTGAGGGAGTGCCGCACTGTCGGAGGGGCGGTACTGAGGGAGTGCTGCAATGTCGGAGGAGCAGTACAGAGGGCGTGCCGCACTGTCAGTGTAGCAGTACTGAGGGAGTGCTGCACTGTCGGAGGGGCAGTACTGAGGGAGCGCCGCACTGTCGGAGGGGCGGTACTGAGGGAGTGCTGCATTGTCGGAGGGGCGGTACTGAGGGAGCGCTGCGCTGTCGGAGGGGTAGTACTGAGGGAGCGCTGCGATGTCGGAGGGGCGGTACTGAGGGAGCACAGTACTGTCGGAGGGGCAGTACTGAGGGAGCGCCGCACTGTCGGAGGGGCAGTACTGAGGGAGCGCCGCACTGTCGGAGGGGCAGTACTGAGGGAGCGCCGCACTGTCGGAGGGGCAGTACTGAGGGAGCGCCGCACTGTCGGAGGGGCAGTACTGAGGGAGCGCCGCACTGACAGAGGGGCGGTACTGAGGGAGCGCCGCACTGTCGGAGGGGCAGTACTGAGGGAGCGCCGCACTGTCGGAGGGGCAGTACTGAGGGAGCGCCGCACTGACAGAGGGGCGGTACTGAGGGAGCGCCGCACTGTCAGAGGGGTAGTACTGAGGGAGCGCCGCACTGTCGGAGGGGCAGTACTGAGGGAGCGCCGCACTGTCGGAGGGGGAGTACTGAGGGAGCGCCGCACTGTCGGAGGGGGAGTACTGAGGGAGCGCCGCACTGTCAGAGGGGCAGTACTGAGGGAGCGCCGCACTGTCGGAGGGGGAGTACTGAGGGAGAGCCGCACTGTCGGAGGGGCAGTACTGAGGGAGCGCCGCACTGTCGGAGGGGCAGTACTGAGGGAGCGCCGCACTGTAGGAGGGGCAGTACTGAGGGAGCGCCGCACTGTCGGAGGGGCAGCACTGAGGGAGCGCCGCACTGTCGGAGGGGCAGTACTGAGGGAGCGCCGCACTGTCGGAGGGGCAGTACTGATGGAGCGCCGCACTGTCGGAGGGGCAGTACTGAGGGAGCGCTGCACTGTCGGAGGGGCAGTACTGTGGGAGTGCCGCACTGTCGGAGGGGCAGTACTGAGGGAGCGCCGCACTGTCGGAGGGGCAGTACTGTGGGAGTGCCGCACTGTCGGAGGGACAGTACTGAGGGAGCGCCGCACTGTCAGAGTGGCAGTACTGAGGGAGTGCTGCAATGTCGGAGGGACAGTACTGAGGGAGCGCTGCACTGTCGGAGTGGCAGTACTGAGGGAGTGCCGCACTGTCGGAGGGGCAGTACTGATGGAGTGCCGCACTGTCAGAGGGGCAGTACTGAGGCAGCGCCGCACTGTCGGAGTGGCAGTACGGAGGGAGTGCTGCACTGTCAGAGGGGCAGTGCTGAGGGAGTGCCGCACTGTCGGAGGGGCGGTACTGAGGGAGTGCTGCAATGTCGGAGGAGCAGTACAGAGGGCGTGCCGCACTGTCAGTGTAGCAGTACTGAGGGAGTGCTGCACTGTCGGAGGGGCAGTACTGAGGGAGCGCCGCACTGTCGGAGGGGCGGTACTGAGGGAGTGCTGCATTGTCGGAGGGGCGGTACTGAGGGAGCGCTGCGCTGTCGGAGGGGTAGTACTGAGGGAGCGCTGCGATGTCGGAGGGGCGGTACTGAGGGAGCACAGTACTGTCGGAGGGGCAGTACTGAGGGAGCGCCGCACTGTCGGAGGGGCAGTACTGAGGGAGCGCCGCACTGTCGGAGGGGCAGTACTGAGGGAGCACCGCACTGTCGGAGGGGCAGTACTGAGGGAGCGCCGCACTGTCGGAGGGGCAGTACTGAGGGAGCGCCGCACTGACAGAGGGGCGGTACTGAGGGAGCGCCGCACTGTCGGAGGGGCAGTACTGAGGGAGCGCCGCACTGTCGGAGGGGCAGTACTGAGGGAGCGCCGCACTGACAGAGGGGCGGTACTGAGGGAGCGCCGCACTGTCAGAGGGGTAGTACTGAGGGAGCGCCGCACTGTCGGAGGGGCAGTACTGAGGGAGCGCCGCACTGTCGGAGGGGGAGTACTGAGGGAGCGCCGCACTGTCGGAGGGGGAGTACTGAGGGAGCGCCGCACTGTCAGAGGGGCAGTACTGAGGGAGCGCCGCACTGTCGGAGGGGGAGTACTGAGGGAGAGCCGCACTGTCGGAGGGGCAGTACTGAGGGAGCGCCGCACTGTCGGAGGGGCAGTACTGAGGGAGCGCCGCACTGTAGGAGGGGCAGTACTGAGGGAGCGCCGCACTGTCGGAGGGGCAGCACTGAGGGAGCGCCGCACTGTCGGAGGGGCAGTACTGAGGGAGCGCCGCACTGTCGGAGGGGCAGTACTGATGGAGCGCCGCACTGTCGGAGGGGCAGTACTGAGGGAGCGCTGCACTGTCGGAGGGGCAGTACTGTGGGAGTGCCGCACTGTCGGAGGGGCAGTACTGAGGGAGCGCCGCACTGTCGGAGGGGCAGTACTGAGGGAGCGCCGCACTGTCGGAGGGGCGGTACTGAGGGAGCGCCGCACTGTCGGAGGGGCGGTACTGAGGGAGCGCCGCACTGTCGGAGGGGCAGTACTGTGGGAGTGCCGCACTGTCGGAGGGGCAGTACTGAGGGAGCGCCGCACTGTCGGAGGGGCGGTACTGAGGGAGCGCCGCACTGTCGGAGGGGCAGTACTGAGGGAGCGCCGCACTGTCGGAGGGGCAGTACTGAGGGAGCGTCCCACTGTCGGAGGGGCAGTACTGAGGGAGTGTCCCACTGTCGGAGGGGCAGTACTGAGGGAGTGTCCCACTGTCGGAGGGGGAGTACTGAGGGAGCGCCGCACTGTCGGATGGGCAGTACTGAGGGAGCGCCGCACTGTCGGAGGGGGAGTACTAGCTGAGCGAGTCGTTGTCATCTGCGGGCGAGGCGGTCAGGCGTGGTGAGTAAAATTGCGTCTCCCACGAGGTAGGGCAAAATGACGGAGAAGATGGCTGCCCCCGTAGCTCACATGAGGCACTATTGGGGTCGGTTGCCTTAATCAAAGATGGCCGCCCCATGACTCATGTGTGGGGATGCTGGCCTCAGTTGCCCTAAACAAAGATGGCCGCCCCCATGACTCATGTGTGGGGATGCTGGCCTCAGTTGCCCTAAACAAAGATGGCCGCCCCCATGACTCATGTGTGGGGATGCTGGCCTCAGTTGCCCTAAACGAAGATGGCCGCCCCCATAGTTCGCATGCGGCACTGCTGGCCTCTGAGGATCAGCTCCTGCAGGCCTTGGAGAAGCGGCCTTTCTTCAGGCAGGTTTTGCATATGGAGTTCTTGGCTGGGCAGCGCGACCTCGGGTGCTTCTCCTGGCCACAAAAATAACAGCCGGCGGCCCGATCGCGGATGCCCGATGTCGGGGCCGGTGCCGGGGGTGGCGGGGCCGGTCGGGTCCGGGACGCCGACGCAGAGGTAGGTCCCGGGGGCGGCGCTGGGAAGGGTGCTGTGGTAGGGGTCGGGCCCGAGTCCCAGGGTCGCGAGCAGTACCTGGTGAATGCTTCCTGATCTTGGTGGGCCACTTCCAGGGAGATAGCGAGGGCTTCAGCTTTTTCCATGCTGAGGTCTTTAGCTTCCAGCAGTCTTTGCCGTGAGTACTCGGACCGTAGGCCTTTCAGGAATGCGTCGCGGATATTCTCTTCAGTATTTTCGGCTGCCGACACCGATTTAAAGTCACAGTTCCTGGCGAGTGCATATAGCGCCTGTGAGAATTCGGCTACTGATTCTCCTGGCTGTTGCGGCCGTGATCTTAGGAGGTGCCTAGCGTACATGTAGTTTACCGGGGTCCGGTACTTCTGTTTCAGCAGGTTGATGGCGGTCTCGTAGGTAGTCATGTCCTCGATGAGAGTGTATACTCTCGGGCTCAGTTGTGCCTGCAGGACACTTAGTTTGGATGCCTGAGGGACGCTGGATTCTCTCAGGTATGATTCGAAGCAGACCAGCCAGTGTTTAAAGTCTGCGGCTGAGTTTGCTGCTCGTGGGTTCAGGTCCAGGTACGGCGGTCTGAGGGCTCGCAGCCAAGCTGGCTGGTGTGGCTGAGCTCCTGGGAGCTGCGCTGGTGGCTCCTCCGCCGGTTGTGACTCGTTGTCGGACATCATTAAATTTAGTCAATAAAATTGATATACCTATCAATTCCTCCAATAAAAGGCGAAGAGTTACGAAGGTGACTAAAGGTTTTTATTGACTAAATAACAGAGCCCACTCTCGTGGGTGATCCGATCCAAGCAGGAGGAATACCAGCCAGTCGCTCACCTTTATACCTGGCCTGGTGGGTGGAGCCAAGGCGGAGTCGGCAGTGGTCATCCCAGGTATAGCAGTGTGGCAAGAGGCGACCTCGTACCGTGATACAATAGTGGTCAGTGATACAGTTATAACGAACAGTGGTGAACAGTGCTAACTACTAACAGTGATACGATAGTGAACGTGGCTTACCACAGCGCCGCACTGACAGAGGGGCAGTACGGAGGGAGCGCAGCACTGTCGGAGGGTCGGTACTGAGGGAGCGCCGCACTGTCGGAGGGGCGGTACTGAGGGAGCGCCGCACTGTCGGATGGGCAGTACTGAGGGAGCGCCGCACTGTCGGAGGGACAGGACTGAGGGAGCGCCGCACTGTCGGAGTGGCAGTACTAAGGGAGCGCCGCACTGTCGGAGGAGCAGTACTGAGGGAGTGCCGCACTGTCGGAGGGGCAGTACTGAGGGAGCGCCGCATTGTCGGAGGGGCAGTACTGAGGGAGCGCCGCACTGTCGGAGGGGCAGCACTGAGGGATTGTCCCACTGTCGGAGGGGCAGTACTGAGGGAGTGCCGTACTGTCGGAGGAGCAGTACTGAGGGTGCGCCGCACTGTCGGAGGGGCAGTACTGAGGGAGCGCCGCAATGTCGGAGTGGCAGGACTGAGGGAGTGCTGCAGTGTCGGAGGGGCAGTACTGAGGGAGCGCCGCACTGTCGGAGGTGCGGTACTGAGGGAGCACAGCACTGTCGGAGGGGCAGTACTGAGGGAGCGCCGCACTGTCGGAGGGGCAGTACTGAGGCAGCGCCGCACTGTTGGAGGGGCAGTACTGAGGGAGTGTCGTACGGTCGGAGGGGCAGTATTGAGGGAGTGCCGTACTGTCGGAGGGGCAGTACTGATGGTGCGGCGCACTGTCAGAGTGGCAGTACTGAGGGAGTGCTGCACTGTCGGAGGGACAGTACTGAGGGAGTGCCGCACTGTCAGAGGGGCAGTACTGAGGCAGCGCCGCACTGTCGGAGGGGCAGTACTGAGGGCGCACCGCACTCGCAGATGGCAGTACTGAGGGAGTGCTGCACTGTCGGAGGGGCAGTACTGAGGGAGCGCCGCACTGTCGGAGTGGCAGTACTGAGGGAGTGCCGCACTGTCGGAGGGGCAGTACTGAGGGAGCGCCGCACTGTCGGAGGGGCAGTACTGAGGGAGCGCCGCACTGTCGGAGGGGCAGTACTGAGGGAGAGCTGCACTTTCGGATGGGGCAGTACTGAGGGAGCGCCGCACTGTCAGAGGGGCAGTACTGAGGGAGCGCCGCACTGTCGGAGGGGCAGTATTGAGGAAATGCCGCACTGTCGGAGGAGCAGTGCTGAGGGCGCGCCGCACTGCCAGTGTAGCAATACTGAGGGAGTGCTGCACTGTCGGAGGCGCAGTACTGAGGGAGCGCCGCACTGTTGGAGTGGCAGTGCTGAGGGAGTGCCGCACTGTCGGAGGGGCATTACTGAGGGAGCGCCGCAGTGTCGGAGGGGCAGTATTGAGGGAGCGCCGCACTGTCGGAGGGCCGGTATTGAGGGAGTGCTGCACTGTCGGAGGGGCAGTACTGAGGGAGCGCCGCACTATCGGAGGGGCAGTACTGAGGGAGCACTGCACTGTCGGAGGGGCGGTACTGAGGGAGCACAGCACTGTCAGAGGGGCAGTACTGAGGGAGCGCCGCACTGTCGGAGGGGCGGTACTGAGGGAGTGCCGCACTGTCGGAGGGGCAGTACTGAGGGAGTGCTGCACTTTCGGAGGGGCAATACTGAAGGAGCGCCACACTGTCGGAGGGGCAGTACTGAGGGAGTGTCGCACTGTCGGAGAGGCAGTACTGAGGGAGTGCCGTACTGTCGGAGGAGCAGTACTGATGGTGCGCCGCACTTTCAGAGTGGCAGTACTGAGGGAGTGCTGCACTGTCGGAGGGGCCGTACTGAGGGAGCGCCGCACTGTCGGAGGGGCGGTACTGAGGGAGCGCCGCACTGTCAGAGGGGCAGTACTGAGGGAGCGCCGCAATGTCGGAGTGGCAGGACTGAGGGAGTGCTGCAGTGTCGGAGGGGCAGTACTGAGGGAGCGCCGCACTGTCGGAGGTGCGGTACTGAGGGAGCACAGCACTGTCGGAGGGGCAGTACTGAGGGAGCGCCGCACTGTCGGAGGGGCAGTACTGAGGCAGCGCCGCACTGTTGGAGGGGCAGTACTGAGGGAGTGTCGTACGGTCGGAGGGGCAGTATTGAGGGAGTGCCGTACTGTCGGAGGGGCAGTACTGATGGTGCGGCGCACTGTCAGAGTGGCAGTACTGAGGGAGTGCCGCACTGTCAGAGGGGCAGTACTGAGGCAGCGCCGCACTGTCGGAGGGGCAGTACTGAGGGCGCACCGCACTCGCAGATGGCAGTACTGAGGGAGTGCTGCACTGTCGGAGGGGCAGTACTGAGGGAGCGCCGCACTGTCGGAGTGGCAGTACTGAGGGAGTGCCGCACTGTCGGAGGGGCAGTACTGAGGGAGCGCCGCACTGTCGGAGGGGCAGTACTGAGGGAGCGCCGCACTGTCGGAGGGGCAGTACTGAGGGAGAGCTGCACTTTCGGATGGGGCAGTACTGAGGGAGCGCCGCACTGTCGGAGGGGCAGTATTGAGGAAATGCCGCACTGTCGGAGGAGCAGTGCTGAGGGCGCGCCGCACTGCCAGTGTAGCAATACTGAGGGAGTGCTGCACTGTCGGAGGCGCAGTACTGAGGGAGCGCCGCACTGTTGGAGTGGCAGTGCTGAGGGAGTGCCGCACTGTCGGAGGGGCATTACTGAGGGAGCGCCGCAGTGTCGGAGGGGCAGTATTGAGGGAGCGCCGCACTGTCGGAGGGCCGGTATTGAGGGAGTGCTGCACTGTCGGAGGGGCAGTACTGAGGGAGCGCCGCACTTTCGGAGGGGCAATACTGAAGGAGCGCCACACTGTCGGAGGGGCAGTACTGAGGGAGTGTCGCACTGTCGGAGAGGCAGTACTGAGGGAGTGCCGTACTGTCGGAGGAGCAGTACTGATGGTGCGCCGCACTTTCAGAGTAGCAGTACTGAGGGAGTGCTGCACTGTCGGAGGGGCCGTACTGAGGGAGCGCCGCACTGTCGGAGGGGCGGTACTGAGGGAGCGCCGCACTGTCAGAGGGGCAGTACTGAGGGAGCGCCGCACTCTTGGAGGGGTGGTACTGAGGGAGCGCCGCACTGTCGGAGTGGCAGTACTGAGGGAGTGCCGCACTGTCGGAGGGGCAGTGCTGAGGGAGCGCCGCACTGTCGGAGGGGCAGTACTGAGGGAGCGCCGCACTGTCGGAGGGGCGGTACTGAGGGAGCGCAGCACTGTCGGAGGGGTGGTACTGAGGGAACGCCGCACTGTCGGAGGGGCAGTACTGAGGGCGCGCCGCACTGCCAGTGTAGCAATACTGAGGGAGTGCTGCACTGTCGGAGGCGCAGTACTGAGGGAGCGCCGCACTGTTGGAGGGGCAGTACTGAGGGAGCGCCGCACTGTCGGAGGGGCGGTACTGAGGGAGCGCCGCACTGTCGGAGGGGCGGTACTGAGGGAGCGCCGCACTGTCGGAGGGGCAGTACTGAGAGAGTGCCGTCCTGTCAGAGGAGCAGTACTGATGGTGCGTCGCACTGTCAGAGGGGCAGTACTGAGGGCGCACCGCACTCGCAGATTGCAGTACTGAGGGAGGGCTGCACTGTCGGAGGGGCAGTACTGAGGGAGCGCCGCACTGTCGGAGTGGCAGTACTGAGGAAGTGCCGCACTGTCGGAGGGGCAGTGCTGAGGGAGTACCGCACTGTCGGAGGGGCAGTACTGAGGGAGCGCCGCACTGTCGGAGGAGCGGTACTGAGGGAGCGCCGCACTGTCAGTGTAGCAGTACTGAGGGAGTGCTGCACTGTCGGAGGGGCAGTACTGAGGGAGCGCCGCACTGTCGGAGTGGCAGTACTGAGGGAGTGCCGCACTGTCGGAGGGGCAGTGCTGAGGGAGTGCCGCACTGACGGAGGGGCAGTACTGAGGGAGCGCCGCACTGTCGGAGGGGCGGTACTGAGGGAGTGCTGCATTGTCGGAGGGGCGTTACTGAGGGAGCGCTGCGCTGTCGGAGGGGTAGTACTGAGGGAGCACTGCGATGTCGGAGGGGCGGTACTGAGGGAGCACAGTACGGTCGGAGGGGCAGTACTGAGGGAGCGCCGCACTGACAGAGGGGCGGTACGGAGGGAGCGCAGCACTGTCGGAGGGGCGGTACTGAAGGAGTGCCGCACTGTCGGAGGGGCAGTACTGAGGGATTGCCGCACTGTCGGAGGGGCAGTGCTGAGGGAGCGCCGCACTGCCAGTGTAGCAATACTGAGGGAGTGCTGCACTGTCGGAGGCGCAGTACTGAGGGAGCGCCGCAGTACTGAGGGAGCGCCGCACTGTTGGAGTGGCAGTGCTGAGGGAGTGCCGCACTGTCGGAGGGGCATTACTGAGGGAGCGCCGCAGTGTCGGAGGGGCAGTATTGAGGGAGCGCCGCACTGTCGGAGGGCCGGTATTGAGGGAGTGCTGCACTGTCGGAGGGGCGGTACTGAGGGAGCACAGCACTGTCAGAGGGGCAGTACTGAGGGAGCGCCGCACTGTCGGAGGGGCGGTACTGAGGGAGTGCCGCACTGTCGGAGGGGCAGTACTGAGGGAGTGCTGCACTTTCGGAGGTGCAATACTGAAGCAGCGCCACACTGTCGGAGGGGCAGTACTGAGGGAGTGTCGCACTGTCGGAGAGGCAGTACTGAGGGAGTGCCGTACTGTCGGAGGAGCAGTACTGATGGTGCGCCGCACTTTCAGAGTGGCAGTACTGAGGGAGTGCTGCACTGTCGGAGGGGCCGTACTGAGGGAGCGCCGCACTGTCGGAGGGGCGGTACTGAGGGAGCGCCGCACTGTCAGAGGGGCAGTACTGAGGGAGCGCCGCAGTGTCAGAGAGGCAGTACTGAGCGAGTGCTGTACTGTCGGAGGGGTGGTACTGAGGGAGCGCCGCACTCTTGGAGGGGCAGTACTGAGGGAGTGTCGCACTGTCGGAGGGGCAGTACTGAGAGAGTGCCGTACTGTCAGAGGAGCAGTACTGATGGTGCGGCGCACTGTCAGAGGGGCAGTACTGAGGGCGCACCGCACTCGCAGATGGCAGTACTGAGGGAGTGCTGCACTGTCGGAGGGGCAGTACTGAGGGAGCGCCGCACTGTCGGAGTGGCAGTACTGAGGGAGTGTCGCACTGTCGGAGGGGCAGTGCTGAGGGAGTACCGCACTGTCGGAGGGGCAGTACAGAGGGAGCGCCGCACTGTCGGAGGAGCGGTACTGAGGGAGCGCCGCACTGTCAGTGTAGCAGTACTGAGGGAGTGCTGCACTGTCGGAGGGGCAGTACTGAGGGAGCGCCGCACTGTCGGAGTGGCAGTACTGAGGGAGTGCCGCACTGTCGGAGGGGCAGTGCTGAGGGAGTGCCGCACTGACGGAGGGGCAGTACTGAGGGAGCGCCGCACTGTCGGAGGGGCGGTACTGAGGGAGTGCTGCATTGTCGGAGGGGCGTTACTGAGGGAGCGCTGCGCTGTCGGAGGGGTAGTACTGAGGGAGCACTGCGATGTCGGAGGGGCGGTACTGAGGGAGCACAGTACTGTCGGAGGGGCAGTACTGAGGGAGCGCCGCACTGACAGAGGGGCGGTACGGAGGGAGCGCAGCACTGTCGGAGGGGCGGTACTGAAGGAGTGCCGCACTGTCGGATGGGCAGTACTGAGGGAGCGCCGCACTGTCGGAGGGACAGGACTGAGGGAGCGCCGCACTGTCGGAGTGGCAGGACCGAGGGAGTGCCACACTGTCGGAGGGGCAGTACTGAGGGAGCGCCGCACTGTCGGAGGGGCAGTACTGAGGGAGCGCCGCACTGTCGGAGGGGCAGTACTGAGGGAGCGCCGCTCTGTCGGATCAGCAGTACTGAGGCCGTGCCGCAATGTCAGAGTGGCAGTACTGAGGGAGAGCTGCACTTTCGGAGGGGCAGTACTGAGAGAGCACCGCACTGTCGGAGGGGCAGTACTGAGGGAGCGCCGCACTGTCGGAGGGGCAGTACTGAGGGTGCACCGCACTGTCGGAGGGGCAGTACTGAGGGAGCGCCGCACTGTCGGAGGGGCAGTATTGAGGGAGTGCCGCACTGTCGGAGGGGCAGTACTGAGGGAGCGCCGCACTGTTGGAGGGGCAGTACTGAGGGAGTGCTGCAGTGTCGGAGGGGCAGTACTGAGGGAGCGCCGCACTGTCGGAGGGGCAGTACTGAGGGAGCGCCGCACTGTCGGAGGGGCAGTGCTGAGGGAGCGCCGCACTGTCGGACGGGCAGTACTGAGGGAGCACCGCACTGTCGGAGGGGCGGTACTGAGGGAGCGCCGCACTGTCGGAGTGGCAGTACTGAGGGAGTGCCGCACTGTCAGTGTAGCAGTACTGAGGGAGCACCGCACTGTCGGAGGGGAAGTATTGAGGAAATGCCGCACTGTCGGAGGAGCAGTACTGAGGGCGCGCCGCACTGTCAGTGTAGCAATACTGAGGGAGAGCTGCACTGTCGGAGGCGCAGTGCTGAGGGAGTGCCGCACTATCGGAGGGGCAGTACTGAGGGAGCACTGCACTGTCGGAGGGGCGGTACTGAGGGAGCGCCGCACTGTCAGAGGGGCAGTACTGAGGGAGCGCCGCAGTGTCAGAGAGGCAGTACTGAGCGAGTGCTGTACTGTTGGAGGGGCAGTACTGAGGGAGCGCCGCACTGTCGGAGTGGCAGTACTGAGGGCGCACAGCACTGTCGGAGGGGTGGTACTGAGGGAGAGCCGCACTGTCGGAGTGGCAGTACTGAGGGAGTGCCGCACTGTCGGAGGGGCAGTGCTGAGGGAGCGCCGCACTGTCGGAGGGGCAGTACTGAGGGAGCGCCGCACTGTCGGAGGGGCGGTACTGAGGGAGCGCAGCACTGTCGGAGGGGTGGTACTGAGGGAGCGCCGCACTGTCGGAGTGGCAGTACTGAGGGAGTGCCGCACTGTCAGAGGGGCGGTACTGAGGGAGCGCCGCACTGTCGGAGGGGTGGTACTGAGGGAACGCCGCACTGTCGGAGGGGCAGTACTGAGGGAGCGCCGCACTGTCGGAGGGGCGGTACTGAGGGAGCACAGCACTGTCGGAGGGGCAGTACTGAGGGAGCGCCGCATTGTCGGAGGGGCAGTACTGAGGGAGCAGCGCACTGTCGGAGGGGCGGTACTGAGGGAGCGCCGCACTGTCGGAGGGGCGGTACTGAGGGAGCGCCGCACTGTTGGAGGGGCAGTACTGAGGGAGTGTCGCACTGTCGGAGGGGCAGTACTGATGGTGCGGCGCACTGTCAGAGTGGCAGTACTGAGGGAGCGCTGCACTGTCGGAGTGGCAGTACTGAGGGAGTGCCGCACTGTCGGAGGGGCAGTACTGATGGAGTGCCGCACTGTCAGAGGGGCAGTACTGAGGCAGCGCCGCACTGTCAGAGGGGCAGTACTGAGGGCGCACCGCACTCGCAGATGGCAGTACTGAGGGAGTGCTGCACTGTCGGAGGGGCAGTACTGAGGGAGCGCCGCACTGTCGGAGTGGCAGTACTGAGGGAGTGCCGCACTGTCGGAGGGGCAGTGCTGAGGGAGTACCGCACTGTCGGAGGGGCAGTACTGAGGGAGCGCCGCACTGTCGGAGGAGCGGTACTGAGGGAGTGCTGCAATGTCGGAGGAGCAGTACAGAGGGCGCGCCGCACTGTCAGTGTAGCAGTACTGAGGGAGTGCTGCACTGTCGGAGGGGCAGTACTGAGGGAGCGCCGCACTGTCGGAGTGGCAGTACTGAGGGAGTGCCGCACTGTCGGAGGGGCAGTGCTGAGGGAGTGCCGCACTGACGGAGGGGCAGAACTGAGGGAGCGCCGCACTGTCGGAGGGGCGGTACTGAGGGAGTGCTGCATTGTCGGAGGGGCGTTACTGAGGGAGCGCTGCGCTGTCGGAGGGGTAGTACTGAGGGAGCACTGCGATGTCGGAGGGGCGGTACTGAGGGAGCACAGTTCTGTCGGAGGGGCAGTACTGAGGGAGCGCCGCACTGACAGAGGGGCGGTACGGAGGGAGCGCAGCACTGTCGGAGGGGCGGTACTGAAGGAGTGCCGCACTGTCGGATGGGCAGTACTGAGGGAGCGCCGCACTGTCGGAGGGACAGGACTGAGGGAGCGCCGCACTGTCGGAGTGGCAGTACCGAGGGAGTGCCACACTGTCGGAGGGGCAGTACTGAGGGAGTGCCGCACTGTCGGAGGGGCAGTACTGAGGGAGCGCCGCACTGACGGAGGGGCAGTACTGAGGGAGTGCCGCACTGTCGGAGGGGCAGTACTGAGGGAGCGCCGCACTGTCGGATCAGCAGTACTGTGGCCGTGCCGCAATGTCAGAGTGGCAGTACTGAGGGAGTGCCACACTGTCGGAGGGGCAGTACTGAGGGAGTGCCGCACTGTCGGAGGGGCAGTGCTGAGGGAGTGCCGCACTGTCGGAGGGACAGTACTGAGGGAGCGCCGCACTGTCGGAGGGGCGGTACTGAGGGAGTGCTGCACTGTCGGAGGAGCAGTACAGAGGGCGTGCCGCACTGTCAGTGTAGCAGTACTGAGGGAGTGCTGCACTGTCGGAGGGGCTGTACTGAGGGAGCGCCGCACTGTCGGAGTGGCAGTACTGAGGGAGTGCCGCACTGTCGGAGGGGCAGTGCTGAGGGAGTGCCGCACTGACGGAGGGGCAGGACTGAGGGAGCGCCGCACTGTCGGAGGGGCGGTACTGAGGGAGTGCTGCATTGTCGGAGGGGCGGTACTAAGGGAGCGCTGCACTGTCGGAGGGGTAGTACTGAGGGAGCACTGCGCTGTCGGAGGGGCGGTACTGAGGGAGCACAGTACTGTCGGAGGGGCAGTACTGAGGGAGTGCCGCACTGTCGGAGGGGCAGTACTGAGGGAGCGCCGCACTGGCAGAGGGGCAGTACGGAGGGAGCGCAGCACTGTCGGAGGGGCGGTACTGAGGGAGTCGGATCAGCAGTGCTGAGGGCGCGCCGCAATGTCAGAGTGGCAGTACTGAGGGAGAGCCGCACTGTCGGAGGGGCAGTACTGAGGGAGCGCCGCACTGTCGGAGGGGCAGTACTGAGGGAGTGCCGCACTGTCGGAGGGGCAGTACTGAGGGAGCGCCGCACTGTCGGAGTGTCAGTACTGAGGGAGTGCCGCACTGTCGGAGGGGCAGTGCTGAGGGACTGCCGCACTGTCGGAGGGGCAGTACTGAGGGAGCGCCGCACTGTCGGAGGGGCGGTACTGAGGGAGTGCTGCACTGTCGGAGGAGCAGTACAGAGGGCGCGCCGCACTGTCAGTGCAGCAGTACTGAGGGAGAGCTGCACTTTAGGAGGGGCAGTACTGAGAGAGCGCCGCACTGTTGGAGGGGCAGTACTGAGGGAGTGTCCCACTGTCGGAGGGGCAGTACTGAGGGAGTGCCGTACTGTCGGAGGGGCAGTATTGAGGGAGCGCAGCACTGTCGGAGGGGCGGTACTGAGGGAGTGCCACACTGTCGGAGGGGCAGTATTGAGGGAGTGCCGCACTGTCGGAGGGGCAGTACTGAGGGAGCGCCGCACTGTTGGAGGGGCAGTACTGAGGGAGTGCTGCAGTGTCGGAGGGGCAGTACTGAGGGAGCGCCGCACTGTCGGAGGGGCAGTACTGAGGGAGCGCCGCACTGTCGGAGGGGCAGTGCTGAGGGAGCGCCGCACTGTCGGACGGGCAGTACTGAGGGAGCACCGCACTGTCGGAGGGGCGGTACTGAGGGAGCGCCGCACTGTCGGAGTGGCAGTACTGAGGGAGTGCCGCACTGTCAGTGTAGCAGTACTGAGGGAGCACCGCACTGTCGGAGGGGAAGTATTGAGGAAATGCCGCACTGTCGGAGGAGCAGTACTGAGGGCGCGCCGCACTGTCAGTGTAGCAATACTGAGGGAGAGCTGCACTGTCGGAGGCGCAGTGCTGAGGGAGCGCCGCACTGTCGGAGGGGCATTACTGAGGGAGCGCCGCAGTGTCGGAGGGGCAGTATTGAGGGAGCGCCGCACTGTCGGAGGGCCGGTACTGAGGGAGTGCCGCACTATCGGAGGGGCAGTACTGAGGGAGCACTGCACTGTCGGAGGGGCGGTACTGAGGGAGCGCCGCACTGTCAGAGGGGCAGTACTGAGGGAGCGCCGCAGTGTCAGAGAGGCAGTACTGAGCGAGTGCTGTACTGTTGGAGGGGCAGTACTGAGGGAGCGCCGCACTGTCGGAGTGGCAGTACTGAGGGAGTGCCGCACTGTCGGAGGGGCAGTGCTGAGGGAGCGCCGCACTGTCGGAGGGGCAGTACTGAGGGAGCGCCGCACTGTCGGAGGGGCGGTACTGAGGGAGCGCAGCACTGTCGGAGGGGTGGTACTGAGGGAGCGCCGCACTGTCGGAGTGGCAGTACTGAGGGAGTGCCGCACTGTCAGAGGGGCGGTACTGAGGGAGCGCCGCACTGTCGGAGGGGTGGTACTGAGGGAACGCCGCACTGTCGGAGGGGCAGTACTGAGGGAGCGCCGCACTGTCGGAGGGGCGGTACTGAGGGAGCACAGCACTGTCGGAGGGGCAGTACTGAGGGAGCGCCGCATTGTCGGAGGGGCAGTACTGAGGGAGCGGCGCACTGTCGGAGGGGCGGTACTGAGGGAGCGCCGCACTGTCGGAGGGGCGGTACTGAGGGAGCGCCGCACTGTTGGAGGGGCAGTACTGAGGGAGTGCCGCACTGTCGGAGGGGCAGTACTGATGGTGCGGCGCACTGTCAGAGTGGCAGTACTGAGGGAGCGCTGCACTGTCGGAGTGGCAGTACTGAGGGAGTGCCGCACTGTCGGAGGGGCAGTACTGATGGAGTGCCGCACTGTCAGAGGGGCAGTACTGAGGCAGCGCCGCACTGTCAGAGGGGCAGTACTGAGGGCGCACCGCACTCGCAGATGGCAGTACTGAGGGAGTGCTGCACTGTCGGAGGGGCAGTACTGAGGGAGCGCCGCACTGTCGGAGTGGCAGTACTGAGGGAGCGCCGCACTGTCGGAGGAGCGGTACTGAGGGAGTGCTGCAATGTCGGATGAGCAGTACAGAGGGCGCGCCGCACTGTCAGTGTAGCAGTACTGAGGGAGTGCTGCACTGTCGGAGGGGCAGTACTGAGGGAGCGCCGCACTGTCGGAGGGGCAGTGCTGAGGGAGTGCCGCACTGACGGAGGGGCAGAACTGAGGGAGCGCCGCACTGTCGGAGGGGCGGTACTGAGGGAGTGCTGCATTGTCGGAGGGGCGTTACTGAGGGAGCGCTGCGCTGTCGGAGGGGTAGTACTGAGGGAGCACTGCGATGTCGGAGGGGCGGTACTGAGGGAGCACAGTACTGTCGGAGGGGCAGTACTGAGGGAGCGCCGCACTGACGGAGGGGCGGTACGGAGGGAGCGCAGCACTGTCGGAGGGGCGGTACTGAAGGAGTGCCGCACTGTCGGATGGGCAGTACTGAGGGAGCGCCGCACTGTCGGAGGGACAGGACTGAGGGAGCGCCGCACTGTCGGAGTGGCAGTACCGAGGGAGTGCCACACTGTCGGAGGGGCAGTACTGAGGGAGTGCCGCACTGTCGGAGGGGCAGTACTGAGGGAGCGCCGCACTGACGGAGGGGCAGTACTGAGGGAGTGCCGCACTGTCGGAGGGGCAGTACTGAGGGAGCGCCGCACTGTCGGATCAGCAGTACTGAGGCCGTGCCGCAATGTCAGAGTGGCAGTACTGAGGGAGTGCCGCACTGTCGGAGGGGCAGTACTGAGGGAGTGCCGCACTGTCGGAGGGGCAGTGCTGAGGGAGCGCCGCACTGTCGGAGGGGCAGTACTGAGGGAGCGCCGCACTGTCGGAGGGGCGGTACTGAGGGAGTGCTGCACTGTCGGAGGAGCAGTACAGAGGGCGTGCCGCACTGTCAGTGTAGCAGTACTGAGGGAGTGCTGCACTGTCGGAGGGGCTGTACTGAGGGAGCGCCGCACTGTCGGAGTGGCAGTACTGAGGGAGTGCCGCACTGTCGGAGGGGCAGTGCTGAGGGAGTGCCGCACTGACGGAGGGGCAGGACTGAGGGAGCGCCGCACTGTCGGAGGGGCGGTACTGAGGGAGTGCTGCATTGTCGGAGGGGCGGTCCTAAGGGAGCGCTGCACTGTCGGAGGGGTAGTACTGAGGGAGCACTGCGCTGTCGGAGGGGCGGTACTGAGGGAGCACAGTACTGTCGGAGGGGCAGTACTGAGGGAGCGCCGCACTGTCGGAGGGGCAGTACTGAGGGAGCGCCGCACTGGCAGAGGGGCAGTACGGAGGGAGCGCAGCACTGTCGGAGGGGCGGTACTGAGGGAGTCGGATCAGCAGTGCTGAGGGCGCGCCGCAATGTCAGAGTGGCAGTACTGAGGGAGAGCCGCACTGTCGGAGGGGCAGTACTGAGGGAGCGCCGCACTGTCGGAGGGGCAGTACTGAGGGAGTGCCGCACTGTCGGAGGGGCAGTACTGAGGGAGCGCCGCACTGTCGGAGTGTCAGTACTGAGGGAGTGCCGCACTGTCGGAGTGGCAGTGCTGAGGGACTGCCGCACTGTCGGAGGGGCAGTACTGAGGGAGCGCTGCACTGTCGGAGGGGCGGTACTGAGGGAGTGCTGCACTGTCGGAGGAGCAGTACAGAGGGCGCGCCGCACTGTCAGTGCAGCAGTACTGAGGGAGAGCTGCACTTTAGGAGGGGCAGTACTGAGAGAGCGCCGCACTGTTGGAGGGGCAGTACTGAGGGAGTGTCCCACTGTCGGAGGGGCAGTACTGAGGGAGTGCCGTACTGTCGGAGGGGCGGTACGGAGGGAGCGCAGCACTGTCGGAGGGGCAGTACTGAGGGAGTGCCGCACTGTCGGAGGGGCAGCACTGAGGGAGCGCCGCACTGACAGAGGGGCGGCACGGAGGGAGCGCAGCACTGTCGGAGGGGCGGTACTGAGGGAGTGCCGCACTGTCGGAGGGGCAGTACTGAGGGAGCGCCGCACTGTCGGAGTGGCAGTACTGAGGGAGTGCCGCACTGTCGGAGGGGCAGTGCTGAGGGACTGCCGCACTGTCGGAGGGGCAGTACTGAGGGAGCGCCGCACTGTCGGAGGGGCGGTACTGAGGGAGTGCTGCACTGTCGGAGGAGCAGTACAGAGGGCGCGCCGCACTGTCAGTGTAGCAGTACTGAGGGAGAGCTGCACTTTCGGAGGGGCAGTATTGAGAGAGCGCCGCACTGTCGGAGGGGCAGTACTGAGGGAGTGTCCCACTGTCGGATGGGCAGTACTGAGGGTGCGCCGCACTGTTGGAGGGGCAGTACTGAGGGAGTGCCGCACTGTCGGAGGAGCAGTACTGAGGGTGCGCCGCACTGTCGGAGGGGCATTACTGAGGGAGTGTCCCACTGTCGGAGGGGCAGTACTGAGGGAGTGCCGCAGTGTCGGAGGGGCAGTACTGAGGGAGCGCCGCACTGTCAGAGGGGCAGTACTGAGGGAGTGCTGCAGTGTCGGAGGGGCAGTACTGAGGGAGCGCTGCACTGTCAGAGGGGCAGTACTGAGGGAGCGCCGCACTGTCGGAGGGGCAGTACTGAGGGAGCGCTGCACTGTCGGAGTGGCAGTACTGAGGGAGTGCCGCACTGTCGGAGGGGCAGTGCTGAGGGAGCGCCGCACTGTCGGACGGGCAGTACTGAGGGAGCACCGCACTGTCGGAGGGGCAGTGCTGAGGGAGCGCCGCACTGTCGGAGGGGCGGTACTGAGGGAGCGCTGCAGTTTCAGAGGGGCAGTGCTGAGGGCGCGCCGCACTGTCAGTGTAGCAATACTGAGGGAGTGCTGCACTGTCGGAGGCGCAGTACTGAGGGAGCGCCGCACTGTCGGAGTGGCAGTGCTGAGGGAGTGCCGCACTGTCGGAGGGGCATTACTGAGGGAGCGCCGCAGTGTCGGAGGGGCAGTATTGAGGGAGCGCCGCACTGTCGGAGGGCCGGTATTGCGGGAGTGCTGCACTGTCGGAGGGGCGGTACTGAGGGAGCGCCGCACTATCGGAGGGGCAGTACTGAGGGAGCACTGCACTGTCGGAGGGGCGGTACTGAGGGAGCACAGCACTGTCAGAGGGGCAGTACTGAGGGAGCGCCGCACTGTCGGAGGGGCGGTACTGAGGGAGTGCCGCACTGTCGGAGGGGCAGTACTGAGGGAGTGCTGCACTTTCGGAGGGGCAGTACTGAGGGAGCGCCACACTGTCGGAGGGGCAGTACTGAGGGAGTGTCGCACTGTCGGAGAGGCAGTACTGAGGGAGTGCCGTACTGTCGGAGGAGCAGTACTGATGGTGCGCCGCACTTTCAGAGTGGCAGTACTGAGGGAGTGCTGCACTGTCGGAGGGGCCGTACTGAGGGAGCGCCGCACTGTCGGAGGGGCGGTACTGAGGGAGCGCCGCACTGTCAGAGGGGCAGTACTGAGGGAGCGCCGCACTGTCAGAGAGGCAGTACTGAGCGAGTGCTGTACTGTCGGAGTGGCAGTACTGAGGGAGCGCAGCACTGTCGGAGGGGAGGTACTGAGGGAGCGCCGCACTGTCGGAGGGGCAGTACTGAGGGATTGCCGCACTGTCGGAGGGGCAGTGCTGAGGGAGCGCCGCACTGTCGGAGGGGCAGTACTGAGGGAGCGCCGCACTGTCGGAGGGGCAGTACTGAGGAAATGCCGCACTGTCGGAGGAGCAGTACTGAGGGCGCGCCGCACTGTCAGTGTAGCAGTACTGAGGGAGTGCTGCACTGTCGGAGTGGCAGTACTGAGGGAGCGCCGCACTGTCGGAGTGGCAGTACTGAGGAAGTGCCGCACTGTCGGAGGGGCAGTACTGAGGGAGCGCTGCATTGTCGGAGGGGCAGTATTGAGGGAGTGCCGGTACTGAGGGAGTGCTGCATTGTCGGAGGGGCGGTACTGAGGGAGCGCCGTACTGTCGGAGAGGCGGTACTGAGGGAGCACAGCACTGTCGGAGGGGCGGTACTGAGGGAGCGGCGCACTGTCGGAGGGGCAGTACTGAGGGAGCGCCGCACTGTTGGAGTGGCAGTACTGAGGGAGTGCCGCACTGTCAGAGGGGCAGTACTGACGGAGTGCCACACTGTCGGAGTGGCAGTACTGAGGGAGCGCCGCACTGTCGGAGTGGCAGTACTGAGGGGGTGCTGCTCTGTCGGAGGGGCAGTACTGAGGGAGCGCCGCACTGTCGGAGTGGCAGTACTGAGGGAGTGCCGCACTGTCGGAGGGGCAGTACTGAGGGAGTGCCGCACTGTTGGAGGAGCAGTACTGAGGGAGCGCCGCACTGTCGGAGGGGCGGTACTGAGGGAGCGCCGCACTGTCGGAGGGGCAGTACTGAGGGACGCCGCACTGTCCGAGGGGCAGTACTGAGGGAGCGCCGCACTGTCGGAGTGGCAGTAATGAGGGAGTGCCGCACTGTCAGAGGGGCAGTACTGACGGAGTGCCGCACTGTCGGAGGGGCAGTACTGAGGGAATGCCGCACTGTCGGAGGAGCAGTACTGAGGGAGTGTCCCACTGCCGGAGGGGCAGTACTGAGGGAGTGCCGTACTGTCGGAGGAGCAGTACTGAGGGTGCACCGCACTGTCAGAGGGGGAGTACTGAGGGAGTGCCGCACTGTCGGAGGGGCAGTACTGAGGAAATGCCGCACTGTCGGAGGAGCAGTACTGAGGGCGTGCCGCACTGTCAGTGTAGCAGTACTGAGGGAGTGCTGCACTGTCGGAGTGGCAGTACTGAGAGAGCGCCGCACTGTCGGAGTGGCAGTACTGAGGGCGCGCCGCACTGTCAGTGTAGCAGTACTGAGGGAGTGCTGCACTGTCGGAGTGGCAGTACTGAGGGAGCGCTGCACTGTCGGAGTGGCAGTACTGAGGGAGTGCCGCACTGTCGGAGGGGCAGTACTGAGGGAGCGCAGCATTGTCGGAGGGGCAGTATTGAGGGAGTGCCGCACTGTCGGAGGGCCGGTACTGAGGGAGTGCTGCATTGTCGGAGGGGCGGTACTGATGGAGCGCCGTAGTGTCGGAGCGGCGGTACTGAGGGAGCACAGCACTGTCGGAGGGGCGGTACTGAGGGAGCGGCGCACTGTCGGAGGGGCAGTACTGAGGGAGCGCCGCACTGTCGGAGTGGCAGTACTGAGGGAGTGCCGCACTGTCAGAGGGGCAGTACTGATGGAGTGCCGCACTGTTGGAGTGGCAGTACTGAGGGAGCGCCGCACTTTAGGAGGGGCGGTACTGAGGGAGTGCCGTACTGTCGGAGAGGCAGTACTGAGGGAGCGCCGCACTGTCGGTGGGGCGGTACTGAGGGAGCGCCGCACTGTCGGAGGGGCAGTACTGAGGGAGCGCCGCACTGTCGGAGGGGCGGTACTGAGGGAGCGCCGCACTGTCGGAGGGGCGGTACTGAGGGAGCGCCGCACTGTCGGAGCGGCAGTACTGAGGGAGCGCCGCACTGTCGGAGGGGCGGTACTGAGGGAGCGCCGCACTGTCGGAGGGGCGGTACTGAGGGAGCGCTGCACTGTCGGAGGGGCAGTACTGAGGGAGCGCCGCACTGTCGGAGGGGCGGTACTGAGGGAGCGCCGCACTGTCGGAGGGGCGGTACTGAGGGAGCGCTGCACTGTCGGAGGGGCAGTACTGAGGGAGCGCCGCACTCTCGGAGGGGCAGTACTGAGGGAGCGCTGCACTGTCGGAGGGGCAGTACTGAGGGAGCGCTGCACTGTCGGAGTGGCAGTACTGAGGGAGCGCTGCACTGTCGGAGGGGCAGTACTGAGGGAGTGCCGCACTGTCGGAGGGGCAGTACTGAGGGAGCTCCGCCTTGTTGGAGACGTTAAACCCGAGGTCCCCGTCTGCCCTCTCAGGTGGATGTAAAAGATCCCACGGCCACTATTGGAAGAAGAGCAGGGGGGAGTTCTCCCCGGTGTCTGGGGCCCGATATTTATCCCTCAACCAACATCGCTAAAAAACAGATGATCCGGTCATTTATCACATTGGCTCTTTGTGGGAGCTTGCTGTGCGCAAATTGGCTGCCGCGTTTCCCACAATACAACAGTGAGCGCACTGCAAGACGCTGTAGAAAGGCAGAGTTCTTTCGCTGTTCTCCCAGACAGTATGACTTCACCTCTGCTGTTTTTCGATGAACTTTCTCGTGTTCCCAGCTAATTAAATAAGCCCACAGGGGATGTCCCGGCCTTTTCCGCATGCATTTAATTGCGTCTAAGGCTTTCAGTGAAGGTTAAAGCGCGGGGGACTAATGGCCAATTACCCACAGGTTTGAAGAGCGTCTTGGCGAAGGGGAGTAGGTGGTGGGAGGTGAAGGGAAGGAGATTCTCCTGGCGAGATGGGTCGGGGTGCACTGAGCGATGATTAGCATTTATCCAGTGCCTTTAACGTCGTAAAATGTCCCAAGGCGCTTCACAGGAGCGATTATCAATCGAAATCTGACAGCCAGCCACATCAGGAGGTATTAGAGCAGGGCTGGGCCACAGAAGTAGGTTTTTAGCAACCTCTTAAAGGCGGAGAGGTTTAGGGAGGGAATTCCAGACCTCGGGACCCAGGCGGCTGAAGGCACGGCCGCCAATGGCGGAGCGATGGAAACCGGGGGGATGCGCGAGAGGCCAGAATTGGAGGAGCGCAGAGATCGCGGAGGGTTGCAGGGGCTGGAGGAGGTTACAGAGATAGGGAGTGGCAGGCAGTGACTAGTGGGGTACCACAGGGATCGGTCCTTGGACCCCAGCTATTCACAATATATATTGATGATCTAGACGCGGGAACTAGATGTAATATCTCCAAGTTTGCAGACGACACAAAGCTGGGTGGGCGTGTGTGCTGTGAGGAGGAAGCAGAGAAACTCCAGTATGATTTGGACAGGTTGGTTGATTGGGCAGATGCATGGCAAATGCACTATAATGTGGATAAATGCGAGGTTATCCACTTCGGTGGCAAAAACAGGAAGACAGATTATTATCTGAATGGCAATAGATTGGGAAAAGGGGAAGTGAAACGAGACCTGGGTGTCCTTGTGCACCAGTCGCTGAAGGTAAGCATGCAGGTGCAGCAGGCGGTTAAGAAGGCAAATGGTATGTTGGCCTTCGTAGCGAGAGGATTCGAGTACAGGAACAAGGATGTCTTGCTGCAGTTGTACAGGGCCTTGGTGAGACCACACCTTGAGTATTGTGTGCAGTTTTGGTCGCCTTATCTGAGGAAGGATGTTCTTGCCATGGAGGGAGTGCAGCGAAGATTCACCAGACTGATACCTGGGATGGCAGGAATGACGTATGAGGAGAGATTGGGTCGATTGGGCTTATACTCATTGGAGTTTAGAAGAATGAGAGGGGATCTCATTGAAACTTATAAAATTCTAACAGGACTAGACAGACTAGATGCAGGAAGGATGTTCCCGATGGCGGAGGAGTCCAGAACCAGGGGTCACAGTCTAAGGATAAGGGGTAAGCCATTTAGGGCAGAAATGAGGAGGAATTTCTTCACCCAGAGAGTGGTGAACCTGTGGAATTCTCTACCACACAGGGCAGTAGAGGCCAATTCATTAAATATATTCAAGAAGGAGTTGGATAGATTTCTTAAGGCTAAAGGGATCAAGGGATATGGGGAGAAAGCAGGGACAGGGTACTGAATTTGGATGATCAGCCGTGATCGCATTGAATGCCGAATGGCCTCCTCCTGCTCCTATCTTCTATGTTTAGCCTTGGCGAGTTGCTGCAGTGCATCTTGTAGATGGTGCACCACCTATCGCGACCGCCCCACTGCCTCTACATTGTCACACTGCTGGTCCGACATCCAGCCTTGGATCAGTCACAATTTCCTCAGGTTACCTTGTTCTCTGGGGTTTCTCACCACCCACGTGATTCATTCTTCTTCCTTCTATCTTCCGTCCATCTCTTCCCCCCTCCGTTCCTCCCTCCCTCATCTCCTCACCCTTTCCCTCCCCATCCAGCAACTCTCCCCACCCCCGCCCCTCACCACAGCTACTGCGTGCAGTTCTGGTCACCACATTACAGGAAAGATGTGATCGCACTGGAGAGGGTGCAGAGGAGATTTACCAGGATGTTGCCTGGGCTGGGGAATTTTAGCAATGAGGAAGGATTGGAGAATCACACAGAAATCACAGAAACCCCACAGTGCAGATAGAGGCCATTTCAGCCCATCGAGCCTGCACCGACACATATCCCACCCGATCCCTGTAACCCCTACACCAACACACATCCCACCCCCATAACCCCACGTATTTAATCCCCCTAACACTAAGGGTCAATTTATCATAGCCAATCAACCTAACCCGCACATCTTTGGACTGTGGGAGGAAACCGGAGCACCCGGAGGAAACCCACGCAAACACGGGGAGAATGTGCAAACTCCACACAGACAGTCGCCCGAGGCCGGATTCGAACCCGGGTCCCTGGCGCTGTGAGGCAACAGTGCTAACCACTATGCCACCGTGCTGGGGTTGTTTTCTTTGGAACAGAGGAGGCTGAGGGGAGATTTAATTGAGGTGTATAAAATGATGAAGGGGCCCTGGATAGAGTGGATAGGAAGGACCTATTTCCCTTAGTAGAGGGGTCAATAACCAGGGGGGCAGAGATTTAAAGTAGAAGGAATAGTGGGGGTCTATTTCCACCTCCGTAACATCGCCCGTCACCGCCCTTACCTCAGCTCATCGACTGCTGAAACCCTCACCCCAGCCTTTGTTACCTCCAGACTCAACTATTCCAACGCACTCCTGGCTAGCCTCCCACATTAAACTCGAGGTCATCCAAAACTCTGCTGCCCCGTGTCCTAACTCGCACCGAGTCCCGTTCGCCCATCACCCCCCTGTGCTCGCTGACCTACACTGGCTCCCGGTTAAGCAGCGCCTCGATTTCAAAATTCTCACCCTTGTTTTCAAATCCCTCCATGGCCCTCGCCCCCCTCCCTATCTCTGTAACCTCCTTCAGCCCCACAACCCCCCGGGATATCTACACTCCTCTAATTCTGCCCGCTTGAGCATCCCTGATTATAATCGCTAAACCCTTGGTGGCCGTGCCTTCTGTTGCCTAGGCCCGAAGCTCTGGAATTCCCTGGCTAAACCTCTCCGCCTCGCTACCTCTCTCTCCTCCTTTAAGACGCTCCTTAAAACCGACCTCTTTGACCAAGCTTTTGGTCACCTGCCCTAATTTATCTTTATATACAAAAGCAAAATACTGCAGATGCTGGAAATCCGAAATAACAACAGAAAACGCTGGAAAAACTCAGCAGGCCAGGCAGCATCGGTGGAGAGGGAAACAGAGTTAACGTTTCAGGTCTGGGACCCTTCTTCAGAACTGGGAAAAAAAAGCAGGAAAAGGGAATAGATTTTAAAGCAAGCGGGGGCTGGGAAAAGAGAGTGGCCTAGAAATTCGGTGGGCTGCGCCACCAGTTAGCGCCTAAAGAGGGCACTCAGTGGCTTTAGCGCCACTGGCCGCGCCTCCCGCGATATGTAGCTGGGGCGCTAATGGCGGCGTTAGCCTGTTGCGCTGCGCCGCCACCGATGACGTCATCGGTGTGCGCAGCGCCCCGATCTCGATATTCGGTAGCGCCATTCGCAACTCGCGCCCGGTTCACGGGGCCTACCTGTGGCGGCAGTGGCGCAGATCAAGGTGGAGGTGCGGGGCGGCCGTTTTTTTCCGGCGGCCGCCTGCCAGCACCTCCGTCCCCAGCCTCCTGAGCTCCCCCCCTGCGGCAGCGCCGGCTGTTTTCCCAGAGCCCGGCGCTTCTCCTCGGCACCGGGCTCTTTTGCCGGCACTCGCCATCTCCGATCGCGCCGGTGCAGGCCCCCTCCCCCCTTAAGAATGGGAGGAAGGCCTGCAGTACCGCAGCGCGCCGTGCCGCGGCGTGTGGCGCTGCGATATTCAGTTTCAGCGCCCTAAGAGGGACGCGGAGCGCCTCGAGCCTCGCCCCCGTCTCCCTCTTGGGGCGCTCAAGCTGAATTTCCGGCGGTCGCAACTGCTCCGAACGCTGCGCTAATTCCGGCGCCCAGGCGAGCTTGCCGCCCCGTTTACAGCTCCGCCCAATTTCTCCCCCAGTATCTCTTAATGTCTCTTAATCTCTCCTGCTTTCTATCCTGTCTCTGACCTTCCCTTTTGTTCTTTTATTCCCTCCCCGCTCTTCCCAGCCCTCAAACTTCTTTTGAAATCTATCCCTCTTCCTGTTTTTTTTCCCAGTTCTGACGAAGGGTCTTCGACCCGAAACGTCGACTCTGTTTCTCTCTCCACGGATGCTGCTCTGGCCTGCTGAGTTTTTCCAGCGTTTCAGATTTATTCTGATGTGGATCGGTGTCATTTTTTTTTGGTCTTAATAATACTCCTGTGCAGCGCCTTGGGACATTTTACGATGTCAAAGGCGCGATACAAATGCAAGTACAAGGTATTGGTGAGACCGCACCTGGAATACTGCGTACAGTTTTGGTGTCCATACTTAAGAAAGGACATACTTGCTCTCGAGTCAGTCCAAAGAAGGTTCACTCGGTTAATCCCGGGGATGAGGGGATGGACATATGAGGAGAGGTTGAGTAGATTGGGACTCTACTCATTGGAGTTCAGAAGAATGAGAGGCCATCTTATTGAAACATATAAGATTGTGAAGGGGTTGGATCGGGTGGATGCGGGGAGGATGTTCCCGATGATGGGTGAAACTAGAACTAGGGGGCATAGTCTTAGAATAAGGGGCTGCTCTTTCAAAACTGAGATGAGGAGGAACTTCTTCACTCAGAGGGTGGTAGGTTTGTGGAATTTGCTGCCCCAGAAAGCTGTGGAAGCTACATCATTAAATAAATTAAAAACAGAAATAGATAGTTTCCTAGAAGTAAAGGGACTTAAGGGTTACGGGGAGCGGGCAGGAAATTGGACATGAGTCTAGGTTCGGAATGGTCATGGCCCTGTGGGTAGTGGAGCGGGCCCAGGGGCCGTGTAGCCTTGTTCTGCTCCTACTGTGTTCTAATTCTGTTAGATTTCAGGAGATGGTTTTATTCCTGTTCCTGGCTGGGGTGGAGATCGCCTTTACAGAAGGTAAGTACTGTAGAAAATATAGGGACAGAGTGATCTCCTGGAAGAATTTCGATCGCCTAGATGGGTCGGAGAGGAATTTCCCAGATTTTTTTCTCCCAAATTGGCCATTGGGTCTTTTATCTGGTTTTTCGCCTCTCCCGGGAGATCACATGGGTTCGGGTGGATGCAGAGTGATAGAAGATTTGAGGTTAGGATCAGATCAGCCATGATCTTATTGAATGGTGGAGCAGGCTCAAGGGGCCGATTGGCCTACTCCTGCTCCTATTTCTTATGTTAAGTTATTGTTGCAGTGCGGTACGGACCGAGAGCTGGACAGTGGGATGAGGCTGGGATAGCTCTTGTTGTCGGGCGGAGCGGACACGACACGACGGGCCGAATGGCCTCCTCCCGTGCCGTAAATTGCTCCGATTCTCTGACTGCAGAACCTCCCCTCCTTTGCCTGCTCTCTCTCGCTGCTCCCGTCCGCTCCCCGACCCGTGACCTCCCACCTTTCACCAGGGACGGAGGCCGGGGGTTTTGTGCAGGGAGATGCAGTTGCCGCGGCAACAGTCGCTCATTCTCTGCGGGCGCTAATGGTCCTGTTGCCAGGGCGATAAATCCAGATTAAAACAGTTATTCCTCCTGCGAAGAGACACTGAACCATTAATAGGCCACCGCTGGTGGGCCGGCTGTGGATTGGCTGCACGCCAAAAACACTTTCGAGAGAAAATAAAACCCATCTTCTATCACATTCTACACAAAGAAAAGTGGCTCCGGCACCTTTCCCGACCTCAGTACATCCCAAAGCACTTCACACTGCTTCTGAGAGCCAGTCGATGCTGCAATGCAGGGAACTGCGTCAGCCGGTGTGCGCACAGCAAGATCGCACAAATAGCACGCGACCAGGTGGTCAGATTCAGATGATGGTGGTTGAGGGATGAATAGTGACAGCGGGAAGAACTTTTCTCCCAATAGTGGCCCGTGTGGGATCTTTATCGTCCCGCCTGAGAGGGCAGACGAGGGGCCTCGGGTTTAATGTCGCATCCCGAAAGACGGCACGTCCGACAGTGCGGCGCTCCCTCAGTACTGCCCCTCCGACAGTGCGGCGCTCCCTCAGTACCGCCCCTCCGACAGTGCGGCGCTCCCTCAGTACCGCCCCTCCGACAGTGCGGCGCTCCCTCAGCACCGCCCCTCCGACAGTGCGGCGCTCCCTCAGTACTGCCCCTCCGACAGTGCGGCGCTCCCTCAGTACCGCCCCTCCGACAGTGCGGCGCTCCCTCAGTACCGCCCCTCCGACAGTGCGGCGCTTCCACAGTACCGCCCCTCCGACAGTGCGGCGCTCCCTCAGTACCGCCCCTCCGACAGTGCGGCGCTCCCTCAGTACCGCCCCTCCGACAGTGCGGCGCTTCCACAGTACCGCCCCTCCGACAGTGCGGCGCTCCCTCAGTACAGCCCCTCCGACAGTGCGGCGCTCCCTCGGTACTGCCCCTCCGACAGTGCGGCGCTCCCTCGGTACTGCCCCTCCGACAGTGCGGCGCTCCCTCAGTACTGCCCCTCCGACAGTGCGGCGCTCCCTCAGTACCGCCCCTCCGACAGTGCGGCGCTCCCTCAGTACCGCCCCTCCGACAGTGCGGCGCTTCCACAGTACCGCCCCTCCGACAGTGCGGCGCTCCCTCAGTACCGCCCCTCCGACAGTGCGGCGCTCCCTCAGTACCGCCCCTCCGACAGTGCGGCGCTTCCACAGTACCGCCCCTCCGACAGTGCGGCGCTCCCTCGGTACAGCCCCTCCGACAGTGCGGCGCTCCCTCGGTACTGCCCCTCCGACAGTGCGGCGCTCCCTCGGTACTGCCCCTCCGACAGTGCGGCGCTCCCTCAGTACTGCCCCTCCGACAGTGTGGCGCTCCCTCAGTACTGCCCCTCCGACAGTGCGGCGCTCCCTCGGCACTGCCCCTCTGACAGTGTGGCGCTCCCTCAGTACTGCCCCTCTGACAGTGCGGCACTCCCTCAGCACTGCCCCTCTGCCAGTGTGGCGCTCCCTCAGTACTGCCCCTCCGTTATTCTATATGTAAACCCCCCGAACAGATTCCAGCCTGTAACTCACTCCTGGGTATCTGTTATTCTATATATAACCCCCCCGAACCCCTCAATTAGATTCCAGCCTGTAACTGATAGCAATGGACTGGTCAGGTGGGCAGAACAGTGGCAAATGGAATTCAATCCGGAGAAGTGTGAGGTAATGCATTTGGGGAGGGCTAACAAGGCGAGGGAATACACAATAAAAGGTAGGACACTGAGAAGTGCAGAGGGACCTTGGAGTGCATCTCCACAGATCCCTGAAGGTAGCAGGACAGGTAGAGAAGGTGGTTAAGAAGGTATACGGGATACTTGCCTTTATTAGCCGAGGCACAGAATACAAGGGCAGGGAGGTTGTGCTTGAACTGTATAAAACACTAGTTAGGCCACAGCTAGAATACTGCGTGCAGTTCTGGTCACCACATTACAGGAAGGATGTGATTGCACTAGAGAGGGTGCAGAGGAGATTTACAAGGGCGTTGCCGGGACTGGGGAATTTTAGCTATGAGGGAAGATCGGAGAGGCTGGGGTTGTTTTCTTTGGAACAGAGGAGGCTGAGGAGAGATTTAATCGAGGTGTATAAAATGATGAGGGGGCCCTGGATAGAGTGGATAGGAAGGACCTATTTCCCTGAGCAGAGAGGTCACTAACCAGGGGGGCAGAGATTTAAAGTCATTGGGAGAAGGATTAGAGGGGAGTTGAGGAGAACTTTCTTCACCCAGAGGGTGGTGGGGGTCTGGAACTCACTGCCTGAAAGGGTGGTCGAGGCAGAAACCCTCACCACATTTAAAAAGTACTTGGATACGCACTCGAAGCGCCGTAACCCACAGGGCTGCGGACCGAGAGCTGGACAGTGGGATTAGGCTGGAGTGGACACGATGGGCCGAATGGCCTCCTTCAGTGCTGTAAATGTTTATGATTCTACGTCCACTGGCTCCCCTTTATCTACACTGCTAGTTACATCCTGAAAAAGCTCTGTAATAGATTTATCAAACACAATTTCCCTTTCATAAAACCATGTTGACTCTCCCTAATCATGTTATGATTTTCTAAGCGCCCTGTTACCACTTCTTCAATAATTGATTCCAGCATTTCCCCCACGACTGATGTCAGGCAAACTGGCCTGTAGTTCCCCGTTTTCTTTCTCCCTCCTTTCTTGACGAGCGGGGTTACATTTGTTACCTTCCAAATCCACTGGGCCCATTCCAGAATCTAGGGAATTTTGGAAGATCGCAACCGATGCATCCACCATCTCTGCAGCCACCTCTTAGAACCCTAGGATGTAGGCGGTCAGGTCCAGGGGATTTGTCGGCTTTCAGTCCCATTAATTTCTCCACCCGAACCCCTCGATTAGATTCCAGCCTGTAACTCACTCCCGGGTATCTGTTATTCTATATATAAACCCCCCGAACCCCTCGATTAGATTCCTGCCTCTAACTTACTCCCAGGTATCTGTTATTCTATATATAAACCCCCGAACCCCTCGATTAGATTCCAGCCTGTAACTCACTCCCGGGTATGTTATTCTATATATAAACCCCCCGAACCTCTCGATTAGATTCCAGCCTGTAACTCACTCCCGGGTATCCGTTATTCTATATATAAACCCCCCGAACCCCTCAATTAGATTCCTGCCTGTAACTCACTCCCGGGTATCTGTTATTCTATAAAAAACCCCCGAACCCCTCGATTAGATTCCAGCCTGTAACTCACTCCCGGGTATCCGTTATTCTATATATAAACCCCCCCGAACCCCTCGATTAGATTCCTGCCTGTAACTCACTCCCGGGTATCCGTTATTCTATATATAAACCCCCCCCGAACCCCTCGATTAGATTCCAGCCTGTAACTCACTCCCGGGCATCTGTTATTCTATATATAAACCCCCCGAACCCCTCGATTAGATTCCAGGCTGTAACTCACTCCCGGGTATCTGTTATTCTATATATAAACCCCCCGAACCCCTCGATTAGATTCCAGCCTGTAACTCACTCCCGGGTATGTTATTCTATATATAAACCCCCCGAACCCCTCGATTAGATTCCAGGCTGTAACTCACTCCCGGGTATCTGTTATTCTATATATAAACCTCCCGAACCCCTCGATTAGATTCCAGGCTGTAACTCACTCCCGGGTATCTGTTATTCTATATATAAACCCCCCGAACCCCTCGATTAGATTCCAGCCTGTAACTCACTCCCGGGTATCTTCTTCTATATATAAACCCCCCGAACCCCTCGATTAGATTCCAGGCTGTAACTCACTCCTGGGTGTCCGTTATTCTATATATAAACCCCCCGAACCCCTCGATTAGATTCCAGGCTGTAACTCACTCCCGGGTATCTGTTATTCTATATATAAACCCCCCGAACCCCTCGATTAGATTCCAGCCTGTAACTCACTCCCGGGTATCTGTTATTCTATATATAAACCCCCCGAACCCCTCGATTAGATTCCAGCCTGTAACTCACTCCCGGGTAGCTGTTATTCTATATATAAACCCCCCGAACCCCTCGATTAGATTCCAGGCTGTAACTCACTCCCGGGTGTCCGTTATTCTATATATAAACCCCCCCGATTAGATTCCAGCCTGTAACTGATAGCAATGGACTGGTCAGGTGGGCAGTTAACTGGCAAATGGAATTCAATCCGGAGAAGTATGAGGTAATGCATTTGGGGAGGGCTAACAAGGCGAGGGAATACACAATAAAAGGTAGGACACTGAGAAGTGCAGAGGGACCTTGGAGTGCATCTCCACAGATCCCTGAAGGTAGCAGGACAGGTAGATAAGGTGGTTAAGAAGGTATACGTGATACTTTCCCTTTATTAGACGAGGCACAGAATACAAGAGCAGGGAGATTATGCTTGAACTGTATAAAACACTAATTAGGCCGCAGCTAGAATACTGCGTGCAGTTCTGGTCACCACATTACAGGAAGGATGTGATTGCACTAGAGAGGGTGCGGAGGAGATTTACAAGGGCGTTGCCGGGACTGGGGAATTTTAGCTATGAGGGAAGATTGGAGAGGCTGGGGTTGTTTTCTTTGGAACAGAGGAGGCTGAGGAGAGATTTAATCGAGGTGTATAAAATGATGAGGGGCCTGGATAGAGTGGATAGGAAGGGCCTATTTCCCTGAGCAGAGGGGTCACTAACCAGGGGGGGCAGAGATTTAAAGTCATTGGGAGAAGGATTAGAGGGGAGTTGAGGAGAACTTTCTTCACCCAGAGGGTGGTGGGGGTCTGGAACTCACTGCCTGAAAGGGTGGTCGAGGCAGAAACCCTCACCACATTTAAAAAGTACTTGGATACGCACTCGAAGCGCCGTAACCCACAGGGCTGCGGACCGAGAGCTGGACAGTGGGATTAGGCTGGAGTGGACACGATGGGCCGAATGGCCTCCTTCAGTGCTGTAAATGTTTATGATTCTACGTCCACTGGCTCCCCTTTATCTACACTGCTAGTTACATCCTGAAAAAGCTCTGTAATAGATTTGTCAAACACAATTTCCCTTTCATAAAACCATGTTGACTCTCCCTAATCATGTTATGATTTTCTAAGCGCCCTGTTACCACTTCTTCAATAATTGATTCCAGCATTTCCCCCACGACTGATGTCAGGCAAACTGGCCTGTAGTTCCCCGTTTTCTCTCTCCCTCCTTTCTTGACGAGCGGGGTTACATTTGTTACCTTCCAAATCCACTGGGCCCATTCCAGAATCTAGGGAATTTTGGAAGATCGCAACCGATGCATCCACCATCTCTGCAGCCACCTCTTAGAACCCTAGGATGTAGGCGGTCAGGTCCAGGGGATTTGTCGGCTTTCAGTCCCATGAATTTCTCCACCCGAACCCCTCGATTAGATTCCAGCCTGTAACTCACTCCCGGGTATCTGTTATTCTATATATAAACCCCCCGAACCCCTCGATTAGATTCCTGCCTCTAACTTACTCCCAGGTATCTGTTATTCTATATATAAACCCCCGAACCCCTCGATTAGATTCCAGCCTGTAACTCACTCCCGGGTATCTGTTATTCTATATATAAACCCCCCAAACTCCCCGATTAGATTCCAGCCTGTAACTCACTCCCGGGTATCCGTTATTCTATATATAAACCCCCCGAACCCCTCGATTAGATTCCAATCTGTAACTCACTCCCGGGTATCTGTTATTCGATATATAAACCCCCCGAACCCCTCGATTAGATTCCAGCCAGTAACTCACTCCCGGGTATCCGTTATTCTATATATAAACCCCCCGAACCCCTCGATTAGATTCCAGCCTGTAACTCACTCCCGGGTATCTGTTATTCTATATATAAACCCCCTGAACCCCTCGATTAGATTCCAGCCTGTAACTCACTCCCGGGTATCTGTTATTCTATATATAAACCCCCCCGAACCCCTCGCTTAGATTCCAGCCTGTAGCTCACTCCCGGGTATCCGTTATCCTGTTGATAAGCCAGCTGACCAGAAGCTTGATTCACAACGCTAGGGGCGAGAAGTAAAGATTCAACACGGAGCCTGGGTTTAACGTGTCTTTATTGGAATGCTAGCGGGTACAGAATGCTCATGGAATGGGTAGTAGAGTTCACGCACGCACGCACACACACTGGTCACCTCCGACACCAGGACAAGCCACTCTGAAGCACGGGAGTGGAGTCAAGCTACTACACACTGGCCTCACGCACTTTGGGACATGGGTGCATGCGACGGTTTAACAGAGGTGGTGTTGAGTGGCGCGGGAAGTTAAATTTGTTGCGTTACTAAGTAGATCTTCATTGGTCCGCTATCCAGGCCGGGGAGGGGAAGGGGGAGTGGGGGGCGGAGGGAGAGAAGGGGCTGCTAACACTCTTAAGCTGCAGTCGGTGCGAAGCTGGGCTGAGGGCCTTCGTAAAGGACTGGTGGAGCCCTCCGCCCCTCCGACAGTGTGGCGCTCCCTCAGTACTAGCACTGGGGGAGTGTCAGCTTGGATTACTCGCGTCTCTGGAGTGGGGGCTCAAACCCACAGCCTCAGGAGGGGGAGAGCATGCGAGACTGACTGAGCCAAGCTGGAGTGCAAGAGCGGCCAGCTCGGTTCGACGGTACAGGCCCTTCAAGATATTTACAATGACGGGGCGGGGGGGGGGGGGGGGTGAGAAATCTAGTGGAATTGCCCTCCCCGCTAATATCAGCAAGACAGATGGGCTCACCTTGAGGTGGCAGCCAATGAGGAGGAAGCTAGCGATCTGGTTTAACCCCTATCTGGGCAGGGTAGACAGGTGGCGCCTCCTTGAGTTAATGGGTGGTCCTGCGGGCTGCGAACGGATTGATACGGAAACGCCGGGAATCTGAACCGAGAGGATTGGGAATTCTGGAGCCTCAAGGGCCGGGGGATTGCGGGGTTGACGGAGGAGGAGAAGGGGGGAGGAGAGAGCACCCACGGGAGCGTTTGAGACGGGCGACGAGAGCCCCACGGGGTTACCCCATGGCCCCTTGCCCATCGGGGACCAACGGTAACAGATGTAGACGCCGCCGGAGGACATCCCGTGAGCGACGGAAGGGCGGCCGCGTGGCGTTGAGACGAGGCGACCGCGGAGGATGATAAAGACGCTCGGCTTCTGGGAAAGGCCGAGTGCCCCCCCCCCCCACCCTTCCATCGAGGTCAAGCGCCCAGCCGATAGGTCAGCATCTGGAAAGAGAACAGAAAGAACCCGCATTTCTACAGCAGCTTTCACCACCCCAACAACCATAGCTTGCATTTCTATACCGCCCTTAACATAGTAAAACATCACAAGGTGCTACAAGGCAGAGATCTCCGCGCTCCTCCAATTCTGGCCTCTCGAGCGTCACCCTGATTTCCATCGCTCCGCCATTGGCGACCGCGCCAGGGCCCCCGAGCTCTGGAATTCCCTCCCTAAACCTCTCCGCCTCTCTCGCTCCTCCTTTAAGACGCTCCTTAAAACCGACCTCTTTGACCCAAGCTTTTGGTCACCGGTCCCTAATATCTCCTGATGTGGCTCGGGGTCAAATTGTGTCTGATTTACGCTCCTGTGAAGCGCCTTGGGACGTTTCACTACGTTAAAGGCGCCGGATAAATACAGGTTGTTGTTGTTGTTGGCCACCGCGGAGAGTTAAAGGACCAACAGTCGAACCTCTTCAACAGACTTTCCAATATAGACAGGATGACTTTGAAGAGTCGTGAGGAGAAAGCCTAGCTCGTCTTCGGATATGTAAAGTGCGTGTGTAAGGAAATAAGGGACAGTCATGGTGTCAGCCATGAGTGATTAAAGTGTAACTTCTAGGGGCTAGGGTAATAAACATAGACAGACAGATCCATTAACTAGAGTATAGAAAGATAACGGCTAATAAAGCCTGTTCTGCAAAGATGCGAGGAAGCCTTGTTTAAGGGAAGCAGCTTTGACGTAAACAACTACAAAGGTTGACAATAATAATCTTTCTTCAAAGGATTTGGGAACAGATACGTCAAGCAGTCTTATCCATGACATTTTCCTTTGATGTAGGCAATGTATCTTCTATATATATAAAAACAGTATGTCTCTCTGTCTGTCTGTCTGTACAATCAAAAGTTATAGAGCGTACCTACACATATGTTATATCAAAAGAAAGCTCATCATTAGGGGACTCTTGTAAGTGTATTTACTTTTTGGTCGAACAAAAATTGTGCCGACGGTATCCAAAAAACGTTCAAAATTCCGCTCATTATCCACTCATTAGCATTGAGTGACGTCAAGGTCGACCAATCCTGTGCCGTGATGATTGACCAATCCTACAGTTCAGTCACCTGATGGTTGACCAATCGGTGTGTGTGTGGGCGGGACTAATCATTCTCAGCTCAGGGATCTGGCAGCCATTATGCACCAGCCAGGGCAGCTAAAAATATGGTCATCGAGGTCAGTATCTTTTTAAAAAAAAAAATAAGATTTACCAAAAATGTTTTATAAGTACTTTAACTTTCATCTTTGAAGGTATTAAAAGCTAGAAATGTTTAGGTTAAAAAACACTGGAAAATACCCCAGCCCCGGGGCCTAGGCTTCTCCAACTGCTGACAGCCCAAATCCAGTCCCAGGCTCCCGGCCCAGACATCGACCAGGCCCAAAAAAACCCTGGCAACGCGGGGCTCCCCAGCTAGTGGTGTATAAAGGAGCGTGGTTTTCAGCAGTCCTAGAGAAGGGTCTAAAGGTAGAACTCGCAAGCGAAAAGGCACTCTCTGTACACAGTTACGCCGAGCGCCTTTACTGTATATCAATAAAAAGTCGGCTCCGTATTCTTTTTCTTCTTAGGCAGTCCCTCGAAACCGAGGATGACTTGCTTCCATACTAAAAATGAGTTCTCAGGTGGCTGATGAGTCCAATATAGTCTGTCACAGGTGGGGCAGACGGTGGGTGGGGTGCCGCTTGCCAGTGTTGGGGCGTATGCACTGATGACCGTAGCGCACCGGTTCCGGGCTAGGGTGAGCCGTAGAGTCATGAGGCGCTCGCTTATTCCACAAGGAGAGTCTCGGAGACGTTCAAATGGCTCATTTTTTATGGCGACTCCTACCCCATGGAGGCGGCGTTCTTCTTCAGGTTTGCCTTTCCAGAAGGAGGTGTAACCACCGCCCTGCTCCTTGAGCTGGCCTTCCCCTAAGCCTGCCAGGTCTCGCTTAGGGCGGCGATGTCTATGTCGAAACGTCTGAGCTCCCGGGCAACGATAGCAGTACGGCGTTCCGGTCTGTCGCTGTTGGGGTTGTCCATGAGGGTCCTGACGTTCCAGGTCCCGAACTTCATTTTAAAGGGTGGAAGATGCCTGTGTGTGAATTCTTTTAATGTGGGGTGGCCGTTGTACACCAGCTACCACACGGGACTGACAGAGCAAGGTCTTGGTCCAACGGCAAGGGGATCCAAGACGATTGGAGACCAGGCTCTGCTCCGTATACTCCACTACAAAGTCACATGCTTACTCGAAACATGTTCTTTTTTTAAAATTCGTATATGGGATGTAGGCGTCGCTGGCAAGGCCAGCATTTATTGCCCATCCCTAGTTGCCCTTGAGAAGGTGGTGGTGAGCCGCCTTCTTGAACTGCATTGCGTGTGGTGAAGGTGCTCCCACAGTGCTGTTAGGGAGGGAGTTCCAGGATTTTGACCCTGCGACGATGAAGGAACGGCCGATATATTTCCAAGTCAGGATGGTGTGTGACTTGGAGGTGGTGGTGTTCCCCATGCGCCTGCTGCCCTTGTCCTTCAAGGTGGAAGAGGTGGCGGGTTTGGGAGGTGCTGCCGAAGAAGCCTTGGCGAGTTGCTGCAGCGCATTTTGTAGATGGTGCACACTGCAGCCACGGTGCGCCGGTGGTGGAGGGAGTGAATGTTTAAGGTGGTGGACGGGGTGCCGATCAAGCGGGCTGCTTTGTCCTGGATGGTGTCGAGCTTCTCGAGTGTTGTTGGAGCTGCAACTCATCCAGGCAAGTGGAGAGTATTCCATCACACTCCTGACTTGTGCCTTGTAGATGGTGGAAAGGCTTTGGGGAGTCAGGAGGTGAGACACTCGCTGCAGAATACCCAGCCTCTGACCTGCTCTTGTAGCCACAGTATTTATGTGGCTTTGAAGCGGAGAAGGAAGGAGGCTGGCTGCTAACACTTCACGGGAGCGATTATAAAACACAATTTGACACCCGAGCCAAGGTGATATTAGGGACAGGTGACCAATGGCTCAGTCAAAGAGGTCGGTTTTAAGGAGTGTCTTAAAGGAGGAGAGAGGCGGAGAGGTTTAGGGAGGGAATTCCAGAGCTCGGGGGCCCTGGCGCGGTCGCCAATGGTGGAGCGATGGAAATCGGGGGATGCGCGAGAGGCCAGAATTGGAGGAGCGCCGAGATCTCGGAGGGTTGTAGGGCCTGGAGGAGGTTACAGAGATAGGGAGAGGGGCGGCGGGGGGGGGGGGGGGGGGGGGGGGGGAAGCAGTGGAGAGGAGAAAAGACGCTATAGTTCGTCCCAAAGCATTTCACAGACAATGAAGTAATTTTTCTGAAATGTGGTCACTGCTGTAATGCAGGAAACGCCGCAGCCAATTTGCGCACAGCAAGATCCCACAAACAGCAATGTGATAAATCAGTTCATTTTTTTTTTAGTGAAGTTGGTTGAGGGATAAATATTGAGACCAGGTCACAGGGGAGAACTCCCCCACCCCCTGCTCTTCTTCCAATAGTGGCCTCGACCATCTGCCACGTCCTCCTGAGAGGGCAGACGGTGCTTCGGGTTGAACGTCTCATCCCGAAAGATGGCACCTCCGACAGTGCGGCGCTCCCTCAGTACCGCCCCTCCGAGAGTGCGGCGCTCCCTCAGTACCGCCCCTCCGACAGTGCGGCGCTCCCTCAGTACTGCCCCTCCGACAGTGCGGCGCTCCCTCAGTACCGCCCCTCCGACAGTGCGGCGCTCCCTCAGTACCGCCCCTCCGACAGTGCGGCGCTCCCTCAGTACTGGCACCGGGGGGAGTGTCGGGCCTGGTTTATGGGGGTCGAGTCTTTCAGGGCTCCTCCCCTGTTTTGGGCAATGGGAGAGACACCTTCAGCTCCAGCGAGATCCAACCCGCAGAGCTCTACCATCTCGCTCCGACTACCCCTCCTCCCTCTTTAGGGCCCTGCGCGCCCCACTGGAAGCGGAGTCACCCTGGGACGCCAGTTACGCCCCTCCATCTCTCCACCCCTCACAGGGCGGTGGGCACAGACCACACCAGCGCGACACTGGCCAACATGGATCGAAAGGAGCAGTGCTCGGGGAGAGACCAGCAATCCCGGGAGCAAGCCGGCCGTATTTCCGGGATGATGGGGGGTGGTGGTGTGGGGGTCGAGAGGGGTCAAGGAGGCCGGGGGGGGGAGGGGGGGGAGGGAGTAAGTGTTATAGCAAACCCACAAGGGCTCGGTACTTCACTGGGAGCGGAGCGATGTTCTACTGCTGTGTCGAGAGAACCTAAAATATAACTTAATAAAAAGGGAAACAGCGCCCTCGTGTGTAGCATGATTTAGAAGAGGACGGGCAAGTCTTTATCAATGGTAAGCAACTGAAACGATATTAATTAACATTTACACTCTATTCTACCCCTCATACACGCCCAGTAATACCAATGGCCCCCATAGCCCTCCACTTACCCCTCTCCCCCTCTGCTCCTGGTTTACGTCAGGGCGGGTCTGGTCCCTCCGTTCTGAATAAGCCGGGTTATGGCCTGAACCACTTCCACTGTGGTGCCCATCCCGCCGATATCTGGAGTGTGCAGCTACGCCAGAGAGAGAGACAGAATACAGGTACAGCACGGGTTAGATGCAGAGTAAAGCTCCCTCTACACTGTCCCCATCAAATACTCCCAGGACAAGTACAGCACGGGTTCGATACAGAGTAAAGCTCCCTCTACACTGTCCCCATCAAACACTCCCAGGGCAGGTACAGCACGGGTTAGGTACAGAGTAAAGCTCCCTCTACACTGTCCCCATCAAATACTCCCAGGGCAGGTACAGCACGGGTTAGATACAGAGTAAAGCTCCCTCTACACTGTCCCCATCAAACACTCCCAGGGCAGGTACAGCACGGGTTCGATACAGAGTAAAGCTCCCTCTACACTGTCCCCATCAAACACTCCCAGGGCAGGTACAGCACGGGTTCGATACAGAGTAAAGCTCCCTCTTCACTGTCCCATCAAATACTCCCAGGGCAGGTACAGCACGGGTTCGATACAGAGTAAAGCTCCCTCTACACTGTCCCCATCAAACACTCCCAGGGCAGGTGCAGCACGGGTTAGATACAGAGTAAAGCTCCCTCTACACTGTCCCATCAAACACTCCGGGGGCAGGTACAGGGGAGAGGGTAATCATGGACTGCATTCCCAGGTTATGGATAGTACAGATCCTGAAGGTAGTAGATACTCCTCAAGCCTGACCTTGGGTTGGACACTATGGCGATGGGTAACCCACCCGTTCTTGTAACTTGCTGGTGCCCGCCCCTCACCCGCCAGTGCATTTGTACGGAGAAAGGGGGAGCGGAGTGCCGTATTAAGCAAAGAATTAAATGTGCCACTTACTCTGTGTTCGTTCATGGTCACCATTACAGCGTTTCGGATCAAATTAGCAAAGTTATGCAGCCTTGGAGAGAGATAAATAAAGACGTGTTAGAGGATAATTGGCATGTACTGGTGGACCTCCTGTGGCATTGCTGATAGGAGGTCAAACTGAATCCTGTGGCATTGCTCAGATGGTCAGAATACATTTTCACCTCCCCTGGCATTGCTCAGCTGGTTAGAGGGTACATACTGACCTCCCCTGGCATTGCTCAGCTGGTTAGAGGATACATACTGACCTCCCCTGGCATTGCTCAGCTGGTCAGATACATACTGACCACCCCTGGCAGTGCTCAGCTGGTTAGAGGATACATAATGACCTCCCCTGGCATTGCTCAGCTGGTTAGAGGATACATACTGACCTCCCCTGGCATTGCTCAGCTGGTCAGATACATACTGACCTCCCCTGGCATTGCTCAGCTGGTCAGAGGATACATATGGACCTCCTCTGGCATTGCTCAGCTGGTCAGAGACACATACTGACCACCCCTGGCAGTGCTCAGCTGGTTAGAGGATACATACTGACATCCTGTGGCATTGCTCAGCTGGTCAGAGATACATACTGACCACCCCTGGCAGTGCTCAGCTGGTTAGAGGATACGTAATGACCTCCCCTGGCATTGCCCAGCTGGTCAGAGGATACATACTGACCTCCCGTGGCATTGCTCAGCTGAAGTCAGTGGAAAGATTGATGTAACTCCATTCCCGCCTCGACCTCCCGTCCCCTTGAGCTACCGGAATGCGGGTACACTGGGAGAGGCTGCTCTGCAGCACCAAGCTCTAGATATAAACCCCCCCCGCCGAACCCCTCGATTAGATTCCAGCCTGTAACTCACTCCCAGGTATCGGTTATTCTATATATAAACCCCCTGAACCCCTCGATTAGATTCCAGCCTGTAACTCACTCCCGGGTATCTGTTATTCTATATATAAACCCCCCCCGAACCCCTCGATTAGATTCCAGCCTGTAACTCACTCCCAGGTATCGGTTATTCTATATATAAACCCCCTGAACCCCTCGATTAGATTCCAGCCTGTAACTCACTCCCAGGTATCGGTTATTCTATATATAAACCCCCTGAACCCTTCGATTAGATTCCAGCCTGTAACTCACTCCCGGGTATCTGTTATTCTATTCTATATATAAACTCCCCGACACCCTCGATTAAATTCAAGCCTGTAAATCCCATGGGCTCCCTACTTGAGGTGGTCGAGCATGAGGCAGCTGGCCAGCAGCATGGCGGTCGGATTCGCGACGTTCTTGTTGGCAATGCTTTTCCCAGTGTTCCTTGTGCCCTGCAGGGAGACAAAACATCCAATAAGCAACTGGCAACACCTTATTTTGGCCTGCTGCCAATGCAAAGCAACCCGAATGAGACACTCTTACACATTCACTAAACATCTTTTGAAGTGTTGACACTTGTGTGGGCAGAAGCAGTGGCCAATTGGCACACAGCAAGATCCCACAAACAGCACAGAGATGAATGAGCAGATAATCTAATTTTTTAAATTTTTTTTATAAAGTGATGTTGGTTGAGGGATAAATACTAGCCCCCGGACACCGGAGTGGATCCCCCCTGCTCTTCTTCCAATAGTGGCCATGGGATCTTTTACATCCACCTGAGAGGGGAGACGGGGGTCTCGGGTTTAACGTCTCATCCTGAAAGACAGCACCTCCGACAGTGCGGCGCTCCCTCAGTACCGCCCCTCCGACAGTGCGGCGCTCCCTCAGTACCGCCCCTCCGACAGTGCGGCGCTCCCTCAGTACCGCCCCTCCGACAGTGCAGCGCTCCCTCAGTACCGCCCCTCCGACAGTGCGGCGCTCCCTCAGTACCGCCCCTCCGACAGTGCGACGCTCCCTCAGTACCACCCCTCCGACAGTGCGACGCTCCCTCAGTACTGCCCCTCCGACAGTGCGACGCTCCCTCAGTACCGCCCCTCCGACAGTGCGGCGCTCCCTCAGTACCGCCCCTCCGACAGTGCGGCGCTCCCTCAGTACCGCCCCTCCGACAGTGCGGCGCTCCCTCAGTACTGCCCCTCCGACAGTGCGGCGCTCCCTCAGTACCGCCCCTCCGACAGTGCGGCGCTCCCTCAGTACCGCACCTCCGACCGTGCGGCGCTCCCTCAGTACTGCCCCTCCGACAGTGCGGCGCTCCCTCAGTACTGGCACCGGGGGAGTGGATTATGGGGCTCGAGTCTCTGGAGTGGGGGGCCCGCACCCATGACTTTCTGACTCGGACGTGAGAGTCCCGCTGAGCCAGGGCTGAGACTGCAGTGGTTTGCCCATGCGTGCTGTGATCACCCCCACCGCCACCCCCGCCGGACACTCACCGTTTCGAACACCGCGTAGTCCTTGCCGTAGTTGGCGCCGGGCGCCAGCCCGGGACCCCCGACCAGCCCAGCGCACACGTTGCTCACCACGTTACCGTACAGGTTGGGCATCACCATCACGTCGAACTGCTGCGGCTTAGACACAAGCTTTGGAGGAGAGGGCGGGGGGTGGGGTGGAAAGAGGAAACGTCAGGGAGTTAGGAGTCGAGTGTGGAGCGACAAGCCTCAAGATAGCGGCGGCATCGTTCGAGGAGATTCCGGCCAGTCTGCTGCTGCTACCGAGCCCCGCCCTCCCCGCCCAGACCGTGCGCTGGATTCCCGCCCCTGCATTGCGCACTGGCGATCTGCGGTGGACGCCATTTTGTCCTGATGCGGGACCCTGCTCGGGCCGCGGTTTGAACGCTGCGCCCCCCCCCCCCCCTTTAGGTCTCCTCACATGGCAAAGGGGGACATCGAGGCCTCGAAAAGGGTGCGGAGGAGGGCCGCAAGATCAAGGCCCAGTCTAAGACACCTCAGTTACCCAGCTAGGCTTAGACAATCGGGTCGCTATACTTTTAGAAAGGACCATCTGATCAAAGTTTATAAAATAAAAAAGAGGGGACTAGATTGCGTTTGCGAGGACCAACTATTTCTAATGGAGAGGTTAGGGAGGACCAGGGGCCAGAATTTTAAGATGTGTAAGAAAGAAAGTCTTGCATTTCTCCAGCGCCTTTCCCCACCTCAGGACGTCCCAAAGCGCTTCACGGCCAATGAAGGACTTTTTTTGAAGTGTGGTCACTGTTGTAATGTAGGAAACGCGGCAGCCAATTTGCGCACAGCAATCTCCCACAAACAGCAATGTGATAAATGACCAGATCATCTGTTTTTTAGTGATGTTGGTTGAGGGATAAATATTGGCCCCAGGACACCGGGGAGAACTCCCCCCTGCTCTTCTTCCAATAGTGGCCGTGGGATCTTTTACATCCACCTGAGAGGGCGGACGGGGCCTCGGGTTTAATGTCTCATCCGAAGAACGGCACCTCCGACAGTGCAGCGCTCCCTCAGTACTGCCCCTCCGACAGTGCGGCGCTCCCTCAGTACCGTCCCTCCGACAGTGCGGCGCTCCCTCGGTACTGCCCCTCCGACAGTGCGGCGCTCCCTCAGTACTGCCCCTCCGACAGTGCGGTGCTCCCTCAGTACTGCCCCTCCGAGAGTGCGGCGCTCCCTCGGTACTGCCCCTCCGACAGTGCGGCGCTCCCTCAGCACTGCCCCTCCGACAGTGCGGCGCTCCCTCAGTACCGCCCCTCCCACAGTGCGGTGCTCCCTCAGTACTGCCCCTCCGACAGTGCGGCGCTCCCTCAGTACTGCCCCTCCGACAGTGCGGCGCTCCCTCAGTACCGCCCCTCCCACAGTGCGGTGCTCCCTCAGTACTGCCCCTCCGACAGTGCGGCGCTCCCTCAGTACCGCCCCTCCGACAGTGCGGCGCTCCCTCAGTACCGCCCCTCCCACAGTGCGGCGCTCCCTCAGTACTGCCCCTCCGACAGTGCGGCGCTCCCTCAGTACCGCCCCTCCGACAGTGCGGCGCTCCCTCAGCACTGCCCCTCCGACAGTGCGGCGCTCCCTCAGTACCGCCCCTCCGACAGTGCGGCGCTCCCTCAGTACTGCCCCTCCCACAGTGCGGCGCTCCCTCAGTACTGCCCCTCCCACAGTGCGGCGCTCCCTCAGTACCGCCCCTCCGACAGTGCGGCGCTCCCTCAGTACCGCCCCTCCGACAGTGCGGCGCACCCTCAGTACCGCCCCTCCGACAGTGCGGCGCTCCCTCAGTACCGCCCCTCCGACAGTGCGGCGCTCCCTCAGCACTGCACTGGGAGTGTCAGCCTAGATTTTTGTGCTCGAGTCTCGGGAGTGGGACTTGAACCCACAGCCTCCTGACTCAGACAAGTGTGCTGCCCACTGAGTCACAGCGGACAAGGCCAGATCTTGGTTAGTCAGGAGGTGGTTCTTTCCCCAGAGAATAGTGGACCTCTGGGACAGGCTGCCATCTTGAGTGCTGGACGCCGACTCGCTGAATTCCTTTGAGCGAGAGGCGGACCCGTTTCTGGCTGGGGCGGGACTCACCTCTTACAAGAGGTCGGTTACTGCACAACATCAATCCAGGCCAGAGAGAGCTCCTCAATGGTTTCTGTCGCCTAAGAGGAGGGGGGGGGGGGGCGGTCGGAGAGGAGTTTCCACATTTTATTCATCCCAAATTGAATGTGCATTTTTTAAAAATCGGGTCTTTGGCCTCTCCCAGGAGATCACATGGGTTTCGGGTGGGGTGGGCAGTGTCTGTATTGTGATGCGTGGGATGGGCTGGATAGACGAGAGGATCTTTCCCTGGCCATTATTGCTCGTGTGCTACAACGACTGCTGATGTACTGGTACAGAAATAGAACGTACAGCACAGAAACTGGCCGTTTGGCCCCTCTGCTCCGTTGCCGGTGTTTCTGCTCCACACGAGCCTCCTTCCGCTGCTCTTCATCTCACCCCATCACCATCTCCTTCTATTCCTTTCTCCCTCATGTGCTTATCCAGCCTCCCCATAAATAAATCTACGCTATTCGCCTCGACCACTCCCGATGGTCGCGAGTTCCACATTCTCACCACTCTCTGGGTAAAAGACGTCACCCCTCAACCTTCTCTTTTCTAGAGAAAAGAGCCCCAGCCTGTTCAGTCTTTCCTGGTAAGTATATACTGAGCAGTAAAGCCATACAGAGTCACCAGTCAGTGCACAGATATCTCCCTGAGGGAGAGGGACTGAGAGACACCAGTCAGTGTACAGATATCTACCTGAGGGAGAGGGGACTGAGAGACACCAGTCAGTGTACAGATGTCTCCCTGAGAGAGAGGGGATTGAGACACACCAGTCAGTGTACAGATATCTCCCTGAGAGAGAGGGACTGAGAGACACCAGTCAGTGTACAGATATCTCCCTGAGCGAGAGGGGACCGAGAGACACCAGTCAGTGTACAGATATCTCCCTGAGAGAGAGGGGACTGAGAGACACCAGTCAGTGTACAGATATCTCCCTGAGAGAGAGGGGACTGAGAGACACCAGTCAGTGTACAGATATCTCCCTGAGGGAGAGGGGACTGAGAGACACCAGTCAGTGTACAGATATCTCCCTGAGGGAGAGGGACTGAAAGACACCAGTCAGTGTACAGATATCTCCCTGAGAGAGAGGGGACCGAGAGACACCAGTCAGTGTACAGATATCTCCCTGAGAGAGAGGGACTGAGAGACACCAGTCAGTGTACAGATATCTCCCTGAGGGAGAGGGGACCGAGAGACACCAGTCAGTGTACAGATATCTCCCTGAGAGAGAGGGGACTGAGAGACACCAGTCAGTGTACAGATATCTCCCTGAGAGAGAGGGGACTGAGAGACACCAGTCAGTGTACAGATATCTCCCTGAGGGAGAGGGGACTGAGAGACACCAGTCAGTGTACAGATATCTCCCTGAGGGAGAGGGACTGAAAGACACCAGTCAGTGTACAGATATCTCCCTGAGGGAGAGGGACTGAGAGACACCAGTCAGTGTACAGACATCTACCTGAGGGAGAGGGACTGAGAGACACCAGTCAGTGTACAGATACCTCCCTGAGAGAGAGGGGACTGAGAGACACCAGTCAGTGTACAGATATCTCCCCGAGAGAGAGGGACTGAGAGACACCAGTCAGTGTACAGATATCTCCCTGAGGGAGAGGGGACTGAGAGACACCAGTCAGTGTACAGATATCTCCCTGAGGGAGAGGGGACTGAGAGACACCAGTCAGTGTACAGGTATCTCCCTGAGGGAGAGAGGACCGAGAGACACCAGTCAGTGTACAGATATCTCCCTGAGAGACACCAGTCAGTGTACAGATGTCTCCCTGAGAGAGAGGGGATTGAGAGACACCAGTCAGTGTACAGATATCTCCCTGAGAGAGAGGGGATTGAGAGACACCAGTCAGTGTACAGATATCTACCTGAGGGAGAGGGACTGAGAGACACCAGTCAGTGTACAGATATCTCCCTGAGAGAGAGGGACTGAGAGACACCAGTCAGTGTACAGATATCTCCCTGAGAGAGAGGGACTGAGAGTCACCAGTCAGTGTACAGATATCTCCCTGAGAGAGAGAGGGGACTGAGAGACACCAGTCAGTGTACAGATATCTCCCTGAGAGAGAGGGACTGAGAGACACCAGTCAGTGTACAGATATCTCCCTGAGGGAGAGGGACTGAGAGTCACCAGTCAGTGTACAGATATCTCCCTGAGAGAGAGAGGGGACTGAGAGACACCAGTCAGTGTACAGATACCTCCCTGAGAGAGAGGGGACTGAGAGACACCAGTCAGTGTACAGATATCTCCCTGAGAGAGAGGGACTGAGAGACACCAGTCAGTTTACAGATATCTCCCTGAGAGAGAGGGGACTGAGAGACACCAGTCAGTGTACAGATATCTCCCTGAGAGAGAGGGGACTGAGAGACACCAGTCAGTGTACAGATATCTCCCTGAGGGAGAGGGGACTGAGAGACACCAGTCAGTGTACAGATATCTCCCCGAGAGAGAGGGACTGAGAGACACCAGTCAGTGTACAGATATCTCCCTGAGGGAGAGGGGACTGAGAGACACCAGTCAGTGTACAGATATCTCCCTGAGGGAGAGGGGACTGAGAGACACCAGTCAGTGTACAGATATCTCCCTGAGGGAGAGAGGACCGAGAGACACCAGTCAGTGTACAGATATCTCCCTGAGAGAGAGGGGACTGAGAGACACCAGTCAGTGTACAGATATCTCCCTGAGAGAGAGGGGACTGAGAGACACCAGTCAGTGTACAGATGTCTCCCTGAGAGAGAGGGGATTGAGACACACCAGTCAGTGTACAGATATCTCCCTGAGAGAGAGGGACTGAGAGACACCAGTCAGTGTACAGATATCTCCCCGAGGGAGAGGGGACTGAGAGACACCAGTCAGTGTACAGATATCTCCCTGAGGGAGAGGGGACTGAGAGACACCAGTCAGTGTACAGATATCTCCCTGAGAGAGAGGGGACTGAGAGACACCAGTCAGTGTACAGATGTCTCCCTGAGAGAGAGGGGATTGAGACACACCAGTCAGTGTACAGATATCTCCCTGAGAGAGAGGGACTGAGAGACACCAGTCAGTGTACAGATATCTCCCTGAGAGAGAGGGGACTGAGAGACACCAGTCAGTGTACAGATATCTCCCTGAGAGAGAGGGGACTGAGAGACACCAGTCAGTGTACAGATATCTCCCTGAGAGAGAGGGACTGAGAGACACCAGTCAGTGTACAGATATCTCCCCGAGGGAGAGGGGACTGAGAGACACCAGTCAGTGTACAGATATCTCCCTGAGGGAGAGGGGACTGAGAGACACCAGTCAGTGTACAGATATCTCCCGGAGAGAGAGGGACTGAGAGACACCAGTCAGTGTACAGATATCTCCCTGAGGGAGAGGGGACTGAGAGACACCAGTCAGTGTACAGATATCTCCCTGAGAGAGAGGGGACTGAGAGACACCAGTCAGTGTACAGATATCTCCCCGAGGGAGAGGGGACTGAGAGACACCAGTCAGTGTACAGATATCTCCCTGAGGGAGAGGGGACTGAGAGACACCAGTCAGTGTACAGATATCTCCCTGAGAGAGAGGGGACTGAGAGACACCAGTCAGTGTACAGATATCTCCCTGAGGGAGAGGGACTGAGAGACACCAGTCAGTGTACAGATATCTCCCTGAGAGAGAGGGGACTGAGAGACACCAGTCAGTGTAGAGATATCTCCCTGAGAGAGAGGGACTGAGAGACACCAGTCAGTGTACAGATAATTTACAATTTTTACAATTTAAATCGCTTTATTGGCATGATAAGTTACATCTTATGTTGCCAAAGCATCAAAATACATTTATGGTTTAGCACATAAACGCAGTTCTATTCATACAGTGTATAAACAGGTATATCCCTGAGTGTATAAATATACATTTGCATTGTTTATATATATTTTTTTCTTAGTTTACTGGTTGTCCCTCTGTTCATGGCAAGCTGTAACATAGTGCGCCGCCAGTGTTATACAGCTTCTCTCCTCTCCCAGTAGGAATGGGAGTTTTTGGTTGTCATTCAGATTTCTGAAATCAGGGCATATTTGTGAGAATTTTTGGTAGAAATTCTCCCTGATGCCCTGATATTTTCCACAAGCTGTGAGGAAGTGCATCTCTGTCTCCACCACTCCCTGACTGCAGTGAGAGCATATCCTGTCCTCTCTTGGCAGCCTGGTCTGCCTGTGTCTGCCTTTTTCGATCGCTAGGCTATGTTCGCTAAGTCTGTACCTTGTCAAGGTTCTTCTCAGTTTGTTATCCTTTACCATGGTCAGGTAATCAGCTATGTTGTATTGTCTGTTTAGGGCCAAGTAGCAATTGAGTTTGCTTTGGGTTTTTGTTGTTTCTGCCCAATATGTCAGATATTTTTCCTTTTGCTTAGCGACGATTGTGTTGGGTCGAATTCTTTGTGTTACCCTGTCACTGTCCTGGGGCTGGTTATTGTTAGTATTGTTAGTAGTTACTTCACTGAGTCCCAGGACTAGTTGACTGAGGGTATTCTTCTTTATGGTCAGCTCTTGGCATTTCAGGGCGTCGTAGTGATAGCATTGGGGATTGCTCATTTGTAGGTGATTCCAAAATTTGGTGGCTCTTTTTTGGATAGTGATTATTAATGGATATTGGCCTAGTTCCGCCCTGCATGCATTGTTTACTGTTTTCCTTTGAGTCCGGAGGATACTTTTACAGAATTCTGCATGTAGGATCTCAATTGGGTGTTTGTCCCATTTTGCAAATTCTTGTTGAGTTAGCGGTCCCCATACCTCACTGCCATAGAGTGCAATTGGTTCAATTACTGATTTGAAAATTTTGAGCCAAATGCTAATTGGGATTTCTATTTGGATTGATTTTTTGATGGCATAGAAAGCCCTTCTTGCTTTCTCTTTCAGTTCATTCACAGCCAGTTTGAAGTTTCCCGTAGAACTGATTTTTAAGCCCAAGTATGTGTAGTTAGTGGTTTGTTCAATTTTGGTTGTTCCTACTGTGAAATTTATTTTGGGTCCCTGATGTTTGGATCTTTGCTGGAACACAAGGACTTTGGTTTTTTGGGGATTTATTGTCAGGGCCCAAGTCTGGCAGTACGACTCCAGCAGGTCCAGGTTTTGCTGTCTCCCTGATATCTCCCTGAGAGAGAGGGACTGAGAGACACCAGTCAGTGAACAGATATCTCCCTGAGAGAGAGGGGACTGAGAGACACCAGTCAGTGTACAGATATCTCCCCGAGAGAGAGGGACTGAGAGACACCAGTCAGTGAACAGATATCTCCCTGATGGCCCCTAGTTCTAGGCTCCCCCAGAAGTGGAATCATCTCTCTGTCTAACCTATCGAAACCCCGTCACAAATGTTATAAAGATGGAGAAAGGGGAAGGGGGAAATTCCTTCATCTGGAGCACCGCACTCCCCGAAGGTTCTGGGGTACTGTTCCTCAGCCGGCAGTACCCAGTCAATGGTTGTCCTTAACGCGAGTTCGGGCGGTGATTGGAGGACTGGGGCTAGGGGCGGCTGCAATCAGACCCACGCACACTCCGGGGGTGGGGGTGGGGTGACGACATGGGGGAAGCCAATCAGGAGTCGACGCTCTCTCTTGGCGATTCCAAACCTCCAACCCAATTCCCCCCGCCACCAGCCCAAAACTCCAGAGCGCGACACAGCATCCCCCGGCCCGAGGAAGACACATACCTGCATGGTGGTGTTGTCCACGATCATGCTGTCGAACTTGATGTCGGGGTAGCCTCCCGCCACCTCCTTGCAGCACTGCAGGAACAGCCCATCGGCCAGCTTCCTGAAAGAAAAGTGGGGGGGGGAACGGCAGATTATTACCAGCGTCTCGCTGTCAGAATTCCCCTCCTCCTCCTCTTCAAATCCTTCCATGGCCCTTTTAAGGTCAGATTTAAGCAGCTTCATAAAAAAAGGAGAGGGGGGTTTGGGGCGGTTTAGGGAGGGAATTCCAGATATTGGGACCTAATCCGAGCTCGTACCGAGTCCCGTTCACCCATCACCCCCCACCCCCTGTGCTCGCTGACCTACATTGGCTCCCGGTCCGGCAACGCCTCAATTTTAAAATTCTCATCCTCCTGTTCACATCTCTCCGCAGCCTCGCTCCACCTCCCTCCCCACCTCTGTAACCTCCTCCAGCCCCTACAGCCCTCCGAGATCTCTGCGCTCCTCCAATTCCAGCCTCTCGCGCATCCCCCGATTTCCGTCGCTCCACCGTTGGCGACCGCGCCAGGGCCCCCGCGCTCTGGAATTCCCTCCCTAAACCTCTCCGCCTCTCTCTCTCCTCCTTTAAGACGCTCCTTAAAACCGACCTCTGTGACCCAGCTTTTGGTCGCCGGTCCCTAATATCTCCGTTTGTGGCTCGGGGTCAAATTTTGACTGATTTACGCTCCTGTGAAGCGCCGCGGGACGTTTTACTACGTTAAAGGCGCTATATAAATACAAGCCGTCGTCCCAGCACACCCGCCGTGCAACCACAAACCAAAACGGTCGCCACTTTAGATTGAGAACGTCAGTACTCCCCACCCTCTCCCCGCCGTGTGGTGACTGGAGGCATCGCTCACCCCAGACCTCGCTCTGCTACGATACACAGTGCAGATCAGTCCTACTGTCACAGCAAGTCTCGGGGGTGCCTACCCCCGTGACTTTTAACCCCGCTATACTGGCAACTTAACGCCAAATGAGCTACTTCCTCAGCGCACGAGCCCCCCCCCCCCCCTCTATTCTGCGCCATATTCCTCAGCACGCCCCCTGCCCTCTCACACTTTACTGCCCCGTCTCCTCAAATGTACCTGTCGACACATTCCTGCCCCTTTGGCGACTCACGGGCTCTTCCTGTGTGCCCTCCCCACCCCTTGAAATATATTGATTACGCTTCTCCCCGTCATCACCTGCTGAACGGCAAAGGTGTTTAGAACCACCCTCCCGCGTGGGTTTAGCTCACTGCGTTGCCGGTCCCTCCTGCCCTTGAAACCCGCTCCTGCTCAAACGCCTCTGCCCAGCACCTCCGAGCAGCCGAACCCTCACCTCCCTCCGTCTATTAATAGAGCAGAAATATAACAGGGAGAACTCGAGGAAAGACTCGCATTTCTCCAGCCCCTTTCACCACCTCAGGACGTCCCAAAGCGCTTCACAGCCAATGAAGGACTTTTTTGACGTGTGGTCACTGTTGTAATGTGGGAAACGCGGCAGCCAATTTGCGCACAGCAAGCTCCCACAAACAGCAATGTGATAAATGACCGGATCATCTGCCCTTGTAGTTATTTGAGGATAAATATTGGGCCCCAGGACACAGGGGAGAACTCCCCCCTGCTCGTCTTCCAATAGTGGCCGTGGGATCTTTTACATCCACCTGAGGGGGCAGACGGGGGCCTCGGGTTTACCATCTCATCTGAAAGACGGCACCTCCGACAGTGCGGCGCTCCCTCAGTACTGCCGCTCCGACAGTGCGGCGCTCCCTCAGTACTGCCGCTCCGACAGTGCGGCGCTCCCTCAGTACTGCCCCTCCGACACTGCGGCGCTCCCTCAGTACTGCCCCTCCGACAGTGCGGCACTCCCTCAGTACCGCCCCTCCGACAGTGCGGCGCTCCCTCAGTACCGCCCCTCCGACAGCGCGGCGCTCCCTCAGTACTGCCCCTCCGACATTGCGGCGCTCCCTCAGTACTGCCCCTCCGACAGTGCGGCGCTCCCAGTACCGCTCCTTCGACAGTGTGGCGCTCCCTCAGTACCGCCCCTCCGACAGTGCGGCGCTCCCTCAGTACTGCCCCTCCGACAGTGCGGCGTTGCCTCAGTACTGCCCCTCCGACAGTGTGGCGCTCCACTTACATGATGTTGGCCTTGTGCACTGCGGTGATCTTCTTCCTGCCCTTGGCCCGGGCCAGCTCGAAGGCGTACTCCGCGATACGCATCGAGTTACGCTTGGTGATGATCTTCAGGCTCTCCACCACTCCGGCCACGCTCTGAGGACGACACAGGCAGACGTGTGGCCACCGTTATAATGTTGGAAACGCGGCGGCCAAATTGGCGCATACGCACAGCAAGATCACACAAACAGCAGTGTGATAAATGACTGGATCATGTTTTGGTTGAGGGCACCAGGGAGGCCGTTCAGTCCCCTCGAGCCTGTTACATTAGGAACAGGAGGAGGATGCTCCGCCCCCTTGAGCCTGTTACATTAGGAACAGGAGGAGGCCATTCAGACCCCCTCGAGCCTGTTACATTAGAAACAGGAGGAGGCCATTCAGCCCCCTCGAGCCTGTTACATTAGGAACAGGAGGAGGCCATTCAGCCCCCTCGAGCCTGTTACATTAGGAACAGGAGGAGGCCATTCAGCCCCTCGAGCCTGTTACATTAGGAACAGGAGGAGGCCGTTCAGCCCCCTCGAGCCTGTTACATTAGGAACAGGAGGAGGATGCTCAGCGCCCTCGAGCCTGTTACATTAGGAACAGGAGGAGGACGCTCCGCCCCCTCGAGCCTGTTACATTAGAAACAGGAGGAGGCCATTCAGCCCCCTCGAGCCTGTTACATTAGGAACAGGAGGAGGCCGTTCAGCCCCCTCGAGCCTGTTACATTAGGAACAGGAGGAGGCCCATTCAGCCCCCTCGAGCCTGTTACATTAGGAACAGGAGGATGCCATTCAGCCCCCTCGAGCCTGTTTCATTAGGAACAGGAGGAAGCCATTCAACCCCTCGAGTAGTGACTCTCAGACGCACACACACACACTCGCAGCAGAGAGAGCAGTGACTTTAACACGGCTTGGGATTTACTTCAGTGTCACGTGGTGATTTTAGTGTTCCCCAGTTTAGTTCCTGATGTGGAGAGGTTTGTCCGTAACGGGGTCTTTCCATGCATTATCGGGGAACAGGAAACAGCTGGATTCAAGCCCTGGCTCCAGCTCATCCCTCGCAGATAGCAAAAGGTGCCTGTACCTTGACCAAGGGCCCATTCTTTACCTGAGCACAGACAGCGAGCTGTCCAACCAGAGCACACTGGGCGGGCGGGCAGACAGACGCGCGCATGGAGACACAGGCGCACAGACAGAGACACACAGACAGACAGACACACAGACAGACAGACACTACACTTGTGCAAGTGGTGTGAACACCTACACGTGCGTCCGTCCATACACACACACACGACTTGTAGAAGTGGCGCCCACAGACAGATCTGAGGAAGCGAGCGGTCTGCGGGGCGCACCTCGTGCTCTAGGTTGCTGTACTCTCCCTCCGTGTTCTCCCGGATGATCAGGATGTCGATGCCCTGGTGCCTGGTCTGGACGCCCGGCAGGCTCTGGCAGTGGATCACGTTGGCGTAAAGGTCCAGCGACATCCTACAAATGGCAGCAAGGGGGGGCGGGGGGGGAGAAAAGAGGCAAGTCAGGCGGCTGGTCCAGGTGTTGGGAAGGGGGGGGGGGGTGCTCCGACCGCAGACACCGGCCTGTCCACACACCTAAACCTACGTGTTGGAGCGAAGCCCAACTCCCCGCGCGGCTCTGTGCTGCTGCCACACAGTGAAACCTCAGCACCACGCATCAGGAAAGGTTTGACCAGAATCGCACCGCACAGGAGGCCGGTCGGCCCATCGTGCCTGTGCCGGCTCTTTGAACCAGCTCTCCAATTAGTCCCACTCCCCCCTGCTCTTTCCCCACAGCCCGGCACATTTTTCCCCTTCCAGTATTTCTCCAATTCCCCCTTTTGAAAGTTACTATTGAATCTGCTCCCACCGCCCTTTCAGGCAGCGCGTTCCAGATCACAACAACTCGCTGCGTAAAAAAACATTCTCCTCATCTCCCCTCTGGTTCTTTTACCGATTATCTTCAATCTGTGTCCTCTGGTCACCGACCCTCCTGCTACTGGAAACAGTTTCTCCCGATTTACTCCATCAAAACCCCTCATGATTTTGAACACCTCTATTAAATCTCCCCTTAACCTTCTCTGCTCCAAGGAGAACAACCCCAGCTTCTCCAGTCTCTCCACATCACTGAAGTCCCTCATCCCCGGTACCATTCTGGTCAATCTCCCCTTAACCTTCTCTGCTCTGAGGAGAACAATCCCGGCTTCTCCAGTCTCTCCACATCACTGAAGTCCCTCATCCCTGGTACCATTCTGGTCAATCTCCCCTTAACCTTCTCTGCTCTAAGGAGAACAATCCCAGCTTCTCCAGTCTCTCCACATCACTGAAGTCCCTCATCCCCGGTACCATTCTGGTCAATCTCCCCTTAACCTTCTCTGCTCTGAGGAGAACAATCCCGGCTTCTCCAGTCTCTCCACATCACTGAAGTCTCTCATCCCTGGTACCATTCTGGTCAATCTCCCCTTAACCTTCTCTGCTCGGAGGAGAACAATCCCGGCTTCTCCAGTCTCTCCACGTAACAAAGACGGACGCAACGAGCATTATTTCGCTCTCCTCCCTCCGACAGTGATGGACCCGGCTACCATGGAGCCGACGGGCACCTTGCCCGCAGTGGGAGTGGAACGAGAGATCTCTGGGTTGCTAGTGCGATACCCGAGTGTTCAGCCTAGTGCTGGAGGACGTGGGAAAAACACTGGTCGGGTCACTTATTCCCACCATCGAGGCAATGCACGCCCGTGTCCCCACCAGTGTCAAAACCCACATTCTTGGCTCTACCAACACGAGCCTCGATTATTGCAACGCTCCCTACCCAGGACTCCTCACCTCACCCGAAAGCAACTCGATTAGATTCCAGCCTGTAACTCACTCCCGGGTATCTGTTATTCTATATATAAACCCCCTGAACCCCTCGATTAGATTCCAGCCTGTAACTCACTCCCGGGTATGTTATTCTATATATAAACCCCCTGAACCCCTCGATTAGATTCCAGCCTGTAACTCACTCCCGGGTATGTTATTCTATATATAAACCCCCGAACCCCTCGATTAGATTCCAGCCTGTAACTCACTCCCGGGTATCTGTTATTCTATATATAAACCCCCCGAACCCCTCGATTAGATTCCAGCCTGTAACTCACTCCCGGGTATCTGTTATTCTATATATAAACCCCCAAACCCCTCGATTAGATTCCAGCCTGTAACTCACTCCCGGGTATCTGTTATTCTATATATAAACCCCCTGAACCCCTCGATTAGATTCCAGCCTGTAACTCACTCCCGGGTATCTGTTATTCTATATATAAACCCCCCGAACCCCTCGATTAGATTCCAGCCTGTAACTCACTCCCGGGTATCTGTTATTCTATATATAAACCCCCTGAACCCCTCGATTAGATTCCAGCCTGTAACTCACTCCCGGGTATCTGTTATTCTAAATATAAACCCCCCGAACCCCTCGATTAGATTCCAGCGTGTAACTCACTCCCGGGTATCTGTTATTCTGTATATAAACCCCACCCCCCGAACCCCTCGATTAGATCCCAGCCTGTAACTCACTCCTGGGTATCTGTTATTCTATATATAAACCCCCTGAACCCCTCGATTAGATTCCAGCCTGTAACTCACTCCCGGGTATCTGTTATTCTGTATATAAACCCCACCCCCCGAACCCCTCGATTAGATCCCAGCCTGTAACTCACTCCTGGGTATCTGTTATTCTATATATAAACCCCCTGAACCCCTCGATTAGATTCCAGCCTGTAACTCACTCCCGGGTATCCGTTATTCTGTATATAAACCCCACCCCCCGAACCCCTCGATTAGATCCCAGCCTGTAACTCACTCCTGGGTATCTGTTATTCTATATATAAACCCCCTGAACCCCTCGATTAGATTCCAGCCTGTAACTCACTCCTGGGTATCTGTTATTCTATATATAAGCTCCCTGAACCCCTCGATTAGATTCCAGCCTGTAACTCACTCCCGGGTATCTGTTATTCTAAATATAAACCCCCCGAACCCTTCGATTAGATTCCAGCCTGTAACTCACTCCCGGGTATCTGTTATTCTATATATAAACCCCCCGAACCCCTCGATTAGATTCCAGCCTGTAACTCACTCCCGGGTATCCGTTATTTTATATATAAACCCCCCGAACCCCTCGATTAGATTCCATCCTGTAACTCACTCCCGGGTATCTGTTATTCTATATATAAACCCCGCCGAACCCCTCGATTAGATTCCAGCCTGTAACTCACTCCCGGGTATCCGTTATTCTATATATAAACCCCCTGAACCCCTCGATTAGATTCCAGACGGTAACTCACTCCCGGGTATCCGTTATTCTATATATAAACCAGGCTTACCGCAGTAAGTTGTTACTAGACTTGTGCGATGGGGGCATGTTGTGGTTGGTTTCGATGTTCCCTGCGAGAGAGAGGAGGTACAGTTGGGAAAAGCGTGATGGTGACAGAACAGCGCGTCCTCGGGCTTACTGCGAGGTTAACCACAGGCGAATAGCTGTTACAAGAAAGGCCTGTCGCGCATTGTAACGTCACATTCAGTGCCGGAGCCAGAGTGTCTGCAGCATCTTAAACTGAGCGATCCACAAACACTGGCCGGGGTGGCGGGGTCTTTGATCTGCAAGTGATCTCCAGTTTTGAGAATGCCCAGTGACTGCACCTTTCAGTCTTAAAGGGGCATGCCCCCTAACCTCAGCAGCAGAATGGTGTAATGTCCCCGCTTGTATATAGAAACATAGAAGATAGGAGCAGGAGTAGGCCATTCGGCCCCTCGAGCCTGCTCCGCCATTCAATGAGATCATGGCGGATCATCCAAATTCAGTACCCTGTCCCTGCCTTCTCCCCATACCCCTTGATCCCCTTAGCTTCAAGAAATATATCTAACTCCTTCTTGAATATATTTAATGAATTGGCCTCCACTGCCCTCTGTGGTAGAGAATTCCACAGGTTCACCACTCTCTGGGTGAAGAAATTCCTCCTCATCTCTGTCCTAAATGGCTTACCCCTTATCCTTAGACTGTGACCCCAGGTTCAGAACTCCCCCGCCATTGGGAACAGCCTTCCTGCATCTAGTCTGTCTAGTCCTGTTAGAATTTTATAAGTTTCAATGAGATCCCCTCTCATTCTTCTAAACTCCAGCGAGTATAAGCCCAACATCCCAATCTCTCCTCATAAGTCATTTCCTGCCATCCCAGGTATCAGTCTGGTGAATCTTCGCTGCACTCCCTCCATGGCAAGAACATCCTTCCTCAGATAAGGCGACCAAAACTGCACACAATACTCAAGCAGCCCCCCGCCCCCCGAACCACCTTAAACATCCAACCCTCGCCCCCCGCCCCCCCCCCCACCTATCTACAGGACGCACTGTAGGAACTTGCGGCTGATCCAACACTGGATGTCGGAACAGTGGTGTGATCACATAAGGGCAGTCGAGAGCGGTGGTGTACTATCTACAAGATGCACTGCAGCATCTCGCCGAGGCTTCTTTATCAGTACCTCCCAGCCCCGCCACCTAGAAGGACAAGGGCAGCAGGCGCACAGGAACACCAGCATCTCAAAGTTCCCCTCCAAGTCACACACACCATCCTGACTATCTCCAACAAGCGAGAGTCTAACCGCCTCCCCTTGACATTCAACGGCATTACCATCGCCGAATCCCCCACCATCAACATCCTGGGGGTCACCATTGACCAGAAACTTAACTGGACCAGCCACATAAATACTGTGGTAACAAGAGCAGGTCAGAGGCTGGGTATTCTGCGGCGAGTGTCTCACCTCCTGACTCCCCAAAGCCTTTCCACCATCTACAAGGCACAAGTCAGGATTGTGATGGAATACTCTCCACTTGCCTGGATGAGTGCAGCTCCAACAACACTCGAGAAGCTCGACACCATCCAGGACAAAGCAGCCCGCTTGATCGGCACCCCATCCACCACCTTAAACATTCACTCCCTCCACCACCAGCGCACCGTGGCTGCAGTGTGGACCATCTACAAGATGCACTGCAGCAACTCGCCAAGGCTTCTTCAGCAGCACCTCCCAAACCCGCGACCTCCACCACCTAGAAGGACAAGGGCAGCAGGCACACGGGAACACCACCACCTCCAAGTTCCCCTCCAAGTCACACACACCATCCTGACTTGGAAATATATCGGCCGTTCCTTCATCGTCGCTGGGTCAAAATCCTGGAACTCCCTCCCTAACAGCGCTGTGGGAGCACCTTCACCACACGGACTGCAGCGGTTCAAGAAGGCAGCTCACCATTGACCAGAGACTTAACTGGACCAGCCACATAAATACTGTGGCAACAAGAGCAGGTCAGAGGCTGGGTATTCTGCAGCAAGTGTCTCACCTCCTGACTCGAGGGCGATTAGGGATGGGCAATAAATGCTGGCCTCGCCAGCGATGCCCACATCCTGAGAAGGAGTAAAATTTTAGAGACTGAAATATTTACAGCCTTTGCCCCCCCCATATGCTGCCACACTTACCTGTAAGGGGCTACATCCCTTAAAATTGTAACTACACGCACAACGGATTACTTGAGCGCCGACTGTTGTTAAGTAGGTAAAGGCGGCAGCCATTTTGCTCACAGCAAGCTCCTGCAAATATCAACAAGATGGCCGACCGGCGGCACTGCGTTGGGAAGCGCCAGCCTAAAACCAAGAGCGGGACTTCGACCCACGGCCCCCCCCCCCACCTTCCCCGCGACCCCACTCACCCTTCAGTGCCACACGGTTCCTCCGGATGGCGGTCAGCGCGCCCTCGATGCCGGCCTTGTTGTCGAGGGAAGGATGGACATCGACCACCTCAAAGTCAACCGGCACGCAGGCGCACCTGTGGCGGGTGGGAAAGGAAATGGGGGTCAAGACAAAGCAACAGTATAAGAAATAGGAGTAGGAATAGGCAACTTGAAGTGGGGAAAGAGTTAAAATAAACATCGCTGGCAGTGCGCAGAACGGTGTAAGAGAGACAGTTGCTAACATGAAAGGCCACATCCATAAGGTGTGGTCAAGATAACCGACCTTTGAAGACTAAAAACAACTCAGTTGAGACATGGGCCTAGAAATTCAGTTGTTTGCGCCAGCCGCTAGCGCCTTAGGAGGAGGAGATGTTGGGCGCTAGGCGGCCGGGCGCAGCGCGATCTGCACCTCTCCCCAACTTCAGTAAAGATTTAGCGGCGGCGCAAAGCCATTGCGCGCGCTCAGCTGCGCGCGCAGATCCTGACGTCATTTCATCGTGCAATGCCCTTTGTTCGCCCCAAACCGGAAATTCAGTGGCGCCGGCCTATTGTGCGCCTGGCGCCCCTAGCGACTGGTAGAGGGGAACGGTTCTCAGTCGATGCGGGGCGCGGGGGGCGCTAATTAAAGGGCACTCCTCCTGCAGTAGAAATGGCAGCCATTTTGCAACACTCCTTCTTTGTGAGAAACGGATCTTTGGAGAGAGACAAAGGTAGAGAGCTTTCTGGTTTGGCTCAACACTCGCACAGGTACTTGTGGCTTCAGGCCACAGCTTTGCACTTGTCTTTAACTTCAGAGTCATAGCATTGATTGGAAACATATAATGGGGGCTGCAATGGGTGTAAACGTTGGGCTTCTCCATTGCACTGGGCGTTGTACAGATCAAGCAGCAGTGGTCAGGCCTTGCTTCAGGGCTGCAGTGTGCAGGGCGTGCCAGCCAAACAAATCCACCCTCCCCCTTTAAGAGCTGACCGGCGCCAGAGTGTCTGCCGTCAATCAGCAACTCGCCGCACCTGCGCTGCGCCCGCCCTGGGGGGTTTCGCCCCTGGCCGCCGGCTTAGCGCCTAATGATAGTCGTGCATCGCCTGTTTTAGCGCAGCAGCAACCTCTTGGGGCGATGCCACTGAATATCGGCGAAGGTGGCGCGAACTTGCGCCGGGCGCAAACTTTAACGGCCACCCGACTGTAGCGCCACAAACATGGCTATACTGAATTTCTAGGCCATGATGTCTACCACTTTGCCCTTAGGGTATGGTGATCTGGGTCACAATGCTTCCAAGTTATCTTTTAATCAGCATTCAGCAGTTTGGGCTAATAATTTGAGTATGCAGCTTACACATGTTTACCTTAGGACATGTAACCCAATCCGTGAAGGTGCATGTGGGCCAAGATCCAATCAGGTTGCGGGAATGAATTGTGCATGAGGCCACCATGCTTATTTGAATGTATAAAAATGTAGTGTTTGCTGTAGCAATTTGGAGAAGTCTGGCTAAAGACAGAGCAGACTGCCTCCCCACCGGAGTAATAAAGACAACTTGACGATAGATCAAAAAACCTTGTGTCGAGTGTTGGTTTAAAATACTCCACATCACCCCTCGAGCCTGCTCCGCCATTCAATAGGATCGTGGCTGATGTCGGGCTCAAAGCCACTTCCCCGCCCGCTCCCCATAACCCTTCACTCCCTTATCTTGCAAAAATCAGTCTATCTCCACCTCAATGACCCAGCCTCCGCAGCTCTCTGGTGCAGAGAATTCCACAGATTTACGACCCTCAGAGAAGAAATTCCTCCTCATCTCAGTTCTAAAAGGGCGACCCTTTATTCTGAGACTGTGCCCCCGAGTTCCAGATTCCCCCATGAGAGGAAACATCCTCGCTGCATCTACCTTGTCGAGCTCCCTTCAGAATCTTATATGTTTCAATAAGATCCCCTCTCATTCTTCTAAACTCCAATGAGTGCAGGCCCAACCTGCTCAACCTTTCCTCATAAGTCAAACCCCCTCATCTCTGGAATTAACCGAGTGAATCATCTCTGAACTGCCTCCAATGCAAGCATTGCCCGCCTGCTCTGCTGAAGCCCTCTTCGATGCCTTAGTTACCTCTAGACTTGACTATTCCACAAGCTCTCCTGTCAGCTTCCCATCTTCCACCCTCCATAAACTTCAGCTCATCCAAAACTCGGCTGCCCCGTATCCTAGTCCCGTTCACCCATCACCCACCCTCTGCTCGCTGACCTACACTGGCTCCCGGTCTGGCAACGCCTCGATTTTAAAACTCACATCCTCCTGTTCAAATCCCTGTGGCCTCCTCGCTCTCCTCTCCCTCTCCCTGCGACCTCCTCCGGCCCCACAACCCTCCGAGATCTCTGCGCTCCCCAAATTCCAGCCTCTCACGCGTTCCCCGATTTCCATCGCTCCACCACTGGCGACCGCGCCAGGGCCCCCGAGCTCTGGAATTCCCTCCCTAAACCTCTCCGCCTCTCTCTCCTCCTTTAAGACGCTCCTTAAAACTGACGTCTTCGACCCAGCTTTTGGTCACCTGTCCCTAACATCTCATGTGGCTCAGGGTCTGATGTTGTTTGATAATCGCTCCTGTGAAGCGCCTTGGGACGTTTTACTAACGTTAAAGGCGCTGGATAACTACAAGCTGTTGTTCCCCTTCACCTCTGTCACCCTGTTGCAGAGACCGGATGAAAGGCTCCTCGCCTTCACATGCAAGGATCTCGGAACAAAATGTATTTGGGACCTTCTCAGTCCGGCTCCAAGGGCTCGTAAGCCACAAGGCAAAGATGTCCACTGCTTGGCACCAATTGAACAATACCAGCGACAGCTTCCAGCTTTATTGGTGGGGTTAGTCCCACCTATCAAGTAAAAGGAGATATCTGCACACAAACCATGTCTCTCAGTCCCCTCTCCCTCAGGGAGATATCTGTACACTGACTGGTGTCTCTCAGTCCCCTCTCTCTCAGGGAGATATCTGTACACTGACTGGTGTCTCTCAGTCCCTCTCCCTCAGGGAGATATCTGTACACTGACTGGTGTCTCTCAGTCCCCTCTCTCAGGGAGATATCTGTACACTGACTGGTGTCTCTCAGTCCCCTCTCTCTCAGGGAGATATCTGTACACTGACTGGTGTCTCTCAGTCCCCCTCTCTCAGGGAGATATCTGTACACTGACTGGTGTCTCTCAGTCCCCTCTCCCTCAGGGAGATATCTGTACACTGACTGGTGTCTCTCAGTCCCTCTCCCTCAGGGAGATATCTGTACACTGACTGGTGTCTCTCAGTCCCTCTCTCTCAGGGAGATATCTGTACACTGACTGGTGTCTCTCAGTCCCTCTCTCTCAGGGAGATATCTGTACACTGACTGGTGTCTCTCAGTCCCTCTCCCTCAGGGAGATATCCGCACACTGACTGGTGTCTCTCAGTCCCTCTCTCTCAGGGAGATATCTGTACACTGACTGGTGTCTCTCAGTCCCCTCTCCCTCAGGGAGATATCTGCACACTGACTGGTGTCTCTCTGTCCCACTCTCTCAGGGAGATATCTGTACACTGACTGATGTCTCCCAGTCCCTCTCCCTCTGGGAGATATCTGTACACTGACTGGGGTCTCAGTTCTTGATGTGGGACAATGGGAGTGAATGGGAAGGGGTTGGGTCCATTGGGATTCTGTGCAATGGGAGTGAATGGGAAAGGGTTGGGTCCATTGGGATTGTGTACAATGGAAGTGAATGTGAAGGGGTTGGGTCCATTGGGATTGTGTACAATGGGATTGTGTACAATGGGAGTGAATGTGAAGGGGTTGGGTCCATTGGGATTCTCTGCAATGGGAGTGAATGGGAAAGGGTTGGGTCCATTGGGATTGTGTACAATGGGAGTGAATGTGAAGGGGTTGGGTCCATTGGGATTCTCTGCAATGGGAGTGAATGGGAAAGGGTTGGGTCCATTGGGATTGTGTACAATGGGACATGGCTCAAGATAAAAAATCACGGGATTGGGGGTAATATTCTGGCATGGGTAGAGGATTGGCTCTCTAACAGAAAGCAGAGAGTTGGGATAAATGGTTCGTTCTCAGATTGGCAACCAGTAACTAGTGGTGTTCCGCAGGGGTCAGTGCTGGGTCCCCAACTCTTTACAATCTATATTAACGATTTGGAGGAGGGGACCGAGTGTAACATATCAAAGTTTGCAGATGATACAAAGATGGGACGGAAAGTAGTGAGTGAGGAGGACATAAAAAACCTGCAAAGGGACATAGACAGGCTAAGTAAGTGGGCAGAGATTTGGCAGATGGAATACAATACTGGAAAGTGTGAAGTTATGCACTTTGGCAGGAAAAATCATAGAGCAAGTTATTATCTTAATGGCAAAAAACTGGAAAGTACTGTAGTACAAAGGGATCTGGGGGTCCTGGTGCACGAAACTCAAAAAGTTAGTATGCAGGTGCAGCAAGTGATCAAGAAGGCCAATGGAATGTTGGCTTTTATTGCTAGGGGGTTGGAATATAAAAACAGGGAGGTATTGCTGCAGTTGTACAAGGTATTGGTGAGGCCGCACCTGGAATACTGCATACAGTTTTGGTGTCCATACTTAAGAAAAGACATACTTGCTCTCGAGTCAGTACAAAGAAGGTTCACTCGGTTAATCCCGGGGATGAGGGGGTGGTCATATGAGGAGAGGTTGAGTAGATTGGGACTCTACTCATTGGAGTTCAGAAGAATGAGAGGCGATCTTATTGAAACATATAAGATTGTGAAGGGGCTTGATCGGGTGGATGCGGTGAGGATGTTCCCAATGATGGGTGAAACTAGAACTAGGGGGCATAATCTTAAAATAAGGGGCTGCTCATTCAAAACGGAGATGAGGAGAAACTTCTTCACTCAGAGGGTGGTAGGTTTGTGGAATTTGCTGCCCCAGAAAGCTGTGGAAGCTACATCATTAAATAAATTTAAAACAGAAATAGATAGTTTCCTGGAAGTAAAGGGAATAAAGGGTTACGGGGAGCGGGCAGGAAATTGGACATGAGTCTGGGTTCTGAATGGTCATGGCCCTGTGGGTAGTGGAGTGGGCCCAGGGGCCGTGTAGCCTGGTTCTGCTCCTACTGTGTTCTAATTCTGTGTTAGATTTCAGGAGATGGTTTTATTCCTGTTCCTGGCTGGGGTGGAGATCGCCTTTACAGAAGGTAAGTACTGTAGAAAATATAGGGACAGAGTGATCTCCTGGAAGAATTTCGATCGCCTAGATGGGTCGGAGAGGAATTTCCCAGATTTTTTTCTCCCAAATTGGCCATTGGGTCTTTATCTGGTTTTTCGCCTCTCCCGGGAGATCACATGGGTTCGGGTGGATGCAGAGTGATAGAAGATTTGAGGTTAGGATCAGATCAGCCATGATCTTATTGAATGGTGGAGCAGGCTCGAGGGGCCGATTGGCCTACTCCTGCTCCTATTTCTTATGTTCTTATGTTCTTATGATCGCTCCCGATTTCCATTCGGTATCGTCGAGCATTCTCACCTGAAAACATCTCGGACATGCACCATCAGTTCAGGGCCAATTCCATCTCCCGGGATCATCGCTACTGTATGTCGGCCTCCGTACTTGGCCGGAGGAGGCTGCAGGAAAAACAGGATCAGTCAGTCAACGGGCGAGAGACCTCGAATAAAAAGTCTCACATGCAGGGACAGGGAGTGGCTACCAGCATACAGATCAGATTTTGATGTATTGTTGCCTGGCCACATTTTTCTGCACCTGTTTTGGGTCCATGAGCACAAGAACTAGGAGCAGGAGTCTGCCATACGGCCCCTCGAGCCTGCTCCGCCATTCAATGAGATCATGGCTGATCTTCGACCTCAAGTTCACTTTCCTGCCAAATCCCTGGATTCCCTATCGATCTCAGCCTTGAATATACTCAACGACTGAGCCTCCACAGCCCTCTGGGGAAGAGAATTCCAAAGATTCACCGCCCTCTGAGTGAAGAAATTCCTCCTCATCTCAGTCCTAAATGGCCGACCCCTTATCCTGAGACTGTGACCCCTGGTTCTAGACTCTCCAGCCAGGGGGAAACAGCCTCTCAGCATCTACCCTGTCAATCCCCCCTCAGAATCTTGTATGTTTCAATGAGATCACCTCTCATTCTTCTAAACTCCAGAGAGTATCGGCCCAACCTACTCAATCTCTCCTCATAGGACAGACCTCTCGTCGCAGGACCCCCTGACACCCCTCCCAACGGTAGTACCCTTCCCTTGGGAGACGTAGGAACAGATGGAGGTGACTCCCTCCCTAGTTCCTCCATCTTGTCTTTGATCCCTGCCCTGGACGTTGCGAGCCTTCCATCCCAGACGCGCTTCAAACCCTCTCTGCGCCCTGACCCTTTCCCAGGGATTTCCGGCAGTGGCCCTGTTCAAAGACTCTGCTGTTCTCTATCTACCCTGGGGGGCCCTTCTGACCCGGAGGCGAGAGTCTTAGCAGTTGGGCTTTTTACAATATCCAACAGCGCCTCGTGGTCAACTTTGCCCTGGTGCCAGCTTACAAATTACCAGAGTTTCACAACTTGGCGTGGTGGGAACTGAACCCGCAATCTCTGGGGTGGGTTGGGGTGGTGCTCCGCGCTCGCGTCCGGGCAGGAGCGAGCTCGGCCGCGATGCCCCCCATGGCCGAAGAGTTGTCCGACACACAACGTCCCAAGGGTGCACAAGGGGACAAAGCTGCTGGAGGAATGCCGGCCCTGATCAGGAGACGAGGGGAGAATCTTAGGAGGGAGAGCGTACATAGGATTACACAGGCTATACAGCACAGAAACAGGCCATTCGGCCCAACCAGTCCATGCCGGTTTATGCTCCACTCGAGCCTCCTCCAGTCTTTCCTCATCTAACTCTATCAGCGTAACCCTCTATTCCCTACTCCCTCATACGCTTGTCCAGCCTCCCCTTAAATGCATCGATACTATTCGCTTCAACCACTCCCTGTGGTAGCGAGTTCCACATTCTCACCACTCTCTGGGTAAAGAAGTTTCTCCTGAATTCCCTATTGGATTTCTTGGTGACGATCTTATATTGATGGCCTCTAGTTTTGCTCTTCCCCACAAGTGGAAACATTCTCTCTGTATCCACTCTATCAAAACCTTTCATCATTTTAAAGACCTCTATTAGGTCACCCCTCAGCCTTCTGTTTTCAAGAGAAAAGAGACCCAGCCTGTTCATCCTTTCCTGATATGTGCACCCTCGCATTTCTGGTATTATCCTTGTAAATCTTCTCTGCACCCTCTCCAGTGCCTCTATATCCTTTTTATAATATGGCGACCAGAACTGTACGCAGTGCTCCAAGTGTGGTCTCACCAAGGTTCGATACAGGTTTAGCATAACTTCCCGACTTTTCAATTCTATCCCTCTAGAAATAAACCCGAGTTCTTGGTTTGCTTGTTTTTAAATGGCCTTGTTAACCTGTGTCGTAACTTGTTAGTGATTTGTGTATTTGTACTCCGAGATCCCTTTGTTCCTCTACCCCACCTAGACTCGCACCCTCCAAGTGATAAGTGACCTCCCTATTCTTCCGACCGCAATGTAATACCTCACATTTATCTACGTTGAACTTCATTTGCCAATTATATGCCCATTTTGCAAGTTTATTAATGTCCTCCTGTAACTTGTTGCAGTCCTCCTCAGTATTGACTATCTCCCCAATTTGGTGTCATCCGCGAATTCAGAAATTGTGTTTTGATTCCAAAGTCTAAATCGTTAATATAAATTGTGAACAGCAGTGGTCCCAGCACTGATCCTTGTGGAACACCACTACCCACCTTCTGCCACTGTGAATAGCTACCCTTTACTCCCACTCTCTGCTTTCTGTCTTGAATCCAGCTAGCTATCCATTCTGCTACTTGTCCCCTGTCTCCGCATTCTCTGACCTTGTTCATCAGTCTATTATGGGGGACCTTATCGAAGGCCTTTTGAAAATCTAGATAAATTACATCTACTGCATTACCCTTGTCTACTCTCTCTGTTACCTCTTCAAAAACATTCGATGAGGTCGGTCAAGGAAGACTTTCCCTTTTGAAATCCATGCTGACTATTCATCATTATTATATTTTTGGTTTCTAGATGTTCTTCTATTTTCTCCTTTAGTAGGGATTCCATTATTTTTCCTACCACCGATGTTAAGCTGACTGGTCTATAATTCCCTGGATATGTTCTATCTCCCTTCTTAAATATAGGTATATTATGTTAGCTATCCGCCAGTCCTCTGGCACTACACCTTTTTCTAACGAATTATTGGCCCAGAAATTTCGGATCGGGGGCCTCCCGCGGGTGCAAGCCCTCGACCTGCACTTACCTAGCGCGCCGGCCATTGAGCTGTGGGCCCGCGTGGGATTCCGATCCTGGGCCTGCTCCAGCTGCCGGCGTGCAGTGCTTGCGTATCCCAGGGGCGCAGTTAGTTCGATGCGTCCCCTGGGATCACATGGGCCATGGAGAGCCAATGGTAGCAGGGAATGCTTCATTCATAAGTTTGACAGGAAGAGCTGTCAAACCTATAAATACTGTAAGCCCCAAAACATCACTAAAACTTCAAATACATTTTTTTTAAAAACATCACATTTTTAAAATAACTATAAATGACATGAAATAACTATTTTAAACAATAATTTAAATTTTTGAAAAAATTAATTATATTTTCTAACGGGGCTAAAAATAAACTTACCTTTCTCTAAAGTATTTAAAAATAATAAACCTGTGGAAAAAATGTTTTAATTTTACTTAATTCACCACTTACCTTGTTAAAAGCAGGCCTTGCGCCTGCTTTTTAAAAGTGCAACTCCTGGAGACTTACCCTCCCGGGAAAACCTGGGAAAAAAAACGTAAGTTCGATGCGCACGCGCTGCCTCTCCGGCGCACGCGTTCGACCTCTGAACCCCTTACTTCAGGGGAACGGAAGTGCCGGTTTCCCGCGCGTGCGCAGTGTGTGCACGAAACCGGCACTTTCGTTGGGCCTACGCGCGAGTACCCCGTGCGTACTCACCTGTGGAGACCCGAATTTCTGGGCCAATAAGCATGTGCAGTAATGCTTCTGCTATCTCTTCCCTAGATTCCGTCAAAATGTGCGGATGTAATCTGTCCGGACCAGGGTTTTTTTCCTTTGAGTTTGATTAGTTTATTTAATATATCCGTTATATTTTAAATGCATTTATGTTGTTACTAATCTCATGATCTGATGTCATGTCCACCCTTTCCATCTCCCTGGCAATTATTTAATATTTCGGCCATCTCGCTATCACTGCCTGTGGTATTATCCTGTCCATCCCTTAATGGCCCTATTCCCATCTCGACCTTCCTGTTTTTATTGATGTGCCGATAAAATACTTTGCTATATTGTTTTATGTTCCTTGATAATTTAATTTCACAGTTCCTCTTTGCTTTTTTTGACTTCTCTCCTAATCTCTTCGTATACGAGCAGTGACAGACAGGTGAAGACCCTCCGGTCCATCCAGCCCGTCCCATACAACTGCGATACCTTGTACACACTCGCCACCTCACCCAAAACCGCGTGATCTCCTGGGAGAGGCCAAAGAAACCGATTTAAAAAACCCCCAGGTCAATTTGGGGTGGGAAAAAAAAAAAATCAGAGAAATTCCTCTCTGACCCATCTAGGCGATGGAAAGCCCCTAGTCCAGGGGATCACACTGGCCCTTAATTCCCCGCAGCACCTACCTCCTGCAAGAGGTGATCTCCGCCCCAGCCACAAACAGGACCAGCTCTCGCTTGAAGGGATTCAGCCAGTCGGTCTCCACCGCACCAGACGGTGGCCCTAGCCCAGTGGGCCCACTATTCTCTGGGAGAAAAACCGCCTCCTGACATCCAACCTAGATCTGGCCTCGCACAACTTCAAAATGGTGACCCCTGGTCCTCCCTAACCTACTGTAACAACCTGCCAACTGCAGCAGAATCCAATCCCTTCATTATCTTATAGATCCCAATCAGAGAGGGGGGTAATTAAAGAGACATAGAAAAAGAGGAGTAGGCCATTCGGCCCTTCGAGCCTGCTCCGCCATTCAATATGATCATGGCTGATCCTCTATCTCAATACCATATTCCCGCTCTCTCCCCATACCCCTTGATGCCTTTTGTGTCTAGAAATCTATCTATCTCCTTCTTAAATAGATTCAGTGACTTGGCCTCCACAGCCTTCTGTGGTAGAGAATTCCACAGGTTCACCACCCTCGGAGTGAAGAAATTTCTCCTCATCTCAGTCCTAAATGTCCTACCCCGTGTTCCGAGACTGTGACCCCTCGTTCTAGACCCCCCCCCCCAGCCAGGGGAAACATCCTCCCTGCATCCAGTCTGTCTAGCCCCATCAGAATTTTATACGTTTCAATGAGATCCCCTCTCATTCTTCTAAACTCTAGTGAATACAGGCCTAGTCGACCCAATCTCTCCTCATACGACAGTCCTGCCATCCCAGGAATCAGTCTGGTGAACCTTCGCTGCACTCCCTCTATGGCAAGTATATCCTTTCTTAGGTAAGGAGACCAAAACTGCACACAATACTCCAGGTGTGGTCTCACCAAGGCCCTGTACAACTGTAGTAAGACATCCTTGCTCCTGTACTCAAATCCTCTTGCAATGAAGGCCAACATACCATTTGTCTTCCTAACTGCTTGCTGCACCTGCATGTTTGCTTTCAGTGACTGGTGTACAAGGACACCCAGGTCCCTCTGTACATCAGCATTTCCCAAACTATCACCATTTAAATAATACTCTACCTTTCTGTTTTTCCTACCGAAGTGGATAACTTCACATTTATCCACGTTATACTACATCTGCCATGTATTTGCCCGCTCACTCAACTTGTCAAAAATCGCCTTGAAGCCTCTTTGCATCCTCCTCACAACTCACAATCCCACCTAGTTTTGTGTCGTCAGCAAACTTGGAAATATTACATTTGGTTCCCTCATCCAAATCATTGATATATATTGTGAATAGCTGAGGCCCAAGCACTGATACCTGGGCAGATACAGAGGGGTTCCCACACAACTTACTCGCCGATCAAGTCCTGTGCAAGGTTTCCCGCCCAACGCCAGCTCCTGTTAGTAGCGATGTACGTGCAATAAAAAATACTTACTATTGATTGATCGGTCTAGTCGAGAGGGAGGAGAAAGGAAGAGACGGTTAATTAAACACACACCCAGCAGCCGGTGAAGCTTCATTAAGGCATAATCACATTCCCGTGAGCCTGGGCCAGTGCCACTGTCCGGGGGTAAACTGCACTTCGGTGAGGCGGAGGTTTCTGCAAAGGGTCCAGCCCAGGCAGGGCGTCCCGAAGACAAGACTCGTGCAAGCTTCAGGGTGGAAGCTCCCAATTGGGCAACGTTTGTATCGCAGCTCAGCTCAGGGTCGGTGCTTTCATCACCAGTGACAATATATAGAGTGGCCATCCGGTATCGAGTGTAACTACTGGGAGTGTGTACAGTGGGAGTGAATGGGGAGGGGTTGGGTCCATTGGGGTTGTGTACAATGGGAGTGAATGGGAAGGGTTTGGGTCCATTGGGATTGTGTACAATGGGAGTGAATGGGAAGGGGTTGGGTCCATTGGGATTGTGTACAATGGGAGTGAATGGGAAGGGGCTGGGTCCATTGGGATTGTGTACAATGGGAGTGAATGGGAAGGGGTTGGGTCCATTGGGATTGTGTACAGTGGGAGTGAATGGGAAGGGGTTGGGTCCATTCGGATTGTGTACAATGGGAGTGAATGGGAAGGGGTTCGGTCCATTGGGATTGTGTATAATGGGAGTGAATGGGAAGGGGTTGGGTCCATTGGGATTGTGTACAATGGGAGTGAATGTGCAGGGGTTGGGTCCATTGGGATTGTGTACAATGGGAGTGAATGGGAAAGAGTTGGGTCCATTGGGATTGTGTACAATGGGAGTGAATGGGAAGGGGCTGGGTCCATTGGGATTCTGTCCAGTGGGAGTTACCAGGAGTTAATGGAATACCACAGTCGCCGAGCGGTCACAGTGCCCGAGCTTGCTGAGTGTTTGACGTCAGCTGGAAGGGGTTCTTCCTGCCTTTGAAGAGCAGTTTAAGGAAGTGTCGGCCCAGGACTCACATGACATCCATCCGAGCTCTCGGGGTGGGGGGTGGGGGGAAACCAGAGACACCAATCACAAAACAAACGGATATACCTCCGAGCTGGAAGGTTCACAAACTTGAGGTTTCCTAGTCTTGGAATCAATTTTTGTCGGGGTGATGTGGGCAGGGGAGGAGTGGGGGGGGGGGTGCGGCGGGCGGAAGTGAGGGAAAGGAAGAGTGAAGTAGAAATGAGCAGAAATAATGATATTGAAGCACAGGCTTTAGGTTCAACGCAAGGAGCTGGGGGTTAAGTCAATCTCCGAAGGCACTGTGCCTTTGAACACGGGGAGAATGGGCACTGACTGGGGGGGCGGCGGAGAGAGAAGGGGCAAGATGGGGATCGGGGAGCGGACATCATTTGAAGGGAAGGGTTTCTGGAAGCACTGAAGGAGGTTACAAGGTGGAGGTGATAAGAAAAAGGGGTAGAGAGAGAATTGTAGAGGGGGGCGGGGGAGGGAAGGACACAGAGGGACGAACCAACGAGTACAGTTTCAGCAGAGAGACAGCAGTGGCAGGGTAGGGCAAGGGCACGGGGCGGAGAGGGGGCAGAAAGGGGAGGAGGAACTTCTTGGTGGGACGGGAGACACGCCGTGGCATTCCGGATAGGGTAAAGAACATAGAATATAGGAGCAGGAGGCGGCCATTCGGCCCCTCGAGCCTGCTCCGCCATTCAATGCGATCATGGCTGATCATCCAAACTCAGTACCCTGTCCCTGCCTTCTCCCCATATCCCTTGATCACATTAGCCTTAAGAAATATATCTAACTCCTTCTTGAATATATTTAATGAATTGGCCTCTACTGCCTTCTGTGGTAGAGAATTCCACAGGTTCACCACTCTCTGGGTGAAGAAATTCCTCCTCATCTCAGTCCTAAATAGCTTACCCCTTATCCTAAGACTGTGACCCCTGGTTCTGGACTCCCCCGCCATCGGGAACATCCTTCCTGCATCTAGTCTGTCCAGTCCTGTTAGAATTTTATAAGTTGCAATGAGATCCCCTCTCATTCTTCTAAACTCCAGTGAGTATAAGCCCAATCGACCCAATCTCTCCTCATACGTCATTCCTGCCATCCCAGGTATCAGCCTGGTGAATCTTCGCTGCACTCCTTCCATGGCAAGAACATCCTTCCTCAGATAAGGTGACCAAAACTGCACACAATACTCAAGGTGTGGTCTCACCAAGGCCCTGTACAACTGCAGCAAGACATCCTTGTTCCTGTACTCGAACCCTCTCGCTACGAAGGCCAACATACCATTTGCCTTCTTAGCCGCCTGCTGCACCTGCATGCTTACCTTCAGCGGGCATTTATATAGCGCCTTTAACGTAATAAAACGTCCCGAGGCGCCTCACAGGCCCGTAATCAGACTACATTTGACCCCGAGCCACATAAGGCGATATTAGGGACTGGTGACCAAAAGCTGGGTCAAAGAGGTCGGTTTTAAGGAGCGTCTTAAAGGAGGAGAGGGTTGGAGTATAAAAGTAGGGAAGTCCTGCTACAACTGTACAGGGCGTTGGTGAGACCACACCTGGAGTACTGCATACAGTTTTGGTCTCCTTATTTAAGGAAGGATATACTTGCATTGGAAGCAGTTCAGAGAAGGTTCACTCGGTTAATTCCGGAGATGAAGGGGTTGACTTATGAAGAACAATGAGCATAGGCTCATTGGAGTTTAGAAGAATGAGAGGGGATCTTATTGAAACATATAAGACACTGAAGGGGCTCGACAAGGTAGATGTAGAGAGGATGTTTCCCCTCGTGGGGAAATCTAGAACTCGGGGGCACAATTTCAGAATAAAGGGTCGCCCTTTTAGAACTGAGATGAGGAGGAATTTCTTCTCTCAGAGGGTCGTAAATCTGTGGAATTCTCTGGGGCAGAGAGCCGTGGAGGCTGGATCATTTGAGGTGGAGATAGACAGATTTTTGCAAGATAAGGGAGTGAAGGGTTATGGGGAGTGGGCGGGGAAGTGGCTTTGAGCCCTAGATCAGCCGTGATCTTATTGAATGGCAGAGCAGGCTCGAGGGGCCGAGTGGCCTATTCCTGCTCCGATTTCTTATGTTCTTATGAGAGGCGGAGAGGTTTAGGGAGGGAATTCCAGAGCTCAGGGGCCCAGGCAGCTGAAGGCACGGCCGCCAATGGTGGAGTGATGGAAATCAGGGGGATGCTCGAGAGGCCAGAATTGGAGGAGCGCAGAGATCTCGGAGGGTTGTAGGAGGAGGTTACAGAGATAGGGAGGGGGGGGCGAGGAGGCCATGGAGGGATTGCAACACGAGGATGGAGAATTTTAAAATGAGGGTGTTGGTAGACCGGGAGCACAGGGGGGGTGATGGGTGAACGGGACTGGGTGCGAGTTAGGACACGGGGCAGCAGAGTTTTAGATGAGTTGATGGTTACGGAGGGTGGAAGGTTGGAGGCCGGCCGGGAGAGGGTTGGAATAGTCGAGTCGTGAGGTAACAAAGGCAGGGATGAGGGTATCCGAGGGAGAAGGTCAAATTCCACAGGTGACGGTTTCGGATTGCTGACCGCTCCGGGACTCCGAAACCCCGGAGAGCTCGGGGAAAAATCCCGTTCCTTCAAATTCTACACCGGCGGGACGTGCAATCGCTCGTCTAAAAGCGGGGAGCTCGCTGTCGCTGTGCTGCTTATCCAGACCACCCCACCACCCCACCCCCCCCCCACCCCCCCCCTCGCACCTGCTCACCGCCCCCTGTAACACAAGCAGAACAGACAGATACCGGCAAGAGTCAGCAAAAGTCCCCACCTTCCCCCCCCCCCCCCCCCGCCCGATCAGCAGGGATTCCAAGCTCATGGAGAATGGGATTGTCGGCGGTCGGGGGGAGGGGGGGGGGAGAGCGGATAGCAAGCCTGCGCTTTGCTCCCGGGGGAGCGCGAGTGGTGGAGGGGGCCAAGTCGCGGACGTTAAATTATAGCCTCTCGCTTGCTGGCCTCTCTGGGCGCGGGGGTAGACCATCGATGCTAAATCGCAGTAGATGCGATTGATGAAAGATTGCAATCATGCTGTGCTCTAAAATCACAGAGTTGGGAGGGTGGCGGGGGGGGGGAAACAGTGGAGGGTTTCACTAAAGCAAAACTGGAGGGGGATTGTAGAGCCTCGTGGGCATTCGGGTGGTCTTTGGCTGAAGTTCCCCCATCAGAGGCAAACGGTGAGGAGGATACCAATCGACTGCAACAGGACATCGAAAGGCTCGCAGAATGGGCAGACAAGTGGCAGATGGAGTTTAATACAGAGAGGTGTGAGGTGATGCATTTTGGCAGAAGGAACAGGGAGAGGCAATATACACTTAATGGCACAGTTTTAAAGAGTGTGCAGGGACAGAGGGACCTGGGAGTTAATGTGTATAGGTCCCTGAAGGTGGCAGGACATATTGAAAGAGCGGTTAGCAAAGCATATGGGATCTTGGGCTTCATAAATAGAGGTATTGAGTACAAAAGTAGAGAAGTTATGCTGAACCTTTATAAAGCGCTGGTTAGGCCACAACTGGAGTATTGCGTCCAGTTCTGGTCACCACACTTTAGGAAGGATGTGAAGGCCCTTGAGAGGGTGCGGAGGAGATTTACCAGAATGGTTCCGGGGATGGGGGATCTTAGCTACAAGGACAGGTTGGAGAAGCTGGATTTGTTTACATTAGAGCAAAGGAGGTTGAGGGGTGATTTGATCGAGGTGTACAAGATTATGACAGGTTTGGATAGGCTAGACGGGGAAAGGCTGTTCCCACTAGTTGATGGTACAAGGACTAGGGGACACAGATTGAAGGTTTTGGGCAAGAGATACACGGGGGGATGTGATGTTTTTACGCAGTGAGTGGTGATGACCTGGAACTCGCTGCCGACGGAAGTGGTGGAAGCGGAGACACTCGATGTTTTCAAGGGGAGACTGGATAGGCACTTGAGGGAAATAAACTTGCAGGGCTACAGGGATAGAGCGGGGGAATGGGACTGACTGGATCGCTCTACAGAGAGCCGGCATGGACTCGCTGGGCCGAATGGCCTCCTTCTGTGCCGTTACGACCAGCTGCTGCTGTCTGAACGGGACAGTGCCCCGCTGCACAAGCCGATTACGGGAAACTCTCGATTTACCAGCACCTGAATAACCAGAAATCTCTGTTAACCGGCAAAATTCAGGAGTAGGTTCAGGTAAGTTTTACTTCATATTAGTGGCAGTTCCTGGATCTGTGGCTGTGTAGCTGGGGTTCGTGCACTTGTTGCTAAGCAACAGGGACGCTTGGTCTGTGGCCGGCGTTCCTGCACATGTTGCTAAGCAACAGGGAAGCCTGGATTTGTTGCTGTGTACGGAGCGCTCGTACCTTTTAAACTATACCGCTCTGTAATCTGGACTTTTTGATAAACCGGCATCACACCGGTCCTGGATAAAAAAGTTTCCTGTACTACACAGGGCGCGAACCCTGGCTCGGAGGGTCCAAGGGGGCCGCGCGGTGTGGAAACAAAGCGGTCAGGAACAACTGTGGTTCAAGGGGGGGTGGGAGAGGGTGAGGGGACGAGTGTGAGGGCGGGCGAGGGGGGGATTAGAGTGAAGGGGGTGTAAAGTCTCCCAGCCCAGCCTGCTCCTTCCCTCACCAGCGCCCAATCAATGCTAGCCGCAAAGCCCAGCTAACAGCAGAGCTGCCGAAGGAGCTATCAGTGAGGATTTGCGTTAACAGCAGAAGCGTCGGAGCGTGAAGAGGTGGCAAGCGGACCGCAGGAAGCCGTCGGGTCACATGGCAAGCACGCCGTCCTATTGGCCGACGGCCAGAAAGAGTATGAGTGAGGCCGGCGATCAGACTTACAATGAATGCCGCGAGGCCTCGGTGACTGGACACTGTCGCACCCAGAACCTGGGGGAGTGAAAGAAAAAAAAGAAAGACTTGCATTTATATAGCGCCTTTCACAGCCACCGGTCGTCTCAAAGCGCTTTACAGCCAATTAAGTACTTCTGGAGTGTGGTCACTGTTGTAATGTGGGAAACGCAGCAGCCCATTTACGCACAGCAAGGTCCCACAAACAGCAATGTGATAATAACTGTTATAAATCTCATCATCATGAAGAAACGACTCATGAAATAACACTGGACAGCCAGCTGGTGGCGCCGTCCAAGGAGTAGAAATACGCGGGCGTGGGCCCAGCTTGTCCAGGGACATTTTGTAAGACAGGAACTAGTGAAGTACAACTAGACCTCCATGTTTTGAACCAAGTTGATTAAAGCCTTATAATAGCAAAATTGATTAAAGCCTTGCTTTATACTCGAACCAAGTGCGTAGTGAGTTCTGTTATGTCAATAACGACCAGATCATCTGTTTTTGTTATGTTGGTTGAGGGATAAATATTGGCCCCAGGACACCGGGGAGAAATCCCCCCTTGCTCTTCTTCGAAATAGTGCAATGGGATCTTTTATGTCCACCTAGAGAGAGAGCAGACTGGGCCTCGGTTTAACGTCTCATCCGAAACGCGGCAGCGCGGCGCTCTCAGTACTGCCCCTCCGACAGTGCAGCGCTCCCTCAGTACTGCCCCTCCGACAGTGCGGCACTCCCTCAGTACCGCTCCTCCGACAGTGCGGCACTCCCTCAGTACCGCTCCTCCGACAGTGCGGCACTCCCTCAGTACTGCCCCTCCGACAGTGTGGCGCTCCCTCAGCACTGCCCCTCCGACAGTGCGGCGCTCCCTCAGTACTGCCCCTCCGACAGTGCGGCGCTCCCTCAGTACCGCCCCTCCGACAGTGCGGCGTTCCCTCAGTACCGCACCTCCGACAGTGCGGCGCTCCCTCAGTACCGCCCCTCCGACAGTGCGGCACTCCCTCAGCACTGCACTGGAGTGTCAGCCTAGCTTTGTGTGCTCAAGTCCCTGGAGCGGGACTCGAACCCACAACCTTCTGACTCAGAGGGCGTGGGTGCTGCCCACTGAGCCACAGCTGACACGGGGGCACAAAATGAGGCAGGGTTAGCAGGAGGGGAAAACGCCACAATGGCTGGTCTGCACGCAGTTCCTGTCCACAACACCTTACTGTCTGTCGGCGCGTTCCTGTCACACTTTCGTGTCAACTCCCTCCCACCAGTGTAGATTCCAGTTATAATGGAAACAGCTATGTAAACAGGTCACGCTGCAATGGCAGCCTCCCGCCAGAGGGTGGCGGTGTGGGCCTTCCTTTTTTTTTTAGCAACTCTGAATCTTTCAGCCTGTTCTGTTTCTCCAACTACCTCTAGAATCATTGAATGATGCAGGACAGAAGGAGGCCATTCGGCCCATCGTGCCGGCTCTTTGAACGAGCTCCCCAATTAGTCTCACTCTTCCCTCTGCTCTTTCCCCATAGCCCTACAATTTTTCCCCTTCAAGTATTTCTCCAATTCCCCTTTTGAAAGTTACTATTGAATCTGCTCCCGCCGCCCTTTCAGGCAGCGCATTCCAGATCACAACAACTCGCTGCGTAAAAAACATTCTCCTCATCTCCCCTCTGGGTCTTTTACCGATTCTATTTAAAAAGCACCTCCCTGGATTAGATTGCAGGGTGTAACCCACTCCCTGGGTATATTATTCTATATAAAACCCCCCCTGGATTAGATTGCAGTCTGTAACCCACTCCCTGGGTATATTATTCTATATAAAAACCACCTGAATTAGATTGCAGTCTGTAACTCACTCCCTGGGTATATTATTCTTTATATAAACCCCCTGGATTAGAGTGCAGTCTGCAACCCACTCCGCGGGTATATTATTCTATATATAAACCCCCCTGCATTAGAGTGCAGTCTGTAACCCACTCCCTGGGTATATTTTTTCTATATATAAACCCCCCTGGATTAGAGTGCAGTCTGTAACCCACTCCCTGTGTATATTATTCTATATATAAACCCCCCTGGATTAGATTGCAGGGTGTAACTCACTCCCTGGGTATATTATTCTTTATATAAACCCCCTGGATTAGAGTGCAGTCTGCAACCCACTCCCCGGGTATATTATTCTATATATAAACCCCCCTGCATCAGAGTGCAGTCTGTAACCCACTCCCTGGGTATATTTTTTCTATATATAAACCCCCCTGCATTAGAGTGCAGTCTGTAACCCACTCCCTGTGTATATTATTCTATATATAAACCCCCCTGGATTAGATTGCAGGGTGTAACCCACTCCCTGGGTATATTATTATTCTATATATAAACCCCCTGGATTAGAGTGCAGTCTGTAACCCACTCCCTGGATATATTATTCTACATATAAATCCCCTGGATTAGATTGCAGGGTGTAACCCACTCCCTGGGTATATTATTCTACATATAAATCCCCTGGATTAGATTGCAGTCTGTAACCCACTCCCTGGATATATTATTCTATATATAAACCCCTCTGGATTAGATTGCAGGGTGTAACCCACTCCCTGGGTATATTATTCTATATATAAACCCCCTGGATTAGAGTGCAGGGTGTAACCCACTCCCTGGGTATATTATTATTCTATATATAAACCCCCCTGGATTAGATTGCAGTCTGTAACCCACTCCCTGGGTATATTATTCTACATATAAACCCCCTGGATTAGATTGCAGGGTGTAACCCACTCCCTGGGTATATTTATTCTATATATAAACCCCCTGGATTAGATTGCAGTCTGCAACCCACTCCTTGGGTATATTATATTCTATATATAAACCCCACTGGATTAGATTGCAGTCTGTAACCCACGCCCTGGGTATATTATTCTAAACATAAACCCCCCTGGATTAGAATGCAGTCTGTACACCCACTCCCTGGGTATATTATTCTACATACAAACCCCCCTGGATTAGAGTGCAGTCTGTAACCCACTCCCTGGGTATATTATTCTATATATAAACCCCCCTGGATTAGATTGCAGGGTGTAACCCACTCCCTGGGTATATTATTCTATATATAAACCCCTCTGGATTAGATTGCAGGGTGTAACCCACTCCCTGGGTATATTATTCTATATATAAACCCCTCTGGATTAGATTGCAGGGTGTAACCCACTCCCTGGGTATATTATTCTATATATAAACCCCTCTGGATTAGATTGCAGGGTGTAACCCACTCCCTGGGTATATTATTCTATATATAAACCCCTCTGGATTAGATTGCAGGGTGTAACCCACTCCCTGTGTATATTATTCCAAACATAAACCCCCCTGGATTAGAATGCAGTCTGTACACCCACTCCCTGGGTATATTATTCTACATACAAACCCCCCTGGATTAGAGTGCAGTCTGTAACCCACTCCCTGGGTATATTATTCTATATATAAACCCCCCTGGATTAGATTGCAGGGTGTAACCCACTCCCTGGGTATATTATTCTATATATAAACCCCTCTGGATTAGATTGCAGGGTGTAACCCACTCCCTGGGTATATTATTCTATATATAAACCCCCCTGGATTAGAGTGCAGGGTGTAACCCACTCCCTGGGTATATTATTCTATATATAAACCCCCCTGGATTAGATTGCAGTCTGTAACCCACTCCCTGGGTATATTATTCTATATATAAACCCCCCTGGATTAGATGGCAGGGTGTAACCCACTCCCTGGGTATATTATTCTATATATAAACCCCCCTGGATTAGATTGCAGGGTGTAACCCACTCCCTGGGTATATTATTCTATATATAAACCCCCCTGGATTAGATTGCAGGGTGTAACCCACTCCCTGGCTATATTACTCTATATATAAACCCCCCTGGATTAGATTGCAGGGTGTAACCCACTCCCTGGGTGTATTATTATTCTATATATAAACCCCCTGGATTAGAGTGCAGTCTGTAACCCACTCCCTGGGTATATTATTCTATATATAAAACCCCTGGATTAGATTGCAGGGTGTAACCCACTCCCTGGGTATATTATTCTATATATAAACCTCCCTGGATTAGATTGCAGTCTGTAACCCACTCCCTGGGTATATTATTCTATATATAAACCCCCCTGGATTAGATTGCAGGGTGTAACCCGCTCCCTGGGTATATTATTCTATATATAAACCCCCCTGGATTAGATGGCAGGGTGTAACCCACTCCCTGGGTATATTATTCTATATATAAACCCCCCTGGGTTAGATTGCAGGGTGTAAACCACTCCCTGGGTATATTATTCTATATATAAACCCTGCTGGATTAGATTGCAGGGTGTAACCCACTCCCTGTGTATATTATTCTATATATAAACCCCCCTGGATTAGATGGCAGGGTGTAACCCACTCCCTGTGTATATTATTCTATATATAAACCCCCTGGATTAGAGTGCAGTCTGTAACCCACTCCCTGGGTATATTATTCTATATATAAACCCCCCTGGATTAGATTGCAGGGTGTAACCCACTCCCTGGGTATATTATTCTATATATAACCCCCCCTGGATTAGAGTGCAGTCTGTAACCCACTCCCTGGGTATATTATTCTACATATAAACCCCCCTGGATTAGATTGCAGGGTGTAACCCACTCCCTGGGTATATTATTCTATATATAAACCCCCCTGGATTAGATTGCAGGGTGTAACCCACTCCCTGGGTATATTATTCTATATATAAACCCCCCTGGATTAGATTGCAGGGTGTAACCCACTCCCTGGGTATATTATTCTATATATAAACCCCCTGGATTAGTTTGCAGGGTGTAACCCACTCCCTGGCTATATTACTCTATATATAAACCCCCCTGGATTAGATTGCAGGGTGTAACCCACTCCCTGGGTGTATTATTATTCTATATATAAACCCCCTGGATTAGAGTGCAGTCTGTAACCCACTCCCTGGGTATATTATTCTATATATAAACCCCCCTGGATTAGATTGCAGGGTGTAACCCACTCCCTGGGTATATTATTCTATATATAAACCCCCCTGGATTAGAGTGCAGTCTGTAACCCACTCCCTGGGTGTTTTATTCTATATATAAACCTCCCTGGATTAGAGTGCAGGGTGTAACCCACTCCCTGGGTATATTATTCTATATATAAACCCCCCTGGGTTAGATTGCAGGGTGTAACCCGCTCCCTGGGTATATTATTCTATATATAAACCCCCCTGGATTAGAGTGCAGTCTGTAACCCACTCCCTGGGTATTTTATTCTATATATAAACCTCCCTGGATTAGAGTGCAGGGTGTAACCCACTCCCTGGGCATATTATTCTATATATAAACCCCCCTGGATTAGAGTGCAGTCTGTAACCCACTCCCTGGGTATATTATTCTATATATAAACCCCCCTGGATTAGATTGCAGGGTGTAACCCACTCCCTGGGTATATTATTCTACATATAAACCTCCCTGGATTAGATTGCAGTCTGTAACCCACTCCCTGGGTATATTATTCTACATATAAACCCCCCTGGAAAAGATTGCAGGGCGTAACCCACTCCCTGGGTATATTATTCGATATATAAACCCCCCTGGATTAGATTGCAGGGTGTAACCCACTCCCTGGGTATATTATTCTGTATATAAACCCCCCTGGAAAAGATTGCAGGGCGTAACCCACTCCCTGGGTATATTATTCTATATATAAAACCCCCTGGATTAGATTGCAGGGTGTAACCCACTCCCTGTGTATATTATTCCATATATAAACCCCCCTGGGTTAGATTGCAGGGTGTAACCCACTCCCTGGGTATATTATTCTATATATAAACCCCCCTGGATTAGATTGCAGTCTGTAACCCACTCCCTGGGTATATTATTCTATATATAAACCCCCCTGGAAAAGATTGCAGGGCGTAACCCACTCCCTGGGTATATTATTCTATATATAAACCCCCCTGGATTAGATTGCAGGGTGTAACCCGCTCCCTGGGTATATTATTCTGTATATAAACCCCCCTGGAAAAGATTGCAGGGCGTAACCCACTCCCTGGGTATATTATTCGATATATAAACCCCCCTGGATTAGATTGCAGGGTGTAACCCACTCCCTGGGTATATTATTCTATATATAAAACCCCCTGGATTAGATTGCAGGGTGTAACCCACTCCCTGGTTATATTATTCTATATATAAACCCCTCTGGATTGGAGTGCAGTCTGTAACCCACTCCCTGGGTATATTATTCTATATATAAACCCCTCTGGATTAGATGGCAGGGTGTAACCCACTCCCTGGGTATATTATTCTATATATAAACCCCCCTGGGTTAGATTGCAGGGTGTAACCCACTCCCTGGGTATATTATTCTATATATAAACCCCCCTGGATTAGATGGCAGGGTGTAACCCACTCCCTGGGTATATTATTCTATATATAAACCCTCCTGGATTAGATTGCAGGGTGTAACCCACTCCCTGGGTATATTATTCTATATATAAACCCCCCTGGGTTAGATTGCAGTCTGTAACCCACTCCCTGGGTATATTATTCTATATATAAACCCCCCTGGGTTAGATTGCAGGGTGTAACCCACTCCCTGGTTATATTATTCTATATATAAACCCCCCTGGATTAGAGTGCAGTCTGTAACCCACTCCCTGGGTATATTATTCTACATTTCAACCCCCCTGGATTAGATTGCAGTCTGTAACCCACTCCCTGGGTATATTATTCTATATATAAACCCCCCTGGATTAGATTGCAGTCTGTAACCCACTCCCTGGGTATATTATTCTATATATAAACCCCCTGGATTAGATTGCAGGGTGTAACCCACTCCCTGGGTATATTATTATTCTATATATAAACCCCCCCTGGATTAGATTGCAGGGTGTAACCCACTCCCTGGGTATATTATTCTATATATAAACCTCCCTGGATTAGATTGCAGTCTGTAACCCACTCCCTGGGTATATTATTCTATATATAAACCCCCCTTGATTGGATTGCAGTCTGTAACCCAATCCCTGGGTATATTATTCTATATATAAACCCCCCTGGATTAGAGTGCAGGGTGTAACCCACTCCCTAGGTATATTATTCTATATATAAACCCCCCTGGATTAGATTGCAGGGTGTAACCCAGTCCCTGTGTATATTATTCGATATATAAACCTCCCTGGATTAGATTGCAGGGTGTAACCCACTCCCTGGGTATATTATTCTATATATAAACCCCCCTGGATTAGATTGCAGGGTGTAACCCACTCCCTGGGTATATTATTATTCTATATATAAACTCCTCTGGATTAGATTGCAGTCTGTAACCCACTCCCTGGGTATATTATTCTATATATAAACCCCCCCTGGATTAGATTGCAGGGTGTAACCCAGTCCCTGGGTATATTATTCTATATATAAACCTCCCTGGATTAGATTGCAGAGTGTAACCCACACCCTGGGTATATTATTCTATATATAAACCCCGCTGGATTAGATTGCAGGGTGTAACCCACTCCCTGGGTATATTATTATTCTATATATAAACCCCTCTGGATTAGATTGCAGGGTGTAACCCACTCCCTGGGTATATTATTCTATATATAAACTATATAAACCCCTCTGGATTAGAGTTGTGTCTTGCTGGTTAAGATGGGGCTGCAATTTCCTGCTTGCAAGCCAGAAATTGCCAGGTGGACTGCCCCTTTAAGAGAGGAGGCGGTGACCGAAAATGGCCGCGGACGACCTTGGAGGCGCGGCTTTGTAAGAAAGATGCGGACAGAATACATCCTCTGCTGGCTTGGCGGTGTTGGGAGCCGCCACTGCCGTTTACCTGGGCCGGGTTGTTGAGGGCTGTCCGTGCCGTCCAACATCTCGCCGTCCATCGCAATGCTGCCGCCATCTTCCTTCTTTCCTTCCCTCACCGGCTCCTCTCACTGCGCATGCTCTCCTAGCCCCGCTGCGATCTGTAGTTCTTCCTTTCCGGCACGCCAGCTACTGCGCATGCCCACTCCCTTCACTGCCCACTGCGCATGCCCCGCTGCCCGCCGGGAATTGTAGTTCCCGCTGCCAGCATTGCAGCCACGTGTTGTCTCCTATTTGCCCAGTTTGGTAGCTCAAGTTAACAACTTGCCTTCTTTTACCAATTTTATTATCCCTCTAGAAATAAACCCTAGTGCTTGGGTTGCATTTTTTTTTATGTCCTTGTCAAGCTGCCTCGCTACTTTTAGTGATTTGTAGTAAAGATTTGTTACCTGGACTGGAGCACTTACATAGAAACAGAGAAGATAGGAGCAGGAGTCGGCCATTCGGCCCCTCGAGCCTGCTCCGCCATTCAATGAGATCATGGCTGATCATCCAAATTCAGTACCCTGTCCCTGCCTTCTCCCCAGATCCCTTGATCCCTTTAGCCTTAAGAAATATATCCAACTCCTTCTTGAATATATTTAATGAATTGGCCTCTATTGCCTTCTGTGGTAGAGAATTCCACAGGTTCACCACTCTCTGGGTGAAGAAATTCCTCCTCATCTCTGTCCTAAATGGCTTACCCCTTACCCTTAGACTGTGACCCCTGGTTCTGGACTCCCCTGCCATCGGGAACATCCTTCCTGCATCTAGTCTGTCTAGTCCTGTTAGAATTTTATAAGTTTCAATGAGATCCCCTCTCATTCTTCTAAACTCCAGCTATGAAGAGAGACTGGACAGGCTGGGGTTGTTTTCCTTAGTGTAATGTATATACCTTTATTAAGGGGGGAACTATGTTTTACAGCTCATGTATACCACAGTACCGGCAGTGACCACACCTGTATATAGCACTGAGTAGTAATCTGTACAGATCAGTTGCGGTGTGAGCCACGTTGAGTATACACCTGTTGTACCGTTCTCCGCAGTCTGTGTCTTATTATACACGGACGCAACATTGGCGACGAGGCAAGTTCGAACCTACCTGCAACTCTGCATCACCTCCCGGGGATTCGTTCCTGGAGATCAGTGGATTGGAGGTCAAGGCCAGAGACTCGGGCGTCGACCACGGGCAACCGCCCAGTCATCCAGCAGAGACTCGAGAATTGCAGGGGAGGCTGTCGAGAGCCAGGCTTGGCTTTCCAGTCGAGGTGGTCCAGCGAAACGGGCTGGCAACAGGTAGTGCGCAGACCCTTCCCGAACAGCGGCGGGCTAGAGCCCGACCGAGCGGCACAGCAAAGGGCCGAGCAGCGTCGACGGGGGAGAGAGAGAGATGGCAGAGCGCACAGGGCGCAGCCGGTGTTCAGGGGCCGAGCAGCGTCGAAGAGAGGGAGAGAGAGACGCGCAGAAACCCGCGAGGCGCCGCCATTGCTACGAGGACCGCCGAGAGCGGCGTTGGCAGCAGCGCAGGAGAAGCGCGCGAAACCTACAGGGCACCGCCATTGCCACGAGAACCGCCGGGAGCGGCGTTGGCAGCAGCGGGGGAGGAAGGAAAGCGCGGGAGACGCCATTTTAAACCACACCCAAAATGCCGAAGAGTGGCAGTATCACCACGTTTGACAATGAAGTCGAAGATTGGACTACATATGTCGAACGAATAGAGGTATACTGCAAGGCAAATGAGGTGTGTGGTAAACCACTGTTGTTCACTTCACTGTTGTTCACTGTTGTTCACTTCACTGTTGTTCACTCTTGCCCATTGTTGTACCTGTCTGTGGATGCCTCAGCTGGCTCCGCCCCTGGCTCCACCCATATGCCCTGGTATAAAGGCGGCTGCTCTGCAGTTCCCCAGGCATTCAGGACCGGTCGACCACTAGAGGCATGCCTTTGTTCTTTAGCTAATAAAAGCCTGTTTGTTACTCTCTTAACTTCCAGTCTTTCTCAGTAATTGATAGCGCATCAATTTTATTAGCTAAAACTTTTTTTCGATGGAGCAAATCCTCAAACCAGCACGCCTGGAACTAGACCCTCAAGAGGCGGATTCATCTACCAAGTTCGCACACTGGCTGCGATGCTTCGAATTTTTCCTAGAAGCCTCCGTCGAAACTGTTCAAAACGATGGCGACAAACTAAGGGTTCTGACCTCCAAGGTGAACCACCAAGCTTATTCGCTCATCCAAGATGCGACTACCTACAAGGGTGCTCTCGACCTCCTTAAAGAACAGTATGCACGCCCGGTAAATGAGGTTTACGCCAGACACCTCCTGGGGTCCCGCAAACAGCAACCCGGGGAATCGATGGAGGTATACCTACGGGTGCTGAAGGTGCTCGGCTGGGCCTGCAAATGTAAAGAGGTGTCGGCTGCGGTGTACACGGAGGAACTTGTCCGGGACGCCTTCGTCGCGGGCCTCAGGTCCAACTACACCCGGCAGAGACTGTTGGAGCAGGGCGAACTCGACCTGAAGAAGGCCACGGCCCTCGCACTCTCGCTAGACGTGGCCCACAGGAATATGGACGCCTACTCCCCTGACCGCGCGGCCGCATCGTGGATGGCGCGGGCGCCGCCATCCTGGGACACGGTAGGACCGCCACCTTGCGCCGCGCCACCCCCGTCACATCCCGCCAACGGCCCAACTTCTGCAGCGATGTCCCGGGGCCCGAAGTGTTACTTCTGTGGCCAAGCCAAACACCCCAGAGCGCGCTGCCCGGCGAAAAACGCTACTTACTCTGGTTGTGGGAAGAAAGGGCACTACGCCAGCGTCTGCAAGGCTAAACCTACCCCAAACTCCAGCGGTGCCGCGTGTGGGCCGAGCGGGCCGCCATCTTGGACGCCGCCATCTTGGACGCCATCTTGTACGCCTCCAGCCGCGTGTGGATCATGGGCGCCGCCATCTTGGACGCCATCTTGGATGCCTTCGACCATGGGTGATCCGTTCCAGCCGCCATTTTTGCAACGGGCCCCCGACTCACCCACCGCCTCACCTGATGACTGCAGCGACACGCCTGACCCTACGCTGGCCTCCGTTACACTGGACCAATCTAGACCTCACCAACTAGCCAGGTCCATGATGGACATTAAGGTAAACGGCCGCGCCACGACCTGCCTTTTCGACTGCGGGAGCACGGAGAGCTTTATCCACCCCGACACGGTGCGGCGTTACTCTCTCCCGGTCCTGCCAGCGCGCCACCGGGTCTCTATGGCCTCCAAGTCCCATTCAGCGGACGTCGGCGGCTACTGCGTGGTGACCCTTTCGGTGAGGGGCACAGAGTACAGAAACTTTAAACTGCTTGTCCTGCCCCATCTCTGCACTGCCGTTCTACTGGGGTTGGATTTTCAGTGCCACCTTAAGAGTGTCACGATGGCGTACGGTGGACCCCTTCCCCCACTCACAGTCTGCAACCAGCAGTTTTCAAATTGCCCGCCGCGCAACTTTTGCAGCCTCTCCACGCTTAAAGTCACCCCCCCCCCCCCCCCCCCCCCCCCGTTGTTCGCTAACCTTGCCCACGACTGTAAGCTCATCGCCACCAAAAGCAGGCGATACAGTGCTGGTGACAGAGTTTTTATTAAATCTGAGGTGGAGCGGCTCCTGAAGGAGGGGATTATTGAAGCTAGCACCAGCCCCTGGCGAGCCCAGGTTGTGGTCGTCAAGACCGGCGAGAAGCAGCGCCTGGTCATTGACTACAGCCAAACAATTAATCGATATACCCAACTGGACGCATACCCCCTCCCCCGCATATCTGATATGGTCAATCAGATCGCACAATACCGCGTATTCTCCACCATTGACCTTAAGTCAGCATATCACCAACTCCCTATCCGCTATGAGGACCGCCAGTATACTGCCTTCGAGGCAAACGGCCGCCTCTACCACTTCCTTCGGGTTCCCTTCAGCGTCACCAACGGGGTCTCCGTTTTCCAAAGGGAGATGGACCGGATGGTCGACCAGAATGCGTTGCAGGCCACTTTTCCCTACCTGGACAATGTGACCATCTGCGGCCATGACCTGCAGGACCATGACGCCAACCTCGACAAATTCCTCCGCACTGCCCAACTCCTAAACCTTACGTATAACAAGGAGAAGTGCATATTCCGCACAACCCACCTCGCTATCCTTGGCTGTGTTGTGGAACACGGAGTCATCGGCCCCGACCCCGACCGGATGCATCCCCTTATGGACCTTCCCCTGCCCCACTGCCTCAAGGCCCTGAAGAGATGCCTGGGGTTTTTCTCCTACTACGCCCAGTGGGTCCCTAATTATGCGGACAAAGCCCGTCCACTTATCAAGTCCACCTCTTTTCCCCTGGCGGCAGAGGCCGGCTTAGCCTTCCACCGTATCAAAGAGGACATTGCTAAAGCCACCATGCACGCGGTGGACGAGTCCATCCCTTTCCAGGTGGAGAGCGATGCGTCCGACTTTGCCCTGGCCGCTACCCTTAACCAGGCGGGAAGGCCCGTGGCCTTCTTTTCACGAACCCTCCAAGGCTCCGAAATCAGACACTCCTCTGTCGAAAAGGAGGCCCAGGTCATTGTGGAAGCTGTGCGACATTGGAGGCATTACCTGGCCGGAAAATGATTCACCCTACTCACTGACCAGCGTTCAGTTGCTTTTATGTTTAATAACAAGCAGAGGGGCAAAATCAAAAACGACAAGATTTTGAGGTGGAGAATTGAACTTTCCACCTACAATTACGATATCTTGTACCGGCCCGGGAAACTCAATGAGCCCCCGGATGCTCTATCGTGAGGTACATGTGCCAACGCACAGGTTGATAGACTGCGGGCCCTCCACAATGACCTCTGCCACCCGGGGGTCACCAGGTTCTTCCATTTCATCAAGGCCCGCAACCTGCCTCACTCCATTGAGGAGGTCAGGACCATGACCAGGAACTGCCAAGTCTGCGCTGAGTGCAAACCGCACTTTTATAGACCAGACAGGGCTCACCTGATAAAAGCCACTCGCCCCTTCGAGCGCCTGAGCGTTGATTTTAAAGGGCCTCTCCCCTCCTCCGACCGCAATGTGTACTTCCTCAACATTATTGATGAGTACTCTTGTTTCCCGTTCGCCATCCCCTGCCCGGACATGACCAGTGCCTCGGTCATTAAATGTCTGAACGACCTCTTCACCCTGTTCGGTTTCCCCAGCTATATCCATAGCGACCAGGGCTCATCGTTTATGAGCGACGAACTCCGTCAGTACCTGCTCGCTAGGGGTATTGCCACAAGCAGGACCACCAGTTACAACCCCCGGGGGAACGGACAGGTGGAAAGAGAGAATGCGACAGTTTGGAAGGCCGCCCTGCTAGCCTTAAAGTCTAGGGGCCTTCCGACCTCTCGCTGGCAGGATGTGCTCCCTGATGCGCTCCACTCTATTCGGTCACTGCTCTGCACTGCCACTAACGCCACCCCTCATGAGAAAATGTTTGTCTTCCCAAGGAAGTCCACATCGGGGACATCGCTACTGCCATGGCTGACGTCCCCAGGGCCGGTCCTACTGAGAAGACACGTGAGGACCCATAAAACGGACCCCCTGGTCGAGAGGGTCGACCTCCTCCACGCCAACCCCCAGTATGCTTACATTGCATACCCGGACGGGCGGGAGGACACAGTCTCCATACGAGACCTCGCACCCTCGGGGGCCCCTGAAACCAACATCACCGCTACCCACAATGCACCGGCGGCAACGGACCCATACCTAACCCCTGTAGACGGCACGCCGTGGCCCCGTGACCCGCCATTGATCACCAACCAACTCAACACCCATAAGGATGACACGCCAGTGCTCCGGCCCACGCGGGACTCGGCGTCGGAAGCTGCACCACCTCCGCCGTCATCACGACGGCATACAAGACCCCCAGAAAGACTTAATTATACGAACTTTTAATACACTTCACCCCGTCGGACTCATTTTTTAAGCAAGGGGTGAATGTGGTAAACCACTGTTGTTCACTTTACTGTTCACTGTTGTTCACTCCACTGTTGTTCACTCTTGCCCATTGTTGTACCTGCCTGTGCATGCCTCAGCTGGCTCCGCCCCTGGCTCCACCCATATGCCCTGGTATAAAGGCGGCTGCTCTGCAGTTCCCCAGGCATTCAGGACCGGTCGACCACTAGAGGCATGCCTTCGTTCTTTAGCTAATAAAAGCCTGTTTGTTACTCTCTTAACTTCCAGTCTTTCTCAGTAACTGATAGCGCATCAAGGTGTCAGATGACAAGAAAGCGTCGGTATTGTTAAATTTAATGGGTGCAAAGACGTATGGTTTATTACGAAATCTAGTAACCCCAACGAAGCCAATGGAAAAGAGTTTTGAAGACATAGTAACGATACTACAGGAACATTTAAACCCCACACCGCTACTGATAGCAGAAAGATTCAAGTTTCACAAACGGAACCAGCATAAGGATGAAAGCAATGCTGATTATTTAACAGAACTGCGCAAACTATCGAAACACTGCCAGTTTGGAGCGGGACTGGCAGATACCTTAAGGGGCAAGTTTGTGTGTGGGCTTCAAAGCGAAGGAACCCAGAAACGGCTTTTATCTGAAAAGGACCTTACGCTGGAAAAGGCTTTCAGCATTGCGGTATCATATGAAGCAGCAGCACGGGGCGCTGCAGAGATACAACAGAGACCGCAAGAATATGGCACAAACGAAATGTCATAGAGAACAGAGAAGTGCTATCGCTGCGGCAGAACAACACACGACCAGAATGATTGCTGGTTCAAAGACAAAGTGTGCAGACAGTGTGGAAAAGTAGGACACATAGCACGAGTCTGCAGGTCGGGAAAGAAAACCAGCAATAAGAAACCTACCAAAGAAAAGTACAAGAAGGTACATAAGGTGACGGAGAATAGTTCAGATGAACAAAAGAGTGATAACGACTCCGAAAGCAAGGAACTGAGTTGTCTGAAACTACATAATGTGATCACAACGGAGGATCACCGAACCATTTGGGTCACTCTCAAGATAGCAGGAGTCCAGGTAAAGATGGAATTGGACACAGGATCAGCCCTAACAGTCATAAACCGACGGGTCTACGAGCGGCTATTCTCACACATACCCTTGAGAGACACAAAAATTATTTTGAAGATGTACACGGGGCAAAAAGTCTACCCCAAAGGAAAAATAAGGGTGACCGTTATAAATAACGGTAAGGAAACACCAAAACTAGACCTGTATGTATTGCAAGATGGAGGACCACCATTACTGGGACGTGAATGGATCCGGAAAATACAACTGGCTTGGCATTCCATACAGGCACTGACTGTGGCTGACAAAAAGGATGATGACGTCACACCTGGGCAACTGTCAAAGATCCTAACTGACACGAAAGAAGTGTTCCAGCAAGGACTCGGAACACTAAAAGGCATGACAGCGACGATTAAAATTGAAGAAAACGCAAGCCCAACATTTTTTAAGGCCAGACCGGTACCTTATGCGATCCGCCCAGCCGTCGAAGCAGAGCTGGAGAGTCTGGAACGTTCAGGTGTACTGTCCAAGGTAGACTGGAGCAAGTGGGCTACACCCATCGTCCCTGTGATGAAAAAGTCGTTGAGCAGCACGCCTGGGGAACCAAGGAAGGTTCGCATCTGTGGGGACTTTAAGGTAACAGTGAACCCGGTCCTTCACACCGTACAATATCCACTTCCGCGGATTGAAGATATTTTCGCCTCGCTATCTGGAGGGAAACGCTTCACTAAGATTGATCTGGCCCAGGCGTATCTGCAAATGGAGGTAGAAGAAGCATCAAAAAAATACCTCACAATCAACACCCATAAAGGTCTCTACCAATACAACCGGCTGGTATTCGGGGTAGCATCAGCTCCGGCTATTTGGCAGAGGGCAATGGAACAAGTCCTGCAAGGGATCCCAGGGACCCAGTGTTATTTGGACGACATCCTGGTCACGGGCAAAAATGACAGTGATCACCTTGCCAACCTGGAGCAGGTGCTCACTAGATTGAAGGAATATGGGCTCCGAGCTAACCGCCCCAAATGCGAGTTTTTTAGAAAACAGATCTCGTATTGTGGCCACGTTATCGATAAAGAGGGGTTACATAAGTCCCCAGAGAAGATTGAGGCAGTAGTCAAGGCTCCAGCACCGGAAAATGTGTCACAACTGAGGTCGTTCCTCGGGCTGGTAAACTACTACCATAAGTTCTTGCCAAATTTGTCTACAATACTACACCCACTGAACACCCTACTGCAAACTGGGGTGCCATGGAAGTGGAGTGACGAATGTAGATGAGCTTTCCAGAAGAGCAAAACACTAATCACATCGAAAAAGGTATTGGCCCATTACAACCCGGCATTACCAATTCGGTTGGCATGTGATGCGTCTCCCTACGGCATTGGAGCGGTGCTGTCGCACAAATTCTCGGATGGCTCAGAGAGGCCAATAGCCTTTGCGTCACAATCATTAACCTCAGCCGAGCGTAACTACGCCCAGATTGACAGGGAGGCCCTCAGCCTAGTGTGGGGAGTGAAAAAGTTCAATCACTATCTGCACGGGCAGAAATTCACCTTGCTGACTGATCACCAGCCTCTTGTCTCCATTTTTAATCCGAAGAAGGGCGTTCCGGTGATGACTGCACAACGACTACAAAGATGGTCACTTAGGGACGCACCACTATGAGATTAAATATAAGGGCACGAAACAGCATGGAAATGCTGATGGGCTATCACGCCTGCCACTGCCTACTGCGGAGGAAGCACCAGCAGTGGATCCTGTCGAAATATTCCATTCGACTATAGTTGAATACCTACTAACGCTTGTATCGAAAAGGAAACCCGAAATGACCCGACACTGTCTCGGGTATATGATTTGACGGTGAAGGGATGGCCAGCACATGGCGACTCACTGTTGCCAGCATTCTCGACAAGGAGAGAACAGCTGTCAGTGTGCCGGGGGACCTTGATGTGTGGATCCCGAGTGGTAATTCCACCCAAGTTAAGGGATAGAGTGCTCAATGAGCTTCATGAGGGTCATCTGGGAGGGGTAAAAATGAAAAGCCTAGCCAGGGCTTATGTGTGGTGGCCGGGAATCTATAAACAAATCGAGGACATGACCAAAAGCTGCTCAGGATGCCAGAAAGTCCAAAATGCACCAACACAGGCCCCTCTACACTCATGGGAAGGACCCTCATCTCCATGGCAACGGGTGCATATTGATTTTGCTGGTCCATTCATGGACTCAATGTTTTTAATAGCCGTGGATGCGCACTTGAAATGGCCTGAGGTCATCAAAATGTCCTCCACCACCACGGAGAAAACTATTGCAGTCCTACGGACCATTTTTGCCAGGAATGGCTTGCCAGAACAGATTTGCTCCGACAACGGACCACAGTTTGTGTCCGAAGAGTTCCGGAGGTTCTTGAAAAAGAATGGGGTAAGGCATTACACATCCGCCCCGTATCATCCAGCCACAAATGGATTGGCTGAGAGGTTCGTACAAACCTTTAAGAAGGCAATAAAGGCTATGTACAATGACAACATTCCGCTGCAGCACAAGGTGGACAATTTCCTGTTCGCCTACCGGAATGCGACACATGCAGTCACCAACCAGGCCCCAGCCATGATGTTCTTTAACCGAAGGTTAAGATCTCGCCTGGATTTGCTCAGACCAAACGTACGAAGAGATGTTGAGAGTAAGCAATTCCAGCACATCCATGAGAAGCCAACAAGGAGTTTCAATGTAGGGCAACCAGTCTTGGCCCGCGACTACCGAACAGAAAAATGGCAGCCAGGAACGATATGCACACGGCAGGGCCCACTAATGTACACAGTGGACGTTGGGGAGAGCATCGTGAGATGCCATGCTGACCAGATCCTAGAGTCACAGGAACAAGTCAACCCCATGCCTCGCCCATACGTACCTGGTGATGAACCCGACGTACAGGTCGCATCTACCCCAGAAACAGTAGCATCGGAAGCTGATGAACCAACCGACGACAGGGGGCCAGAATCGCCTCCGCACCAAGAGCAAGACACTCGGGAAAGGCGCTATCCAGAAAGGATCAGGAAGCCTCCCCAAAGACTGAATATATAAATAGACTATTTTCAGCTAATGTTGCGTGTTAAAAGTGTTAATTATAATTAGTTTGATATTTAATTGTTAAATGAGTGTTATGGTACTGTTAATCTAAAAGGGGAGGAATTGTAATGTATATACCTTTAAGGGGGGAACTATCTTTTACAGCTCATGTATACTGCAGTACCGGCAGTGACCACACCTGTATATAGCACTGAGTAGTAATCTGTACAGATCAGTTCCAGTGTGAGCCACGTTGAGTAAACACCTGTTGTACCGTTCTCCTGCAGTCTGTGTCTTATTATACACAGACACAACAATATCTAACTCCTTCTTGAATATGTTTAATGAATTGGCCTCAACTGCCTTCTGTGGTAGAGAATTCCACAGGTTCACCACTCTCTGGGTGAAGAAATTCCTCCTCATCTCTGTCCTAAATGGCTTACCCCTTATCCTTAGACTGTGACCCCTGGTTCTGGACTCCCCGACCATCGGGAACATCCTTCCTGCATCTAGTCTGTCCAGTCCTGTTAGAATTTTATAAGTTTCAATGAGATCCCCTCTCATTCTTCTAAACTCCAGCTATGAAGAGAGACTGGACAGGCTGGGGTTGTTTTTCTTAGAGCAGAGAAGGCTGAGGGGGGGTCCTGATTGAGGTGTACAGAATTATGAGGGGCATAGATAGGGTAGATAGAAAGGAACTTTTCCCCTTAGTAGAGAGGTCAATAACCAGGGGGCATAGTTTCAAGGTAAGGGGCAGGAGGTTTAGAGGGGATTTGAGGAAAAACTTTTTCACCCAGAGGGTGGTTGGAATCTGGAACATAAGAACATAAGAACATAAGAAATAGGAGCAGGAGTAGGCCAATCGGCCCCTCGAGCCTGCTCCACCATTCAATAAGATCATGGCTGATCTGATCCTAACCTCAAATCTTCTATCACTCTGCATCCACCCAAACCCATGTGATCTCCCGGGAGAGGCGAAAAACCAGATAAAGACCCAATGGCCAATTTGGGAGAAAAAAATCTGGGAAATTCCTCTCCGACCCATCTAGGCGATCGAAATTCTTCCAGGAGATCTCCACCCCAGCCAGGAACAGGAATAAAACCATCTCCTGAAATCTAACACAGAATTAGAACACAGTAGGAGCAGAACCAGGCTACACGGCCCCTGGGCCCACTCCACTACCCACAGGGCCATGACCATTCCGAACCTAGACTCATGTCCAATTTCCTGCCCGCTCCCCGTAACCCTTAATTCCCTTTACTTCTAGGAAACTATCTATTTCTGTTTTAAATTTATTTAATGATGTAGCTTCCACAGCTTTCTGGGGCAGCAAATTCCACAAACCTACCACCCTCTGAGTGAAGAAGTTTCTCCTCATCTCAGTTTTGAAAGAGCAGCCCCTTATTTTAAGATTATGCCCCCTAGTTCTAGTTTCACCCATCATTGGGAACATCCTCACCGCATCCACCCGATCCAACCCCTTCACAATCTTATATGTTTCAATAAGATTGCCTCTCATTCTTCTGAACTCCAATGAGTAGAGTCCCAATCTACTCAACCTCTCCTCATATGTCCACCCCCTCATCCCCGGGATTAACCGAGTGAACTTTCTTTGTACTGACTCGAGAGCAAGTATGTCTTTTCTTAAGTATGGACACCAAAACTGTATGCAGTATTCCAGGTGCGGTCTCACGAATACCTTGTACAACTGCAGCAATACCTCCCTGTTTTTATATTCCATCCCCCTAGCAATGAAAGCCAACATTCCATTGGCCTTCTTAATCACTTGCTGCAGCTGCATACTAACTTTTTGAGTTTCGTGCACCAGGACCCCCAGATCCCTTTGTACTTCAGTACTTTCCAGTTTCTTGCCATTAAGATAATAACTTGCTCTATGATTTTTCCTGCCAAAGTGCATAACCTCACACTTTCCAGTATTGTATTCCATCTGCCAAATCTCTGCCCACTTACTTAGCCTGTCTATGTCCCCTTGCAGGTTTTTTATGTCCTCCTCACTCACTACTTTCCCTCCCATCTTAGTATCATCTGCAAACTGCCTGAAAGGGTGGTAGAGGCAGGAACCCTCACAACATTCAAGAAGCGTTTAGATGAGCACTTGAAACGCCATAGCATACAAGGCTACGGACCAAGTGCTGGGAAATGGGATTAGAATAGACAGGGCTTGATGGCCGGCGCGGACACGACGGGCCGAAGGGCCAATTTCTGTGCTGTATAACTCTGTGACTCTATGACTTCATATAAATAAGACTTACATTTCTCCGGCACCTTTCACGACCACCGGATGTCCCAAAGCGCTTCACAGCCCATGAAGTACTTTTTTTTGAAGTGCGGTCACTGTTGCTATGTGGGAGACGCGGCAGCCAATTCGCGCACAGCAAGCTCCCATCAAAACGACCAACGTGATAAAGTCATGTCCACAAATGATCCGGTCATTTATCACATTGGCCGTTTTGCGGGAGCTTGCTGTGCGCGAATTGGCTGCCGCGCTTTGCCACACTGCAGCAGTGACCGCACTTCAGGAAAAGTACAGGTAGACTATCCTTTATCCGAAAACCATGGGACCAGCCGTGTTTCGGTTTTCGGAAAATTTCGGATTTCAGAAGGTATTTTATAAGACTGGGAAATTTGTCGGGGGTGGGTTGGCGGGGGTCCGCGGGGGGGGGGGTCCGCGGGGGGGTCGGTGGTGGGGGTCATCGGGGTCGGCGGTGGGGGTCGGCGGGGGGGGTCGGCGGGGGGGTCGGCGGGTGGGTCGGCGGGGGGGGGGGTCGGCGCGGGTCGGCAGGGGGGCCGGCGGGGGTCCGCGGGGGGGTCGGGGGTGGGGGTCGGCGGGGTCGGCGGGGGGGTCGGCGGGGTTCGGGGTCGGCGGGGGGTCGGCGGGTGGGTCGGCGGGGGGGGGTCGGCGCGGGTCGGCAGGGGGGCCGGCGGGGGTCCGCGGGGGGGTCGGGGGTGGGGGTCGGCGGGGTCGGCGGTGGGGGTCGGCGGGGGGGGTCGGCGGGGTTCGGGGTCGGCGGGGGGGTCGGCGGGGGTCAGGGTCGGCGGGGGGGGTCGGCGGGGGTCCGCGGGAGGTCCTCGGGGGGTCGTCGGCGGAGGTCGGGGGTCGTGCGCAAGACTTACGCTGACCCTCTGCTCAGCGTAAGTCGTGCGCCACTCTGGTCATGTCGTGCGCACGACTTACGCTGAACGAAAAAACCTTCGGTTTTTAGAGGGTTTCGGTTTTCGGAAGTTCGGATAAAAGGTAGTCTACCTGTACTTCATTGGCTGTAAAGCGCTTTGGGACCTCTGGTGGTCGTGAAAGGCGCCACACAAGTGCCAGGCAATGACAATCCCCAACAAGCGAGAGTCTAACCATTGCCGAATCCCCCACCATCAACATCCTGGGGGTCACCATTGACCAGAAACTTAACTGGACCAGCCACATAAATACTGTGGCAACAAGAGCAGGTCAGAGGCTGGGTATTCTGCGGCGAGTGTCTCACCTCCTGACTCCCCAAAGCCTTTCCACCATCTACAAGGCACAAGTCAGGAGTGTGATGGAATACTCACCACTTGCCTGGATGAGTGCAGCTCCAACAACACTCAAGAAGCTCGACACCATCCAGGACAAAGCAGCCCGCTTGATCGACACCCCATCCACCACCTTAAACATTCACTCCCTCCACCACCGGCGCACCGTGGCTGCAGTGTGGACCATCTACAAGATGCACTGCAGCAACTCGCCAAGGCTTCTTCGGCAGCACCTCCCAAACGCGCCACCTCTTCCACCTAGAAGGACAAGGGCAGCAAGCGCACGGGAACACCACCACCTCCAAGTTCCCCTCCGAGTCACACACACCATCCTGACTTGGAAATATATCGGCCGTTCCTTCATCGTCGCTGGGTCAAAATCCTGGAACTCCCTCCCTAACAGCGCTGTGGGAGCACCTTCACCACACGGGACTGCAGCGGTTCAAGGCGGCTCACCACCACCTTCTCGAGGGCGATTAGGGATGGGCAATAAATGCTGGGCCTTGCCAGCGACGCCCACATCCCAGGAACGAATTTTTAAAAAACTTACAGTTTATAGTTAGATTTATGTAATTTTTTAAATTAATTTTTATTTGCTATTTAGAACTTTCAAAAGGGAATCAGTTAAATACTTGAAAATTAATTATTTGCAGGGCTGTGGGGAAAGAGCAGGGGGGAGTGGGACTAATTGGAGAGCTCGTTCAAAGAGTCGGCACAGGCCCGATGGGCCGAATGGCCTCCTTCTGTGCTGTGTGATTGTATGCTATGATACCATGCCTCTAACATAGTAAAACGTCCCAAGGTGCTTCACCGAAGCATTAATCAGGCAAAATTTGACACCGAGCCACATATAAGTAGATATTAGGACAGGTGACCATAAGAACATAAGAAATAGGAGCAGGAGTAGGCCATTCGGCCCCTCGAGCCTGCTCCGCCATTCAATGAGATCACGGCTGATCTCTGGCTCAAAGCCACATCCCCGCCCGCTCCCCATAACCCTTCACTCCCTTATCTTGTAAAAATCAGTCTATCTCCACCCTAATGACCCAACCTCCATGGCTCTCTGGGGCAGAGAATTCCACAGATTTACGACCCTCTGAGAGAAGGAATTCCTCCTCATCTCAGTTCTAAAAGGGCGGCCCGTTATTCTGAGACTGTGCCCCCGAGTTCTAGATTTCCCCACGAGGGGAAACATCCTCTCTGCATCTACCTTGTCGAGCCCCCTCGGTATCTTATATGTTTCAAAAGCTTGGTCAAAGGTGTCGGTTTTAAGGAGTGTCTTAAAGGAGGAGAGAGAGAGGCGGAGGGGTTTAGGGAGGGAATTCCAGAGCTCGGGGCCCAGGCGGCTGAAGGCAAGGCCGCCAATGGTGGAGCGATGGAAATCGGGGGATGCGCAAGAGGCTAGATTGATCCCAGATTGGTCGCGGATTGGTCCCAGATTGGTCTCAGATTGGTCCCAGATTGGTCCCAGATTGGTCTCAGATTGGTCCTAGATTGGTCCCAGATTGGTCTCAGATTGGTCCCAGATTGGTCCCAGATTGGTCTCAGATTGGCCCCAGATTGGTCTCAGATTGGTCCCAGATTGGTCTCAGAATGGTCTAAGATTGGTCCCAGATTGGTCTCAGAATGGTCTAAGATTGGTCCCAGATTGGTCTCAGAATGGTCCCAGATTGGCCCCAGATTGGTCTCAGATTGGCCCCAGATTGGTCTCAGAATGGTCTAAGATTGGTCCCAGATTGGTCTCAGATTGGTCCCAGATTGGTCCCAGATTGGTCTCAGATTGATCTCAGATTGGCCCCAGATTGGTCTCAGATTGGTCCCAGATTGGGCCCAGATTGGTCCCAGATTGGGCCCAGATTGGTCCCGGATTGGGCCCAGATTGGTCTCTGATTGGTCTCAGATTGGTCTCAGATTGGTCCCAGATTGGTCTCAGATTGGTCTCAGATTGGTCTCAGATTGGTCTCAGATTGGTCTCTGATTGGTCCCAGATTGGTCTCTGATTGGTCTCAGATTGGTCTCAGATTGGTCTCAGATTGGTCTCAGATTGGTCTTAGATTGGTCCCAGATTGGTCTCAGATTGGTCCCAGATTGGTCTCTGATTGGTCTCTGATTGGTCTCAGATTGGTCTTAGATTGGTCCCAGATTGGTCTCTGATTGGTCTCTGATTGGTCCCAGATTGGTCCCAGATTGGTCTCTGATTGGTCTCAGATTGGTCCCAGATTGGTCTCAGATTGGTCTTAGATTGGTCCCAGATTGGTCTCAGATTGGTCCCAGATTGGTCCCAGATTGGTCCCAGATTGATCTCAGATTGGTCTTAGATTGGTCCCAGATTGGTCTCAGATTGGTCTTAGATTGGTCCCAGATTGGTCTCAGATTGGTCTCAGATTGGTCTTAGATTGGTCCCAGATTGATCTCAGATTGGTCTCAGATTGGTCTTAGATTGGTCCCAGATTGGTCTCAGATTGGTCTTAGATTGGTCCCAGATTGGTCTCAGATTGATCTCAGATTGGTCTTAGATTGGTCCCAGATTGATCTCAGATTGGTCTTAGATTGGTCCCAGATTGGTCTCAGATTGGTCCCAGATTGGTCTTAGATTGGTCCCAGATTGGTCTCAGATTGGTCCCAGATTGGTCCCAGATTGATCTCAGATTGGCCCCAGATTGGTCTCAGATTGGTCTCAGATTGGTCCCAGATTGGTCCCAGATTGGTCCCAGATTGGTCTTAGATTGGTCCCAGATTGGTCTCAGATTGGTCTCAGATTGGTCCCAGATTGGTCCCAGATTGGTCCCAGATTGGTCTCAGATTGATCTCAGATTGGCCCCAGATTGGTCCCAGGTTGGTCTCTGATTGGGCCCAGATTGGTCCCAGATTGGGCCCAGGTTGGTCCCGGATTGGGCCCAGGTTGGTCTCTGATTGGTCTCAGATTGGTCTCAGATTGGGCCCAGGTTGGTCTCTGATTGGTCTCTGATTGGGCCCAGATTGGTCTCTGATTGGTCTTAGATTGGTCCCAGATTGGTCCCAGATTGGTCCCAGATTGGTCTCAGAATGGTCTAAGATTGGTCCCAGATTGGTCTCAGATTGGTCCCAGATTGGTCTCAGATTGGTCTCTGATTGGTCCCAGGTTGGTCTCTGATTGGTCTCAGATTGGTCTTAGATTGGTCCCAGATTGGTCCCAGATTGGTCCCAGATTGGTCTCAGATTGGTCTCAGATTGGTCTCAGATTGGTCTCTGATTGGTCCCAGGTTGGTCTCTGATTGGTCTCAGATTGGTCTTAGATTGGTCCCAGATTGGTCTCAGATTGGTCTCAGATTGGTCTCAGATTGGTCCCAGATTGGTCCCAGGTTGGTCTCTGATTGGTCTCAGATTGGTCTCAGATTGGTCCCAGGTTGGTCTCTGATTGGTCTCAGATTGGTCTTAGATTGGTCCCAGATTGGTCTCAGATTAGTCCCAGGTTGGTCTCTGATTGGGCCCAGATTGGTCCCAGATTGGTCTCAGATTGGTCTCAGATTGGTTTCAGATTGGTCTCAGATTGGCCCCAGATTGGTCCCGGATTGGGCCCAGATTGGTCTCAGATTGGTCTCAGATTGGTTTCAGATTGGTCTCAGATTGGCCCCAGATTGGTCCCGGATTGGGCCCAGATTGGTCCCAGATTGGTCTTAGATTGGTCTCAGATTGGTCCCGGATTGGGCCCAGGTTGGTCTCTGATTGGTCTCAGATTGGTCTCAGATTGGTCCCAGGTTGGTCTCTGATTGGTCTCCGATTGGTCTTAGATTGGTCTCAGATTGGTCTCAGATTGGTCTCAGATTGGCCCCAGATTGGCCCCAGATTGGTCCCAGATTGGTCCCAGATTGGTCTCAGATTGGTCTCAGATTGGTCTCAGATTGGCCCCAGATTGGCCCCAGATTGGTCCCAGATTGGTCCCAGATTGGTCCCAGATTGGTCTCAGATTGGTCTCAGATTGGTCTCTGATTGGTCTCAGATTGGTCTCAGATTGGTCCCAGGTTGGTCTCTGATTGGTCTCCGATTGGTCTCAGATTGGTCTCTGATTGGTCTCAGATTGGTCTCTGATTGGTCTCTGATTGGTCCCAGATTGGCCCCAGATTGGCCCCAGATTGGTCTCAGATTGGCCCCAGATTGGTCTCAGATTGGTCTCAGATTGGTCCCAGATTGGTCTCAGATTGGTCTCAGATTGGTCTCAGATTGGTCCCAGATTGGTCCCAGATTGGTCTCTGATTGGTCTCAGATTGGTCCCAGATTGGTCTCAGATTGGTCTCAGATTGGTCTCAGATTGGTCCCAGATTGGTCTCAGATTGGTCCCAGATTGGTCTCAGATTGGTCCCAGATTGGTCTCTGATTGGTCTCAGATTGGTCTCAGATTGGTCTCAGATTGGTCTCTGATTGGTCTCAGATTGGTCTCAGATTGGTCCCAGGTTGGTCTCTGATTGGTCTCAGATTGGTCTCAGATTGGTCTCAGATTGGTCTCAGATTGGTCTCAGATTGGTCTCAGATTGGTCCCAGATTGGTCTCAGATTGGTCTCTGATTGGTCTCAGATTGGTCTCAGATTGGTCCCAGATTGGTCTCAGATTGGTCTCTGATTGGTCCCAGATTGGTCTCAGATTGGTCTCAGATTGGTCTCAGATTGGTCCCAGATTGGTCTCAGATTGGTCTCTGATTGGTCTCAGATTGGTCTCAGATTGGTCCCAGATTGGTCTCTGATTGGTCTCAGATTGGTCTCAGATTGGTCTCAGATTGGTCTCTGATTGGTCTCAGATTGGTCTCAGATTGGTCTCAGATTGGTCTCAGATTGGTCTCAGATTGGTCTCAGATTGGTCTCAGATTGGTCCCAGATTGGTCTCAGATTGGTCTCAGATTGGTCTCAGATTGGTCTCAGATTGGTCCCAGGTTGGTCTCTGATTGGTCTCCGATTGGTCTCCGATTGGTCTCAGATTGGTCCCAGATTGGTCCCAGATTGGTCTCAGATTGGTCTCAGATTGGTCCCAGATTGGTCTCTGATTGGTCTCAGATTGGTCTCAGATTGGTCCCAGATTGGTCTCAGATTGGTCCCAGATTGGTCCCAGATTGGTCTCAGATTGGTCTCAGATTGGTCCCAGATTGGTCTCAGATTGGTCTCAGATTGGTCCCAGATTGGTCCCAGATTGGTCTCAGATTGGTCTCAGATTGGTCTCAGATTGGTCTCAGATTGGTCTCAGATTGGTCCCAGATTGGTCCCAGATTGGTCTCAGATTGGTCTCAGATTGGTCCCAGATTGGTCCCAGATTGGTCTCAGATTGGTCTCAGATTGGTCTCAGATTGGTCTCAGATTGGTCCCAGGTTGGTCTCTGATTGGTCTCCGATTGGTCTCCGATTGGTCTCAGATTGGTCCCAGATTGGTCTCAGATTGGTCTCAGATTGGTCCCAGATTGGTCTCAGATTGGTCTCAGATTGGTCCCAGATTGGTCCCAGATTGGTCTCAGATTGGTCCCAGATTGGTCTTAGATTGGTCTCTGATTGGTCCCAGATTGGGCCCAGATTGGTCTTAGATTGGTCTCAGATTGGTCCCAGATTGGTCCCAGATTGGTCTTAGATTGGTCTCAGATTGGTCTTAGATTGGTCTCAGATTGGTCCCAGATTGGTCCCAGATTGGTCTTAGATTGGTCTCTGATTGGCCCCAGATTGGTCTCAGATTGGTCCCAGATTGGTCCCAGATTGGTCTCAGATTGGTCTCAGATTGGTCTTAGATTGGTCTCAGATTGGTCTCAGATTGGTCCCAGATTGGTCTCAGATTGGTCTCAGATTGGTCTCAGATTGGTCTCAGATTGGTCTCAGATTGGTCTCAGATTGGTCTCAGATTGGTCTCAGATTGGTCTCAGATTGGTCCCAGATTGGTCTCAGATTGGTCTCAGATTGGTCCCAGATTGGTCTCAGATTGGTCCCAGATTGGTCCCAGATTGGTCTCAGATTGGTCTCAGATTGGTCTCAGATTGGTCTCAGATTGGTCCCAGATTGGTCTCAGATTGGTCTCAGATTGGTCTCAGATTGGTCCCAGATTGGTCTCAGATTGGTCTCAGATTGGTCTCAGATTGGTCTCAGATTGGTCCCAGATTGGTCCCAGATTGGTCCCAGATTGGTCTCAGATTGGTCCCAGATTGGTCCCAGATTGGTCCCAGATTGGTCTCAGATTGGTCCCAGATTGGTCTCAGATTGGTCTCAGGTTGGTCTCTGATTGGTCCCAGATTGGTCCCAGATTGGTCCCAGATTGGTCCCAGATTGGTCTCAGATTGGTCCCAGATTGGTCTCAGATTGGTCTCAGGTTGGTCTCTGATTGGTCTCAGATTGGTCTCTGATTGGTCTCAGATTGGTCTCAGATTGGTCCCAGATTGGTCTCTGATTGGTCTCAGATTGGTCTCAGATTGGTCCCAGATTGGTCCCAGATTGGTCCCAGATTGGTCTCAGATTGGTCTCAGATTGGTCTCAGATTGGTCTTAGATTGGTCCCAGATTGGTCCCAGATTGGTCTCAGATTGGTCTCAGATTGGTCCCAGATTGATCTCAGATTGGTCTCAGATTGGTCTCAGATTGGTCTCAGATTGGTCTCAGATTGGTCTCAGATTGGTCTCAGATTGGTCCCAGATTGATCTCAGATTGGTCTCAGATTGGTCCCAGATTGGTCTCAGATTGGTCTCAGATTGGTCTCAGATTGGTCTCAGATTGGTCTCAGATTGGTCTCAGATTGGTCTCAGATTGGTCTCAGATTGGTCTTAGATTGGTCCCAGATTGGTCTCAGATTGGTCTCAGATTGGTCTCAGATTGGTCTCAGATTGGTCCCAGATTGGTCTCAGATTGGTCTCAGATTGGTCTCAGATTGGTCTCAGATTGGTCCCAGATTGGTCTCAGATTGGTCTTAGATTGGTCCCAGATTGGTCTCAGATTGGTCCCAGATTGGTCTCAGATTGGTCTCAGATTGGTCCCAGATTGGTCTCAGATTGGTCCCAGATTGGTCTCAGATTGGTCTCAGATTGGTCCCAGATTGGTCTCAGATTGGTCCCAGATTGGTCTCAGATTGGTCTTAGATTGGTCCCAGATTGGTCTCAGATTGGTCCCAGATTGGTCTCAGATTGGTCTCAGATTGGTCTCAGATTGGTCTCAGATTGGTCTTAGATTGGTCTCAGATTGGTCCCAGATTGGTCTCAGATTGGTCTCAGATTGGTCTCAGATTGGTCTTAGATTGGTCCCAGATTGGTCTTAGATTGGTCTCAGATTGGTCCCAGATTGGTCTCAGATTGGTCTCAGATTGGTCTCAGATTGGTCTTAGATTGGTCTCAGATTGGTCCCAGATTGGTCTCAGATTGGTCTCAGATTGGTCCCAGATTGGTCTCAGATTGGTCTCAGATTGGTCTCAGATTGGTCTCAGATTGGTCTCAGATTGGTCTCAGATTGGTCTTAGATTGGTCCCAGATTGGTCTCAGATTGGTCTTAGATTGGTCTCAGATTGGTCTCAGATTGGTCTCAGATTGGTCTCAGATTGGTCTCAGATTGGTCTCAGATTGGTCTTAGATTGGTCTCAGATTGGTCTCAGATTGGTCTCAGATTGGTCTCAGATTGGTCCCAGATTGGTCCCAGATTGGTCTCAGATTGGTCTCAGATTGGTCCCAGATTGGTCTCAGATTGGTCTTAGATTGGTCTCAGATTGGTCCCAGATTGGTCCCAGATTGGTCTCAGATTGGTCCCAGATTGGTCTCAGATTGGTCTCAGATTGGTCTCTGATTGGTCTCAGATTGGTCTCAGATTGGTCCCAGATTGGTCTCAGATTGGTCCCAGATTGGTCCCAGATTGGTCTCAGATTGGTCTCAGATTGGTCCCAGATTGGTCCCAGATTGGTCTCAGATTGGTCTCAGATTGGTCTCAGATTGGTCTCAGATTGGTCTCAGATTGGTCCCAGATTGGTCCCAGATTGGTCCCAGATTGGTCTCAGATTGGTCTCAGATTGGTCCCAGATTGGTCTCAGATTGGTCCCAGATTGGTCCCAGATTGGTCTCAGATTGGTCTCAGATTGGTCTTAGATTGGTCTCTGATTGGTCTCAGATTGGTCTCAGATTGGTCCCAGATTGGTCCCAGATTGGTCTCAGATTGGTCCCAGATTGGTCCCAGATTGGTCTCAGATTGGTCCCAGATTGGTCTCAGATTGGTCTCAGATTGGTCTCAGATTGGTCTCAGATTGGTCTCAGATTGGTCTCAGGTTGGTCTCAGATTGGTCTCAGATTGGTCTCAGATTGGTCTCAGATTGGTCTCAGATTGGTCTCAGATTGGTCTCAGATTGGTCTCAGGTTGGTCTCAGGTTGGTCTCAGATTGGTCTCAGATTGGTCTCAGATTGGTCTCAGATTGGTCTCAGGTTGGTCTCAGATTGGTCTCAGATTGGTCTCAGATTGGTCTCAGATTGGTCTCAGATTGGTCTCAGATTGGTCTCAGATTGGTCTCAGATTGGTCTCAGATTGGTCTCAGATTGGTCTCAGATTGGTCTCAGATTGGTCTCAGGTTGGTCTCAGATTGGTCTCAGGTTGGTCTCAGATTGGTCTCAGATTGGTCTCAGATTGGTCTCAGATTGGTCTCAGATTGGTCTCAGGTTGGTCTCAGGTTGGTCCCAGATTGGTCTCAGGTTGGTCTCAGATTGGTCTCAGATTGGTCTCAGATTGGTCTCAGGTTGGTCTCAGGTTGGTCCCAGATTGGTCTCAGGTTGGTCTCAGATTGGTCTCAGATTGGTCTCAGATTGGTCTCAGATTGGTCTCAGATTGGTCTCAGATTGGTCTCAGATTGGTCTCAGGTTGGTCTCAGATTGGTCTCAGATTGGTCTCAGATTGGTCTCAGATTGGTCTCAGGTTGGTCTCAGGTTGGTCTCAGATTGGTCTCTGATTGGTCTCAGGTTGGTCCCAGATTGGTCTCAGATTGGTCTCAGATTGGTCTCAGATTGGTCTCAGATTGGTCCCAGATTGGTCTCAGATTGGTCCCAGATTGGTCTCAGATTGGTCTCAGATTGGTCTCAGATTGGTCTCAGATTGGTCTCAGATTGGTCCCAGATTGGTCTCAGATTGGTCCCAGATTGGTCTCAGATTGGTCCCAGATTGGTCTCAGATTGGTCCCAGATTGGTCTCAGATTGGTCTCAGATTGGTCTCAGATTGGTCTCAGATTGGTCTCAGATTGGTCCCAGATTGGTCTCAGATTGGTCTCAGATTGGTCTCAGATTGGTCTCAGATTGGTCTCAGATTGGTCTCAGATTGGTCTCAGATTGGTCCCAGATTGGTCCCAGATTGGTCCCAGATTGGTCTCAGATTGGTCTCAGATTGGTCCCAGATTGGTCCCAGATTGGTCCCAGATTGGTCTCAGATTGGTCCCAGATTGGTCTCAGATTGGTCCCAGATTGGTCCCAGATTGGTCTCAGATTGGTCCCAGATTGGTCCCAGATTGGTCTCAGATTGGTCTCAGATTGGTCCCAGATTGGTCCCAGATTGGTCTCAGATTGGTCCCAGATTGGTCTCAGATTGGTCCCAGATTGGTCCCAGATTGGTCTCAGATTGGTCCCAGATTGGTCCCAGATTGGTCCCAGATTGGTCTCAGATTGGTCCCAGATTGGTCTCAGATTGGTCCCAGATTGGTCTCAGATTGGTCCCAGATTGGTCCCAGATTGGTCCCAGATTGGTCCCAGATTGGTCTCAGATTGGTCCCAGATTGGTCCCAGATTGGTCCCAGATTGGTCTCAGATTGGTCCCAGATTGGTCTCAGATTGGTCCCAGATTGGTCCCAGATTGGTCTCAGATTGGTCCCAGATTGGTCCCAGATTGGTCTCAGATTGGTCTCAGATTGGTCCCAGATTGGTCCCAGATTGGTCCCAGATTGGTCTCAGATTGGTCTCAGATTGGTCTCAGATTGGTCCCAGATTGGTCCCAGATTGGTCCCAGATTGGTCTCAGATTGGTCTCAGATTGGTCTCAGATTGGTCCCAGATTGGTCTCAGATTGGTCCCAGATTGGTCTCAGATTGGTCTCAGATTGGTCTCAGATTGGTCCCAGATTGGTCTCAGATTGGTCTCAGATTGGTCTCAGATTGGTCCCAGATTGGTCTCAGATTGGTCCCAGATTGGTCCCAGATTGGTCTCAGATTGGTCTCAGATTGGTCCCAGATTGGTCTCAGATTGGTCCCAGATTGGTCTCAGATTGGTCCCAGATTGGTCTCAGATTGGTCCCAGATTGGTCTCAGATTGGTCCCAGATTGGTCTCAGATTGGTCTCAGATTGGTCTCAGATTGGTCTCAGATTGGTCTCAGATTGGTCTCAGATTGGTCTCAGATTGGTCCCAGATTGGTCCCAGATTGGTCTCAGATTGGTCTCAGATTGGTCTCAGATTGGTCTCAGATTGGTCCCAGATTGGTCCCAGATTGGTCCCAGATTGGTCTCAGATTGGTCTCAGATTGGTCTCAGATTGGTCTCAGATTGGTCTCAGATTGGTCCCAGATTGGTCTCAGATTGGTCTCAGATTGGTCTTAGATTGGTCCCAGATTGGTCTCAGATTGGTCCCAGATTGGTCCCAGATTGGTCCCAGATTGGTCTCAGATTGGTCCCAGATTGGTCCCAGATTGGTCTCAGATTGGTCCCAGATTGGTCTCAGATTGGTCCCAGATTGGTCCCAGATTGGTCCCAGATTGGTCTCAGATTGGTCCCAGATTGGTCCCAGATTGGTCTCAGATTGGTCCCAGATTGGTCCCAGATTGGTCCCAGATTGGTCTCAGATTGGTCCCAGATTGGTCCCAGATTGGTCTCAGATTGGTCTCAGATTGGTCCCAGATTGGTCCCAGATTGGTCTCAGATTGGTCCCAGATTGGTCTCAGATTGGTCCCAGATTGGTCCCAGATTGGTCTCAGATTCGTCCCAGATTGGTCTCAGATTGGTCTCAGATTGGTCTCAGATTGGTCCCAGATTGGTCTCTGATTGGTCTCTGATTGGTCCCAGATTGGTCTCAGATTGGTCTCTGATTGGTCCCAGATTGGTCTCAGATTGGTCCCAGATTGGTCTCAGATTGGTCTCAGATTGGTCTTAGATTGGTCTCAGATTGGTCCCAGATTGGTCTCAGATTGGTCTCAGATTGGTCTCAGATTGGTCTCAGATTGGTCTCAGATTGGTCCCAGATTGGTCTCAGATTGGTCTCAGATTGGTCTTAGATTGGTCTCAGATTGGTCCCAGATTGGTCTCAGATTGGTCTCAGATTGGTCTCAGATTGGTCTCAGATTGGTCTCAGATTGGTCCCAGATTGGTCTCAGATTGGTCTCAGATTGGTCTCAGATTGGTCTCAGATTGGTCCCAGATTGGTCTCAGATTGGTCCCAGATTGGTCCCAGATTGGTCTCAGATTGGTCTCAGATTGGTCTCAGATTGGTCCCAGATTGGTCTCTGATTGGTCTCAGATTGGTCCCAGATTGGTCTCAGATTGGTCTCTGATTGGTCCCAGATTGGTCTCAGATTGGTCCCAGATTGGTCCCAGATTGGTCCCAGATTGGTCCCAGATTGGTCTCAGATTGGTCCCAGATTGGTCCCAGATTGGTCTCAGATTGGTCTCAGATTGGTCCCAGATTGGTCCCAGATTGGTCCCAGATTGGTCTCAGATTGGTCCCAGATTGGTCCCAGATTGGTCTCAGATTGGTCCCAGATTGGTCTCAGATTGGTCCCAGATTGGTCTCAGATTGGTCTCAGATTGGTCCCAGATTGGTCCCAGATTGGTCTCAGATTGGTCTCAGATTGGTCTCAGATTGGTCTCAGATTGGTCTCAGATTGGTCCCAGATTGGTCTCAGATTGGTCTCAGATTGGTCCCAGATTGGTCTCAGATTGGTCCCAGATTGGTCTCAGATTGGTCCTCAGATTGGTCCCAGATTGGTCTCAGATTGGTCCCAGATTGGTCCCAGATTGGTCTCAGATTGGTCCCAGATTGGTCCCAGATTGGTCTCAGATTGGTCCCAGATTGGTCCCAGATTGGTCCCAGATTGGTCTCAGATTGGTCCCAGATTGGTCCCAGATTGGTCTCAGATTGGTCCCAGATTGGTCTCAGATTGGTCTCAGATTGGTCCCAGATTGGTCTCAGATTGGTCTCAGATTGGTCCCAGATTGGTCTCAGATTGGTCCCAGATTGGTCCCAGATTGGTCCCAGATTGGTCCCAGATTGGTCTCAGATTGGTCCCAGATTGGTCCCAGATTGGTCCCAGATTGGTCTCAGATTGGTCTCAGATTGGTCTCAGATTGGTCCCAGATTGGTCTCAGATTGGTCTCAGATTGGTCCCAGATTGGTCTCAGATTGGTCCCAGATTGGTCCAGATTGGTCTCAGATTGGTCCCAGATTGGTCCCAGATTGGTCCCAGATTGGTCCCAGATTGGTCTCAGATTGGTCCCAGATTGGTCCCAGATTGGTCTCAGATTGGTCTCTGATTGGTCTCAGATTGGTCTCAGATTGGTCCCAGATTGGTCTCAGATTGGTCTCAGATTGGTCTCAGATTGGTCCCAGATTGGTCTCAGATTGGTCTTAGATTGGTCTCAGATTGGTCTCAGATTGGTCCCAGATTGGTCTCAGATTGGTCTCAGATTGGTCTCAGATTGTCTCAGATTGGTC